>NC_135557.1:5913715-6243715 GCF_964340395.1 Glandiceps talaboti | reverse complement strand
ATCAAATTAGGGTTAAAATGCGTCTTTTGTTTGTAAAACAATCTTTAATTACAAACTGCAAAGCAACATTCACTGAATTTTAGCTTGGGTGTACATGTTCCTAGCGATATGTAAATAAAGAATTGTTCAGCTAAATTGACTCTGTACGAACCAAGACAATGTCCTTAGCAACAGTGCAAAGATGACAACAGTTCTCAATAGACTAACGACTAAATATCTCATATATATCAGTAAATATGCCGAGCAACAATACCACACCCATGGCAACAGTGAATTATGTATACAGTAAATTTAAAGATAACAACAGTGGTAGTTATTTTAGGCAAGTGGACAGACAATCCAAAATGTTACATATAATCACCAAGTACCCACGATACCACGCACGTCAACAATAAATTGTTATTGTCGGATATTTCTCTTTTTTGTCATTCAACGAGATTCAGACATATTCTTACTAGAATATGTTATATGTGACAGGAAGCATCGCATTTGATATTCGTACACAGAATAAGTATTTTCAAAGATTCTACATGACAAACTTTTTATTTTCATTTTGCAGATCAATCATCAGCTAATACAGAACATTAACAAGACTACTGAGCGTGTACTCCACAAACTACTGGGTTAGAATGTCTACAAATCATTATAGGGGACCGGGTAGTGGCGAAGACGACGATGATGAATTGATTGTAACTCTTGGATTATCGTCAGGAAATCCGACGCCCTCAACGTCTTCCGTACCTCAATATCCACTACCACTACGACCGCGTGTGCCACCACCACCAACACCACAACCACCACCATTACATGCTCCACGACCACAAGCACCGGTAAACGCTCCACCAATACACCTGAAGTATACTCATCAACAATCCCTACGGTTTCTAGACTGCCCGTTATGCTGTAACCGTTTCCGAATTCCGAAGGTTTTACCGTGCGCTCATGCCGTGTGTCTTGATTGCCTACGAGACAATGTGGAGGATAATGCCGTTAAGTGCCCGCTTTGCCAGGAAAAACATAGACTAGAAGAGGATGGAATCGACGACTTCGAAACCCATTATTTCATCATGGATTTGCTTGACTACTACAACAGCAAAGATGCTGAGTTACTTTGCCGTATATGCACTAAACAGGGAGCACACACATACTGCAAGGGTTGCCAGATGCTGATCTGCAACGATTGCAAAGATATACATAGCTATATACCGGTAGCGAGTGGACATTCCATGATGGCTATTGACGATTTTCGTAGAAGGACCCTATCGAAGTCTCCATTTAACGAACGAAGTGTTCTCTGTCCACTACATTACGGTAACGAACTGAACTTATTCTGTGCAACCTGTGACGTTCCTATATGTGATGAATGTTCCGATAAGTCACACAGACCACCAGACCACGTCCACAAAGACATCAAGACTGTTCTCCGTGAAAAGGAGGGAGAAGTTCGGAATCTTTTTCATGAAGCCCTGAGAATATTCAATGAAACAAGTTACCTGAGGTCAGTAGTTCAGACAGAGAAAACCGACAACGAGATGAAGAGTAAGCAAACTACGATCAGAGTAGAGGGCCACTCTAAACACATATCTGCCCAACTCCAAAGCAGAGAGGATGATGTCAAACGAGGTGAACGTGAGCTGAAACAAGACCTGGATAAGAAGCACAAAGACAAGAAAGAAAATATCGGTAAACAGAAAGAAGAATTTGAAGCCAGACGGATGAAGGTTGCCAGATTTATTGAAGCTGGAGAAAGTCTGTTAAAGCAATCAAACGAGGCCGCATTTCTGTATATGGTGAACCAAGTACTCGAAGAATCTAAAGAAACCCTGGCGCAAGATAATAATTATGCAAGACAGAGGCCAATAGGATTTCTGCAAACAGAACACCGTTTACGTGTTGGTGATAACTTGGCCAGAATTGGAACAATGTCACAATCTACTACAATAAAGAAATTAGGTGTGTATCTGTCAATATAAGCCATAAACTTATGATACATAATTATGTCATTACTATAATAACCATTTAGCGATAACAGAATTATATATATATATATATATATATATATATATATATATATATATATATATATATATATATATATATATATATATATATATATACGCTCTATTACGCTCTGCCACTGCGGTATAGAGCACTGTCTTAGCAGACTGATACTCCAAGTTATATATATATATATATATATATATATATATATATATATATATATATATATATATACGTACGTACGTACATACATACATACATACATACATACATACATACATACATACACACGTGTATGCATCCATGCATACATACATACATACATACATACATACATACATACATACATACATACATACATACATACGTACGTACATACATACATACATACATACATACATACATATATATATATACATACACACGTGCATGCATGCATACATACATACATACATGTACATACATACATACATACATACATACATGCGAACGTACGTATGTACGTACATACATACATACATACATACATACATACATACATAAACAAACAAACAAACAAACAAACAAACAAACAAACAAACAAACAAACACAGAGAGAGACGGGTGCCATAGCCTTACCAACGTACTAGTATACTAGTGATAATTTTATATTTAACTTTTCTTTACAGGTGTAAACGTTGGACATTTGGCTACCATTGCATTCGAAATGGTTGAAAAGTATGGAAGAGACGGCCAATATACACCATTTAGTATAACGATCACCCCAGACGAACAAATCTTGGCAACCGATGTCAATAAATACAACGTGTCCATATTGAACAGAAATAATCTTTCCCTGAACCATCTTGACGCTTCACCAGAACCATTCCACCCATCACATATTACTACATTACGTAACAAACGTGTAGCAATGACAGACTTTGATCACAAGTGTATCCACATGTTTGACACAGAAACCTGGAAATACGAGGGTTCCTTTGGCCAAGGTAGTTTGAATGGTCCGTGTGCCATCGCTGCTTCAAAGTTAGATGGTCAAGTTGATGTACTGGACTCTGAACATGTTGGTAACAGTATTCGAGCAGTTGCCTTCAACGAAAACCTAACGACCACACCGAAACTCTCAATGACCCTTAGGGGACGGTGTGACCAGGCATCACTAGCTGTCACGTATACCAACCAGCTTGCTATTCTACAACAGGACACGCGTAAACTCTTACTATATCGACCATTTGCGGGCTACGAAAAGGGCGTGGAAGTCGCAGACAGTGCCTCCAATACCATCAATGCAGCCATGGCCGTTGATGTGTATGACAACATCATTGTCTGTGGTTGGGGTAGGGTCAAGATATATTCACCTGATCTGAAGCTGATCTCTCATTTCAAAGAAGTCGACGAAAGTTTTGAGATCTCTGGAGTAGCTGTCTTTCCGTTCAGTCCATACCGCTTAGCACTCGCTGACTCAACGTCGGGCAAGAGCTGCATCAAAGTCTACGAACTCACAAGCGTGTAAATGATAACATGACATAGAGCTTTCAACCAGTACTAGAGAGGTGTGGCTCTTTGCAGCGATTACGGTACAGTCAGTTCTATCTCTCAAACTGTAGGCTTGTAATTAGAATGGAAAAAAAACTTTAATAAAGTTTTAAAATGTCAGTGCATAGTATGTTCAATCAGCTTATCGTCACCATGGAGCATTCAAATGTATGCAGATAATACCCATGCAAATGAACTTTATGCAGATTAACACACATCTTAACTGTATGTTGTATTCTGCATATACTTCATTTGCATGTGTATTATCTGCATACATTTGAATACTCCACGGTGACGACAGGTTGAATGAGCAGTTATGCATTGCCATGTTGAAACCATACTAGCAGCTTTTTGCGATTCTAATTACAACCTTATGGTATGAGAGATGGAATGGAATATAAAGTACCTTAAACAGGCTACGAAACGCTAGAACCAAAGAGTAGGCCACAGGTCATACCAGCGGAAGACTATATAATACAAATGAAAAAAGAACAAAACAAATCCATTCAAAGAGAATCATTAGCTTGGTTTCATGATAAATATAAAGGTTATTTTATCGCAAGCAGGAAATTCTACCTTGTCAAGACACTTCGTCTAGATTCGATTGACCTCTTCAGTGGACTGTATGTTTTCGCCAGGTGTTAATGGCGTCACGTGATTATTGACCTACGCTTCGGAATCCGGAATTGAGGACCTGGTCGTAAACGTGTGAAAGCACCCCCCCCCCCATCCCGGTTCATTGAGAGAGAGAGAGAGAGAGAGAGAGAGAGAGAGAGAGAGAGAGACAGACAGACAGACAGACAGACAGACAGACAGACAGACAGACAGACAGAGACAGAGAGACAGAGACAGAGACAGAGACAGACAGACAGACAGACAGACAGACACTAACAGTACCATAAGACATATCTAAGCCTCCAAATTTTTGAAACACAAAATAGAGATGAAGATTTATACAACATACAATGAGTCGTGATTCCTGTAAGACACCCTTCAAAATTGACGATAATTAGGGCAACGTACGAATTACTATCTAAAACAGTTTTTAGTTTATCTATTCTGCATATACTTGAATTAATTATAGCAGAAATGGCTTAAAAGTAGCTTTGGCGGTTTACTCATGGGACACGATGTTTTTACATACACACACACATACACATACAAACAGACACACTCAGACATCTTCAAGAAGAAACAATTATAGAAGTGGTATTTACAGTGGGAAATCTAGTTGTCAGTTTGGGAAGTAAAACAATGAAGGCATTAAACTCATGATCATCAAGTCTATATGTATGTTTGTACAACAGAAGCCTGTTTCTACTGCACGGTATAACCTAGCAAGGCTATCTTACTTTTAATTTCACAAAACGGTGTTTTACTTTTATAACCACATTGTGTTGGGTTTCTTTTGTTATTATTCTAGAGTTGAACTTTGTCTGTCTATATATGTCCAAAACACTGACACATGGTCCCATACGTGGAAACATCAAGGCACCTTCATTTTTTCTGTATTTTCAGAGTTTCCAGAATTATTGCAGTATTCAGAATATTTTGAAAGAATTTGACAATATCAACAATTCGGGATAAGTTTTACCTAACATGTAACACAATCGTGTTAGTGATGTTATGGAGTCTGAACGTGACGTCACATACTATGATATTCAAGATTTCAAATTTCCAGGACCCAATTTAAAAACTAAACGGAGTTTATAAACATACGATTGATTGACATGACAAAGGTATATATATATATATATATATATATATATATATATATATATATATATATATATATATATATATATATATATATATATATATATATATATATATATACAAATATATATAAATATTACCATGGACGTGAAATGTCCACATAATTACATCACCAAAAAATGGCATCATTACCAGTCTGTCACTATCTTCGCCGTATCTATGTATATTTTAACTTTATGATGTATATCGACCAGCATATCTCCTCACTAGGATTCCTAACCTCCAAATTTATCTTGTTCATTTGTATTCATCTTGTGATTAGGTCTGATTGTTATTCAAGAAATTTCACACAAGATGTCCTTAATGTTTGACATTGAATAAATTACAACTTACTAATTAGGAGACGATGTAGTCAAAAAAATGTATTTTATTACAATTACTTGTGTTGGAAAATAAAAGCCGTACGTAATAAAGGTAAATGTCATCTTTTTTCTACATTAGGCGATGAGTGAATTGATTGATCCATGGTTGGATGGATGGATGGCCTTGGGTGGGTGGGTGGGTGGGTGTTTAGACGGATGGATTGATGGATAATATTGATGCATGGTTGGATGGTTGGATGGATTGGTGGATGAACGAATGAAGAGAGAGGTGGGTGGATGGAGGGATATATATATGATGGGTGGATGAAGACATGAAGATGGGTTAGATAGATGGATGTGCGCACTCGAGTCCCGTGTGTGCTATTCAGCGGGAGAACTTATCATATTTTCCGTTCAATTAGTAAATGACACCGTGAGTCTCAGTCGACGTATATCTGTTATATGAATTATGGATTATTAATTGCTGAAAGACACACACACAGCCAATGAGTTATATTCAATAAGGCAGAATACATATTGATCATGTATGATTAGACTAAAAACGTCACATTTATTACGAAATAAAAATAATTATAACACATAGAACAACAGTTTGGTACGGTGGGATAATTTTCTCGCCTAATATATATATATATATATATATATATATATATATATATATATATATATATATATATATAGGAAGTCAGTGGTAAGATTTGTCCGTAGTACAGTGCTCGATACGTCTGCACGCAGAGCGGAGTATATGTTGAGGGTAGAAGAAAATCAAGTCGGGTTTTTCGTCTCTACAAGCCTGTTTCGTGAGTAAATCACTCGTCAGTAAATCACTCATCAACATCTCCTGACGAGTGATTTACTCACGAAACAGGCTTGTAGAGACGAAAAACCCGACTTGATTTACTTCTACCCTCAACACACACACACACACACACACACACACACACACACACACATATATATATATATATATATATATATATATATATATATATATATATATATATATATACTACCACAGCAATCATATAGCGTTCCTAGGTATGCATGCATGTATGTATGTATGTATGTATGTATGTATGTATGTATGTATGTATGTATGTATGTCTCACACACATACACATAGGCACACAAATACACAAACGCTGGATTTTGTTTTGTTTCCGTGCGTTGCCTTGCTTTGCGCTGTGTTGTGTTGTGTTGTGTTGTGTTGTGTTGTGTTGGGTTGTGTTGGGTTGGGTTGGGTTGTGTCGCGTTGCGTTGTGTTGCGTTGTGTACTGTTGAGTTTTCTTGTCTTGTGTTATTTCTGTTCAGATTTGGTCTGACTATACAACATTAGAAACGATTCAATTGTTAATCTTGACTCCTAGACGGGTGTATATATGATTTATCACCAATTGAACTAATTTCACAGGTTAACTAACGTCACTGCAACACTACTACATGTACAGCCGACAGCGAAGGTCGGGGCCTCAGACAATTTTTTTGTGAGAATGTAATACATAAGACAATCGATTGTGTAGATTTTGCAGTTGTTATTTCTGAGTATTATGAGTCGAACTCCCAAATTGCATAGATAGAACAATTTAGGTTAGTTTTCCCAGCATATCAGTCGACACATCAAACTTCAACACGGTATCATTTTTAATGAATCGAATTTCTTTCACGTGCGTATCTGTTGAATCAGTCATTTTCTGTATGTTTGAGTTTAACTCGTGTATGGCCTGTGTGACTAGGTACAGCATACCGACACCCTTCCCTACTTCAAGAAGACTATCTGTAGCATCCAAACTCTTCTGTTGTTTATTGATTTGCGTATCAAGATATGTGTGTGCCTTGTCTATAAAATATTTTCTCTCCTTGAACTTGACATCGAACGATTTGACAAGTTCACTTCCATTTGTCTCGGTTTTGGTACGTAGGTTTGTCAGCAGCTGGAGTATCTCCTTGGATCGTGTTTCTATTTTTCGGTTGATTTCTCCAAATCTCGCTTCATTCTCCATGTTTTCATCTTCAAGGGTTCTCAAAGACGCCGCAAGTTGTTCTGAGATGTTACGGGCTTCTTCAACCCTGCGCCGAAGTTCACTTTGTCTTCGGGCCATAGCTTCGTTAATTCTCTCTTGTACGCAGCCTGGACTCGCGTGATCCTTCCTCATACACTCGGCGCAAGTCGGCACTTCACATGTTTTGCAGTACAGGTACATATCCTCTTCACCATGGCGAGGACATGCAACGGGTCTCTCAAATGGCGACTCCTTTACTTTCTTACGGTAATCGTCGATTTTATCCAGAATATGTGACTTGGCGATTGGTATTTTTTTATGTTTTAGTTTGCACTCGTGGCAAAATGCAACCCTGCAGTTCGTACAGAATACCTCAGGTTCGCTGAATTTGTTATTTTCAATACACGGACGGCAAGATTTGGCTTGTTTCAACGCCTCCTGGGCTCGATAGTAATCAATCAAATCATGCATAAAACGGTTGTCAGGGAGATTGTCGGTACCACCGTGTATTTTTGGCGTTTTGACTTACATAACGGACAGTCGATTCCTTTGAAGCCGCGTGGTCTTTTGATACCCCTTAGACAACTTAAACAGAAATAATGATAACAAGACAAAACCTTTGCGTATTTGAAGAATTGCAGACACATTGGACATTCCAGCAATCTCTTGGATATTGCATCTTCGCCAGCTGGTATGGTTACCTGACGAGGCTCTGTTAGTAGATCTTCGCCAGGAAGCCTTTTATAGGAAGGTTTTGGTGTCACTGAACAACCAGACCCCATCCTTGAAGTGATAAACCTGGAAAATAATCACAGAAATGTGTCACTTGATAAATAACACATCGGAATATCACCCATAAGGAAAATTGATGCTTGGCAATTTAAAGTGTGTTTTTGTTTGCTGCACTACTTGTCATTAAACGTGGGTACAAGTCACGTGTCACTAATATCGCATTCTGATTGGTCATACATACACACACACACATACATACATACATACATACATACATACATACATACATACATACATACATACATACATACACGCATGCATGCATGCATGCATACATACACATACATACATACATACATACATACATACATACATACATACATACATACATACATACATACACACATCAAATAAAATAAAAACACATTGAAATGGTACTGGTCAAATTCATTAAAGCGACTGGGTTACCTGTAATATCAAAAACTGAAATGACCACCGCATATACCCAACGTGTAGTTTAGTTACAACGTAGACTATATCTTGTGATTGTTCGTACGTGAATCCAACATCTCCCCTTCAAATTTGTTTCTGAGTGGCTACTCTTGTTGGGCCACATTTAACCACGAGGGTACCAAAGTCAACCCATTGGTATAAACGGTGATCTTTTAGGATAGTAAACTGCTCTTTATTCTCGTGCACCTTAATCTTTCATGATTGGTGAGCATGAGTATAGACCGATGTAACGAATGTGCCGCCATTGCGTTGCAAAGGTACACGCATATCTGTACCTTCACTTGCAAATAACATACATTTTTGCACAACTGCTGTCTATGGCTTCGTTCTTAATAAATATCACCCATTCTATCAGTCAATGTCGTTTGAGGTGCACTAAGAATTTAAATCTCTGATCTCTTGTAGAAAATCGTCTAAAACGCGACCTCTGTGTACTTCCGTTATATGTCTCATGTTTACTCACCGTCTGCCAAAAGCGTAGAGCAGGCACAGATTTATGTTCGAAATATATATTTATATTTATACTTACTTTTTTTGGAAAAAGTAAAACTTAGATTAAATATCACAAAACAATAACAGACATGAATTATATTTACAACTTACAGAGCAAAACATGAATTTGATGTATAAACCGCTTCTGTCGACTTCCAGTGTGTTGATGGCTGAGCTCTTCCAGTTCGTCACACAGTGTACGTACACGTAGTGGCTGACTAGAAATGCAGAGATTGCAAACGTCGCTGTATATATACACACTACACTACGTCGGTGGTGAGTTTGTACTTCAACAAACTGATAGGGTTCTCTTGACAACGATAAAACAAAACATCGTTTGCAGTTATCTTCGTATTCTATCAGGATATAACTGACCTAGTAGGCGGATGTGTCAGGACGCCCAGTACCATACCTGACTCCGTACCCTCACCACACGCGTATTTAAACACAAAAAGCGACACCTTCCGTCATTCAACTGTCAACATAATTTTAACATTCAAGGGTTTAAAATCAAGTAAAGTGTCATAATTTATGTGAGCAAAGAAAAGAAAATCGTTCGACTGTGAAGTGGCCATATGGCTTAGAAATGGCTAACAACAAATTGACAGTCTGTGTTTGTAAAATAAAACTGAAATCATGTGGTTGAAACGTTTGTTAGTTTATTTCATAAATAAAATGGATAAACGATTTTTTTTAATCACCACATCAGATCTTAGTCTGTATATCAGTTGCATTTGCGTACTTTGTATTTTAGTAAAATCATCATGCGCAAAAAAGTTCGATGACCTGTGTTTACTTTTGATTACCACGATAAATCAATGTTTTAGTCAGTTTGTTTGTTTGTGTTCAGACATCAAATGTGTTACCTCTAACATCATTTTCGCTTTTTGCAATTTGAGAAATTACAAATGTGAACTTGACCTTCGTTGTTTCGGGTAGAAAACTAAAAGGCACTGGGACGTGACCAAAGTCGAAAGGTAAAAATAAAATTCCCATCATGTCTCATTCGTTTAGCGATGTACAATGTCACCCCCTACAGGTGACAAGTGAAACATAGCGAGGCTATATATCTCGAATTATGAGTGGCAAAGATTACATGAAGTTGAGAAGAGATCTCTATACCGGTAAAACAAAATACAATTTATATTTGCAAATATATTAATGGAAATTCAAAATGTAAAATAAATATGTTGTTATTGCCAGATCTAGATAACAGTCAAGTCATACAGAGAGATTGAGAGAGAGAGAGAGAGAGAGAGAGAGAGAGAGAGAGAGAGAGAGAGAGAGAGAGAGAGAGAGAGAGAGAGAGAGAGAGAGAGAGAGAGAGAGAGAGAGATTGAGAGGGAGAGAGAGAGAGAGATTGAGAGGGAGAGAGAGAGAGATTGAGGGAGAGAGAGAGAGAGAGAGAGAGAGAGAGAGAGAGAGAGAGAGAGGAGAGAGAGAGAGAGAGAGAGGGGGGGGAGAGAGAGAGGGAGAGAGATTGAGAGGGAGGGAGAGAGAGAGAGAGAGAGAGAGAGAGAGAGAGAGAGAGAGAGAGAGAGAGAGAGAGAGAGAGAGAGAGAGAGAGAGAGAGAGAGAGAGAGAGAGAGAGAGAGAGAGAGAGAGAGAGATAGAAAAGGAATATATATATATTTATATATATATATGGAGGTAGTCATCCATAATATAGGTATATTATTATGGAGGTCGTGTAATGCATCTCATTATTTGTGCCAAGTTATTGCTGTTTTCCGGGCATTGAGACGTCGACCCTTTTCATGTACTCAATTAGACTCCCCTGCAACCTTGTTATCTCTATTATTCACTAAATTGTCTTTTAATTTATCGGTGCAGTTCCACCATTCTATATGTTTATCGCCAATGTTTTTAAGCAGTACGCCCTCAACGGTTACTGAGGAATTTCGACATTGGTGGAAATTTGAGGATATTGAACAAATACAGCAAATGGCCAAAGTGATATTCAAGCAACTTGGTAAATGTAGCCAGTCCTGTGTATTAAAATTCCCAATCTCTCAATATGTGTCCTATCCGCCATATACTGACAAACAACAGTAATTCTATGAAATCTGAAGGAAAACGCCCCCAATCATTACATTAGGTAAGTCATGTCGCAATCTGAAGACGGATTTCATTTCTGTTGCACAACACATTTTGTTATAAACTCTTCATAATTATCGTGATTTTATCATTTTTTTTATCGAATACATAAAATGTTTAGGGTCGGCAATGCAAAACTTGGTCGGGTCGGGTAAACGGAACCAGGCAAATTGTATATAAGGTGTAGATATAGTTAAGGAAAATATACACTGTAGTGTAGGTACATTTTTTGTATTAGTTTTATTTTATTTTATTGCAAAAGACATATCTACCTATTCTACACACATTTCTAGCAAAATCTAAATCGAAGTTCGTAATGTGATGTTACATATATCTGATTATTTATGGTTAACATGATATGACATGGTATGATACTAAGTTGTCCACGTACATGAACAAGGAAACGAGTTCCATTCTTATGCTGATTACACTCTTGACATTAAAACTTGATAGTTGTAGGTCTATTTAGATATTAGCTGTAATGAACTTGAATACACTCCAACTACACACTACACGTACATATCCCAATAACCCAAGCTTTTAGAAACTGCTTTGATCAAAACGATAAATCAAGTCGCAGTGCCAAAGTCATAAGTTCTGTAAACGTCGGGATGGGTAGTAGCTTGTTTAATGTGCTGTGCTGTTGTGCTACAAGGTTTAATAGATACACTATAAAGTTTAATAACATCTAGATATACAGTCAGGTGTTGACCTACTATATATCCTGCCTTGATATCCTATATGTAAAGATCAGACTATTGATTCAAAACGTTGGATTGCATTTATTGATTGGGACGGTTTCACTCGTTCCTTATGCGAAGTTGAATATATGTCGTACCTCCAAACCCTCGTATGCTTTGAAAGGAAAACATGACTGTTTTATTGGTTACAAGGACTAAGAAGTACGAGAGTTAACGATCTAACACAACAACGTAGCAAACAGGCCACAGCGAACGTGACAGGCTGTAAAAATGACATTTGATACTATTATAAAATCACCTAATGATGTTCAAAAATATACTTATATGTGTCTTGACTATTATATAAATCAAATATTTACCTTTGTATGTTTTTAGACATGCTGTTATTAACAATATTTGATTGATAATACAAGTGATGGCAAATGTATCACCCTTGTGTGGATATGTATTATCTGTGCACAGTTATTAATATATCAAGCCAAATAGCTAAACTAGAAAAATACAAACCAGAAAAGATTACAAATCAGAAAACAATCTAAGAATTTACAACACTATAATACAATATTACAACATTATGCAATATTATGCGTTGCAGTTTACGTTATGAAACAAAATGTAACCAATTAGCAACTGAATATGTACTCTATCATGGCTTCTGGTTCGAAGAAATTATTTTGTTTCTTTATCAGTTAATTGATTCGAAATCCCGACTCAGTATTTTTTCAAATGCATGCACGACTAGACCGCCACCAACGGCCGCTAATCCAGCTGAGACCCAGGCTGTAATGATGGAAAATCCCCAACCAGCAACGTGTGGAGCTTTCTCTACACCATACAACGTTGTTCCAACCGTCATCAGTATAGCTAAGTGAACATATAGAATAATACAAATGCGATGGTGAGAATATACACATGGATATGTCTGTCTGTCTGTCTGTCTGTCTGTCTGTCTGTCTGTCTGTCTGTCTGTCTGTCTGTCTGTCTATCTATCTGTCTGTCTGTCTGTCTGTCTGTCTACGTCTCTGCATCTCCGTCTCGGTCTATCTATCTGTCTCTGTGTCTGTCTGTCTGTCTGTCTGTCTGTATGTCTGTCTATCTCTCTGTCTGTCTGTCTGTCTGCCTCTCTCTGCCTGTCAGATCTCTCTCTCTCTCTCTCTCTCTCTCTCTCTCTCTCTCTCTCTCTCTCTCTCTCTCTCTCTCTCTCTCTCTCTCTCTCTCTCTCTCTCTCTCTCTCTCTCTCTCTCTCTCTCTCTCTCTCTCTCTCTCGCTGTGGACACGTACCAGTTACTAAGCTAGCCTACCTGAAGTATAGACCAGTACGCCTGCAATACGGCCAGTCCTTTTCCCGACTTTCCCAAGCAATACAACCAACACACAGAACACTCCGATTGTTGATAACACGCCGGATGTAATCATACAAGCTCTGGTCACATGTGTATAGGCTGTAGGTGGTATTATGGTGTATGTGTGTGGCCATATAATGTTTGAATCCATGTGTGTCGTTGTATTATGACGTGTTTCATATGGTGGGTGGGTTGTGAATGTATATGTATGCATGCGTGCCAAAGTGTGATTCACGTATGTGTATTCGTGTTTTGCATGGGTAGGTGTTGGTGTATGTACATGTATTGGAGGAAAATGAAAAAGAGTAGACAGTTAGTGCATTTCAAATCTTCATTTATTTTGAACTATTTTTCGGACATTATCAAATACAGTGCACTGTAAAACACTGCTGTTGGTGGCGCTTCGATAACATAGACGCAATGACCAAGATTTGTAGAGATTTGTTTATTTACAGTCTATCAAATCAGATAGAATCAGAACATGTACAGTTTATTTATATTGGCCTGGGTGTATATTAATTAGTTTTGATTTAAAGTTTGTAAATATACTTAATTTGTCCTTTCACCATAAAGTTTTACACAATGTCTTATTTACTAGAACAGCTGATTGCATAGTAGGGATTTCCTACACATTTTTTTGATACGTATGATAAATTACGTCATCGGATCATTTATGAGTTATATCTTAATACCAGGTTTGAGTTCAGTTAATTGTGAGTGGTGGTTCAGTACATAAAATACTGTTAGTACCTTCTAAATATTCAACAAAAAAATGAGCCCAAAACAGCATAAACTTAGTTTGTGTCCCTTTTAATAACTACACAGCAATAATTATATTTTAAGTATCATTAAATAAGATTGCTGTACTGCAGTGATAACAACTGTTGTTAAGTAAATAGCTCTGCTATGTAGCATCGACAATAAGTTATTGTTAATGTATGTAACTATAAACTATTTTATTGCAAACCATCACTGCTAAACTGCAGTGATAACTAGTATTTGATAAATGGAAATCCCCAGCATGCACCTTGGAGTCACTGATCTAAAATAATAAATACATGTTCTAATTATATGACCATTCAACCAACCAACCAACCAACCAACCAACCAACTAAGCAGCCAGCCAACCATCCAACCAACGAGTTAGGCAGGCAGCCAAACAACCTACCAGCTAGCAAGTCAACCGGTCAACCAACCAACCAACCAGCCAACCAACCAACCAACCAACCAGCCGACCGACCGACCGACCGACCGACCGACCAACCAGCCAGCCAGCCAGCCAGCCTGCCAACCACCCAACCAACCAGCTAACCAACCAACCAAACAACCAACCAACCAGCCAGCCAACCAGCCAGCCAACCAACCTTCCAGCCGGGCAACCCGCCAACAAGCCTAACAACCAACCAACCAACCAACTGACCAGCTGCCAACCAACCAACCTGCAAGGCAGGCGACCAGCCAGCCAACCAACCAACCAACCAACCAGCCAGATATCAACAGCCTTCAGTAGCTGTACATCAAATACCCACAGCCATTAGGAAAAGTATGTGTACCAAGGTTGACCCAGGGTTGCCCCCTGTATCACATACCATCGTTGCATTGTACGGGAAGGAAATACGAACAATGTGTTAACGTCAAAAAGTCAATATTATTGCCATGACTACTGTATGCACACAGTGAAAGAGGGGAATATGTTCTAATATAATTACACGTTTACATGCCAATATCACAAGGTGTACATATTGTCATAATAGTTGAATGGTTAGGAAAAAATAATGAAGATGTTTCCGATAACATGACTTCAGGAAATAGGGTAGGTAGGTCAGGATTTTATTTTATTTTACATTTTTTTAATTACTCTGACCTATAAAGGAAAAGATACTTGTTGGTCACAATACTTCCAAAACAGTTAATGAGGTGTAAAAGAAGTAAATGAAGACAATTATGTGATTCAGAAGTAGACAAACATAATATACAGAATGTCCTGTTATAGGCTTAAATGACGTCGCTTCTCTCTGGAATGTTCAATGATTTTTTTAAAGTAACTCAAGATACTTTGGCAAGAAAATCTACAGGGAAATAGAAGTAATTGTCATAATTTTACCTCTTTGCGCGTCGAATTATTTAGGGTCGGCCGGACTATCGGAATCACCTTTAATTTTTTTTCAATCGAGGTGTGCTCCATAGTCCAAAGTCTATTTATTTCGGTTTAGCCATCGATCCATTAAGGGGCAAGACCAATAGTTCATTGTACGATTATAAATATATATATACTAAATCCAAAGAATAAGGATATAAAAAGTCGTTACTCGGAGCTTCACCATAGTAAATGCATGGCACTAAAATATATTAAAGCGTCAACAAAAGAGCTATCTTCCTCACTTATATACTACTACATACTGGCTTTGTATTCATAGCACTACATACTACTACATACTGGCTTTGTATTCATAGCACTACATACTACTACATACTGGCTTTGTATTCATAGCACTACATACTACTACATACTGGCTTTGTATTCATAGCACTACATACTGGCGTTGTATTCATAGTACTACATACTATTACATACTGGCTTTGTATTCATAGCACTACATACTACTACATACTGGCTTTGTACTCATAGCACTGCATACTACTACATACTGGCTTTGTATTCATAGTACTACATACTACTACATACTGGCTTTATATTCATAGTACTACATACTACTATATACTGGCTTTGTATTCATAGTACTACATACTACTACATACTGGCTTTGTATTCATAGCACTACATACTACTACATACTGGCTTTGTATTCATAGCACTACATACTACTACATACTGGCTTTGTATTCATACCACTACATACTACTACATACTGGATTTGTATTCATAGTACTACATACTACTACATACTGGCTTTGTACTCACAATACTACTACATACTGGCTTTGTATTCGTAGTACTACATACTACTACATACTGGCTTTGTATTCATAGCACTACATACTACTACATACTGGCTTTGTATTCATACCACTACATACTACTACATACTGGATTTGTATTCATAGTACTACATACTACTACATACTGGCTTTGTACTCATAATACTACTACATACTGGCTTTGTATTCGTAGTACTACATACTACTACATACTGGCTTTGTATTCATAGCACTACATACTAATACATACTGGCTTTGTACTCATAATACTACTACATACTGGCTTTGTATTCGTAGTACTACATACTACTACATACTGGCTTTGTACTCATAATACTACTACATACTGGCTGTGTATTCATAACACTACATACTACTACATACTGGCTTTGTATTCATAGCACTACATACTACTACATACTGGCTTTGTATTCATAGCACTACATACTGGCGTTGTATTCATAGTACTACATACTATTACATACTGGCTTTGTATTCATAGCACTACATACTACTACATACTGGCTTTGTATTCATACCACTACATACTACTACATACTGGCTTTGTACTCATAGCACTGCATACTACTACATACTGGCTTTGTATTCATAGTACTACATACTACTACATACTGGCTTTATATTCATAGTACTACATACTACTATATACTGGCTTTGTATTCATAGTACTACATACTACTACATACTGGCTTTGTATTCATAGCACTACATACTACTACATACTGGCTTTGTATTCATAGCACTACATACTACTACATACTGGCTTTGTATTCATACCACTACATACTACTACATACTGGATTTGTATTCATAGTACTACATACTACTACATACTGGCTTTGTACTCATAATACTACTACATACTGGCTTTGTATTCGTAGTACTACATACTACTACATACTGGCTTTGTATTCATAGCACTACATACTACTACATACTGGCTTTGTACTCATAATACTACTACATACTGGCTTTGTATTCGTAGTACTACATACTACTACATACTGGCTTTGTACTCATAATACTACTACATACTGGCTTTGTATTCATAGCACTACATACTACTACATACTGGCTTTGTATTCATAGTACTACATACTACTACATACTGGCTGTGTATTCATAACACTACATACTACTACATACTGGCTTTGTATTCATAGTACTACATACTACTACATACTGGTTTTGTATTCATAGTACTACATACTACTACATACTGACTTTGTATTCATAACACTACATACTACTACATACTGGCTTTGTATGCATAGCACTACATACTACTACATACTGGCTTTGTATTCATACCACTACATACTACTACATACTGGCTTTGTATTCCTAGCACTACATACTACTACATACTGGCTTTGTATTCATAACACTACATACTACTACATACTGGCTTTGTATTCATAACACTACATACTACTACATACTGGCTTTGTATTCATACCACTACATACTACTACATACTGGCTTTGTTTCCATAGCACTACATACTACTGGCTTTGTATTCATACCACTACATACTACTACATACTGGCTTTGTATTCATACCACTACATACTACTACATACTGGCTTTGTATTCATACCACTACATACTACTACATACTGGCTTTGTATTCATAGCACTACATACTACTGGCTTTGTATTCATAGCACTACATACTACTGGCTTTGTATTCATAGCACTACATACTACTGGCTTTGTATTCATAGCACTACATACTACTGGCTTTGTTTCCATAGCACTACATACTACTACACAGATTTGAAATTGATTTACGGTCTGAAACAACATTTAATTTTCGATAAGTTAGTTATAAGGAGGTGGGAGTGGGATTGGGTTTCAGGACTGTGTATAAGATTTTAGTTGTTTATATTACATTGAACTATTGACCTGGCCCCTAAATCTCAGACCAGAGTTTGATTAAAACATTGTATATGACTTGTTGCTTAGCAACTGCTAGTTATTATACAGTACATAGTGATGTCTATAAATCTATAGGTGTACCGTGGATATACAGACAGAGATACATCGAAGAGTAAAACAATATTACGTAAATTACATATACAGGACGGTGTTTTTGAGACAAGTGGGACTCTCTCACCTCTATGTGACCTCCGTGTGAATATGCACGCTACAACTGGCCACCATACTTTGTACATACAGTCTCAAATTTCCAAAATGACAGTTTATCAACTATGCGTTTCAACACTGTGCTGGCCATATGCCCGTATCAAACATTTTTGCTTAGTGCTATGAGTAAATTAATTTTGGGAAGCGCAAAATGTAGCGACGACTTTTTTTAAAGGACAGCAGACTGAAAATTGGGGGTGTGAATACCTACCTGCAATGTGATCGATACCTAGAGCTGTACAATTCGAAATGCGTGTATTGCATTGCCGCCATAAGCCCTCGTTCGTGTATTTGTAACCATCGGTGTATGTGACCCAGTAATCTGTCGCGATACTGACTAAACACGTCACTACGCATATGAACGAGATGATAGTACCGACAATAGCTACATGTATGGTCGCCATGTTGGAGCCAATGTTGCTGGCAAAGGTCGTGACATCATACGGACTGAAGCTTGCCTACACACATAAAAGCCTTTTAGATATTGCACACACGTAACAATTGTACTTTTGTGACACAGTTCAGCTAACGACTTGCCCTCAGATAACCTATAGTCACGGGACTTCGAAGCAGATTTTGTTATGATGTTGAGTAATAATGGGCTATAAACTGAAGTTTCTTGAAGTTCAAGATGAGTAGCTGATTGCTAAGATATCTTATGGCGTGAATGGTTTTATGGGATTTGACAGTGAACTTGATATTTGAATTTGTGGTTGATAAGTTAATTAAAAAAGGTCTCTGAATAAATTAACATACTTTGACTACATACCGACTACATACATGCATAATTAATAAGTCGTACTCTAATTGAATATCTAACTACCGTGGTCTGTACCCCAATCATTGCCGATCATACTCGTATTTGCTACCCAGTCAATTACGAATCACAGTCTTTCTTACAGAGGGACTGTGGCTGGATAATCAATTTTACTGCTTACACCATCGAAACATAGTATATGAGATATGATTTGCGAGGCCATTCTTAGTCTAAACCTCGTTACGAAACAAACTCAAGTGGAGGTAGGCATACTTTCAGTACTTTGCTCTCAATATGGAACAATAGCAAGCCTATTTCCTTATAGCAAACAGAGACATACACGGAAAGTGTTATTACAATCAATCGATCAATCAATCAATCAATCAATCAATCAATCAATCAATCAATCAATCAATCAATCAATCAATCAATCAATCAATCAATCAACCAACCAACCAACCAACCAACCAACCAACCAACCAACCAACCAACCAACCAACCAACCAACCAACCAACCAACCAACCAACCAACCAATCAATCAATCAATCGATCGATCGATCAATCAATCAATCAATCACCATCTAGTGGGCTTTGACGTGGTGACTACTGTGATACTAAGTTTTTTCCTTTGAAATTTGAAATGCAGTCTCACATACCATACCCTTAGTGTTACACTATCTTCACAACAGCATGGTTACACTGTTTTTAGTTTTTGACTATCTATAATTTGCCGTATTACGTTTATTATAACAAATTGCCATTGGAATTTGGATTACAATATCAGTGAAGTAGATATACATGTAAGTATATGTAGACACAATACGTCTTAAAGTGACAGAGGAACGACACACAGCGATAAAGCATAATACTTCAACGACAGCTAGTAGTGTAGTACTTTGACCTCCCTTAAGGTCGTCTCATTTATTTTTCTGTTTCTCATGACACAGTCTGTAAGATACACTATTATGCACCGTGGTGGGTTGCCCTCACTCATCGATCAACAAGTTTCAGTCAATACTATCTCGTCGACGCCGGCCTATTTTCGTTCATCTGACCACATTTGTTTTGTTTTCTTTTTTAAGAAAATAAAATGACGCCATCTATCGATCTTCTCCAAAAAAATCCCCCAACGACAACAACAACAACAACAACAACAGCAGCAGCAGCAGCAGCAGTAGCAACAACAACAACAACAACAACAACAACAACAACAACAACAACAACAACAACAACCCACATGTAAGAAGACGGCGCGTACCCCTAAGCTCATATCTGGGCGCAAAATGTTGCTAATGAAGTTTGCGATATTTAAGGAAGGTTGACACTGTCCTTGTGATTCCAATGAACATTCAATGATATCAAAGAACGCTATCTATGGCGTAATAAAAAAATACAGAAAAAAAACAAACATCATGATAACAGTAATTTAACCCAAAAAGCTAACCCGATGCACCTCTATATGGTGCATATGAACAAAACTCTCCATTATACACAAAATTGGCGACCTGTACACAAATATAGTTTAAGATTGTCGACGTACATCAGACTTCAATTGATATCTAGAGTCATAAAGTAAGCATAGCAAACATTTGTACACACATGTACACTTCAGCTTAATTTTACTTTGATTTGTTTGTTTGTTAGATGTTACTTTTTATCGTCCGACCGAGTCACGATTTATACGGTTACTTACGCTGAGAAACAAAGAGAAAATAAAGTCACTGTTATCTCGTTGTCAAAAAAAAGTAGCCCGAGATGTACAAGGTCCAACTATTGTAACGTCAGCCTTGGCATGACCTCAATCAACCTCCACAGCGATACCCACCACACACCGTTCGATGGAAACTTAGCTTGATTTTTCACTCGTCCACGTATACTAACTGACTTGAGGCTTATAAGATGTTGAGTACTGCTAATGAGATTGATACTGAGCGGTCGTACATGTGGCTAAGTGGCTTCATCGTATCACTTACTGCTGCAGTACTTTACATCTACAGCACGGTGAGTACATACTGGTACACGGTACCAGGGGACGATTCACACGCCGGTCTATGGCAAAACTGTACCGTCTTATTAACTGAAGATGGGATTGGTCCGGAGACTGACTGTCACGATATACTCCTGTTTGGGGTTCCAGGTATGCAACATTTTCATTTTTAATTTGAAATGTAATAATCAGTTTTCAAAAGCACTGCACCAATGATATCAATTTACGCTGCGTCATGTATTTAATGTAGGTCAGAGGTTATTGGGTGGACTACTAACACGCTAGTCTAGCTCCTAGACCTTGGATATTCTTGAGTATACAAAACGACACACAAACGAACATTGCTATAGAAAATGGAACATCCGAGGTCTAGCAAAAGTCATCTCTGCAGTTCAGGGATATAAATAACAGAAAATCAGAGAACTGCACTGGCGACAAGCACAAACAGAAGACAAAAACTAATCATTTTTATGCATATTCAACCTAATGAGGGGCTTATAAAAATAACCATCAATACCTTAAAATACCTTAACTGAAATATATGAATGACAACGTCTCCACACTCATGAAAGTTACAATTACCATAAACTGATAAGACATAATAGTTAGTAATAATTTGTTATCACGTGACATTGGACAATACTATTATAGAGGTCATGGGTTATTGAGTATATTAATATATATATATATATACACACACACACACACACACACACACACACACACACACACATACACATATATATATGAATATGAATATATGTGAATAGGTAATCAAATATACCTAAGTACTCATGTCTGTCTGTCTGTCTGTCTGTCTGTCTGTCTGTCTGTCTGTCTGTCTGGCTGTCTGTCTGGCTGTCTGTCTGTCTGTATGTCTCTGTCACACACACACATACACACACACACTTTTCTCTATCTCTCCCTCTCTCTCTCGACGAAACTCATCGATAATTTGTCTAAAGGTTAATGCAAACGCTATTCTCTATTATAATACATTGAATGTTAATTTATCAAATCGCTGTTACCCCTGGTAACGACACAGATAATTCAGTTACATTGATATTGTTTTGTTTTTTCCCCAGCATACCTACATTTCGCTAGAGCCTTTATACTGATAAGCTGTGCTATGATATTGGCCACTCTATGGACTTTAATAGTAGCCCATATCGTCAAGGTACTAAGCACAAAGTTGAAGATAGCAGGAATAGTTATTATGATTTCAAGTAAGTACATCACTACATAAAAAGGCCACCGAGGTTTAATGGATGATTTGACAAATATGTGTCTTGTTTCAAATAATGATAGTCATACAGACTAAATGTTCTTCATGAAAATAATTTAAAGGGAAACAAACTGAGTTTACATATTTTTGGATATAATTTATGTTTTTCATATTTAAAAGTCACTCATATTCTACTTATTAAAGCATACTTAAAGGGGCTGTTTTTTAGATGTTTTTTTTTTATTTTGGTGAGTAATACAAACTACTTTACATTACATAAAACTATAGCTATACTAATCAAGTATTGTGTTTACAACGATTCATGTAGCCGTGACGTGTCACTTTTTACCAACCATCCAACTCATGCGTTGTTCATGTAATGACAGGGATTTCCTCAGATTTGTTGATACGTACCAACAATTATGTCATCAACTCTTTCATATATTATATCCAAATACCAGGATTGAGTTATACCAGTATCAAGTAATGAATGAGTGTGCTTCAGTAGGTTGAATACAATATTTAACACTTCGTAGGCAACAAAATTGCGACCAAAAACCGTCTAAACTCAGCCTTCCCCCTTTTAACCGCCACTTTCAATTGCCTGAACTCAAACCTGGTATTAAGATATAACTTATAAAATATCCGATGACGTAATTTATTATACGTATAAAAAGATCCCTGAACTAATTGTTCTATCAATGCCAAAAGACAATTGTAATATAGAAGATATTCATTGACATTATACTGGTTAATTAACTGAGATTTTATGGAAACATTTTCACTTGAGTGAAAAGCTTACCAACTCAGCTTGTACAGACTGAGGTAGCGTCTCAACGGAAAGAAAATGTGTGTTGAATAATAAACTATAATTTCTTATCAGAACTATACCTGCTACGAGGCATTATTCAACAAGTTGAAAAAAGTAAATAATGCAAGTTAATAAGCAGAAATATAGAAAATAGTGATTAAATATAATTATTTTCTTATTTATAGTAAAAACAATCTGAAGACAACTTTGGATAATAATCGTTTACTGTGTTATTTTTCTTCATATTTATTTTTGTCTACAGCCGTACCTGTTTTGATAGCGACTATACTGTACACTGCAGTTACAGCATCAGGTATGAAAGACGCAGACCATGGCTATAAAATTGGTATTGCTGTTATTGCCGCCTGGGTGTCTCTACCCATTGCCTTGATAGGGGGCGCACTACTCATAGTGGAGAAGCGGAGATTGGATAGGTACAGGGGATATAAACCTCTGTGAATTTAAACCCCACCATGAACAAAATGAGTACATAAAAGAATACTTCAGAAGAATGGGGGATATATTCAAGAACGATATACGTTGCATTATTTTTTCTTGGTGTAACGCCATTAATTGCAAGAAAACAACGACATTTTCTTATGGACATTGGGTTGGGTTGGGATGGGATGTGGGGGCGGGTGGGGGTGTGATGTGGGGGGGGGCGCCAGACGATGAAAGGAAGCAACACAAACTACCATAGACTAGATGATAAACCTACAACAATATTAGACCGTTGTTTTGATGATATCAAAAACTTGAACTGAAACTACAATTTGTAAATGTGTTTGTGATCTTACGCTTTGACTGTGATGATCAGTATACATGCACAATATGTACAGTTGCAATTTTGGACTCAAAACTGCAGTTGAAATAAAGTAGTCAGCCAATTGGACAAATGGCATTTACAAATACAGTGGTGGTAGGGGTGGGCTGGGCTGGGCTGATAGTTTAATGTGACGTGTGTGTGGTGGGGAAGGGTGGATATGTATGTATGTATGTATGTGTGTATGTATGTATGTATGTATGTATGTATGTGCGTGCGTGCGTGCGTGCGTGCGCGCGCATGCAAGCATGCATGCATGCATGCATGCATGCACGCACGTACGTACGTACGTATGTATGTATGTATGTATGTATGTATGTATGTAGAAAGAAATGCATAAGAAACTTGTGAGACAGTCCGAATAAATAGATGTAATCCGACGTTTCGAATAGAAATCCTTTTTCAAGGTATTTAAGGCAATACATGTTAGGTAAACACCTGAATATATCTGAATTTTATGGAACAGAACGACAACCGCGCATGATTAACGTTATACGTGTGAAAAGTTCTAATATTCGCAAGCACCAAATAGAACCAAATAGAACACGCCTGAAATATAAAATAAGCGTGATTAGACTGGGAATGAGGTGAATAATCTATTGATTCCAAGGGGTTCCAGCGTTCCTAGACGGAAATGAGTTCCTTTTCCTTTAACCTCAATAGTTTCTCATCGCCAGAAACATTAACAATTCCTGAAATGGACATATCTGATACACTGTGATCGTTGGTAATAGAATACGTAGATACGGGATAGTTACGATTCTTATGTCTGGTCAGACGGAGATGTTCTAAAAACGATCACCAAGACGACGTACAGGCGAACATATATATATATATATATATATATATATATATATATATATATATATATATATATATATATATATAAACCACATTTCTGGCATGTAATGCAATACATTACATTCATACTAATACAAGTAAATCTACTCGTAACAGGCACACTGTTCTTAGAGCCAAAAGAACATTATTAGTATTAATAATGAAACGACATGTACCACATCGAGTACGATCGCATGGAAATGAACCAGCATTAACTTCCAATCTATGTTGTTCATACATGTATGTATGTATGTATGTATGTATGTATGTATGTATGTATGTATGTATGTATGTATGTACGCATGCATGCATGCATGTACGCATGCATACATGCATGCATGCATGTATGCATGTATGTATGTATGTATGTATGTATGTATGTATGCATGTATGTATGTATGTATGTATGTATGTATGTATGTATGTATGTAATATGTATGTATGTATGTATGTATGTATGTATGTATGTGTCTGTCTGTCTGTCTGTCTGTCTGTCTGTCTGTCTGTCTGTCTGTCTGTATGTATGTATGTATGTATGTCTTTATGTATGTATGTATGTATGTATGTATGTATGTATGTATGTATGTATGTATGTGTCTGTCTGTCTGTCTGTCTGTCTGTATGTATGTATGTATGTATGTATGTATGTATGTCTTTATGTATGTATGTATGTATGTATGTATGTATGTATGTATGTATGTATGTCTGTCTGTCTGTCTGTGTGTCTGTCTGTCTGTTTTTCTCTCCCTCCCGCCACCCCCCCCCCTCTCTCTCTCTCTCTCTCTCTCTCTCTCTCTCTCTCTCTCTCTCTCTCTCTCTCTCTCTCTCTCTCTCTCTCTCTCTCTCTCTCTCTCTCTCTCTCTCTTTCTCCTCTTTCTCTTTCCCCACTATGATTACAGTTTCAACTATTCATGTTTTCTCACACTAAATTTCTCAAAATCCTTGCCTGTGTTTGATATCCTTCCTTCCACAATACAAAGAGCTCTTAGGATGCTTCCTTGATTTGTTATGTCGACTCAAAAACTTCCTACCTCAAGTACTCAAACCACATTGTCTCTTCAAAATACATAACTCCGAGTTACAAATAACAGTTCCTTAAGTAGCCGTTTTAAGGTGACACAATAATAAATCTATACCTGTTTATTTAGTTTGATTACCTATCGAGACATTCACGAGACGAGGAAATGTAACTTTGAATGACTTGGATCTGTCATTGTATTGACAAGTACTTTATGAGTGTCTCACTTTGCTTCCTTTCTTAAACTCTAAGTTCTACTTCAGATGTGTACAAAGGCTAAAGTGTGAACACACAGGGGAACTGTAAGAACAGAATGAAAATCAACGTAACGGTGAAATATCTCATTTCATTGATATGTGTCTACTAGCATCAACAAGAATTAATTCGTTGATTCGATCACAATTGTTCAAATCACTAAAACAAACTAAACTACTGAAAACATTTGATAAGGAGGTACAATATTTGTTTTAAATCTTAAACGGCTACTCACAAAATGCTTTGTCATGTATTTAAAAAGTCCTAAAACTAACAAGTCTATGAGAACATTGAAGAATACCAAGAAAGGTATAGTCTCATTTATAGTGCTAAAAACACCCAATATTTTGAAGAATGTAACACTCGTTAACCTTATCACAATGATGTTTCTTCTAGTTGGAACTCGCCCAAAAAGTAGCAAGTTATAGAAAACCAAACGAGCTTTTACTTTCACTATACTCACTCCATGCATTACGAGATGATATTATCCAAGATGTCTGCAATGTTTAGTTTAGATATCTGAATGCTAATTTAACATATTGAGTCATGATTTTTTGTAAAATATATAAACTATGATTTCATATTTTTTATTATTTAAGAAACTTTATACACATTTCCATATTTAGTTTGCTGACATGTGGTTATATTGAAGAATATTAAATTAGGTTTTGTATAAAACTAAGATTATTGTTCATACACAAGTTTCTCGCCTTCCACTTTCGATAGAATAAGAGAACTTTTTCTGAATGTTATTGCTTCTATGATGAATACATTTAGTCGTATAAGATTACTGTGTATATTAATGGCTAGTACAAATTCAACATACGTTGTCAATAACACATATATGTGAAAATCTTCAGTGGCCTTAAGAACATGATTGGCATGGGTAATTCAATGACATCATCGAGTTTTTGAGTTGACTGCTGCCATGTCTAGATGGGTATGAGTATTCCGTTTCTTAGTAATTGCCAATTCTTCATTGATAGACGGAATCGAGACACATGTATCGATTAAGGTTTGGTAAATCTCGTTGTATTAAAGTGGTCATATAGATAGGGAAAGGGGTACACATTCTTTATATTCGATTAATAAAAGAAGTTTATATTTTCGAAGTTGAAAAACACTAACTCGAAACAACGTATATCAAGTCCATAACTGTTCAAAATACTCATTGACACACAATGAAAGTGATATGTACCAAACACTTAAGCATTGGTGGACATGGTCTGTGTCTAGCGATTATCACTTTCCTTGCTCCAGCGCTCAAGGGAGTATTCTGTGTTTAAGCTTACAATATATATAATGTCTGGTTTCCAATTTGATATCATACGTATTTCGTTATGTACTGGCACACCTAATGTTTTAACACATCTCCCTGTGTAATCAATCAGATGTGCTACGTACTCGTACATAGACCATTTCCGACTTTAATCTTGATACTTGTTCAAATTAATGTAATTTACATAACAATACTCTGATTTGTAATATTATATTGTGTCTTGATGTGACTCATGTCAATCATTTTGTCCTTGCATTAAAGGACGAATCAGACCAGCTCTTTCATTTTCCAAGGACAGAGAATGTTTGTTGAAGCTTGTTCGTGATTTGTCAGTCGAGCATTAAGCCCTGCCATTGGAATAATGTTGTCATCATGTGACTATCGCAACACTCCATAAAGTCGCTCTGCTTTAGACACTTTGTCATCATTCGGTTTGTGGCTGATGCAGTGCATGAATCACAGCTTATCGGTAGTATTCTATACAGCGAGGGAAGATAGAGCTGTCAGCAGTGTCCACCACAATTCAATCAAGCAAAATGTAAGTTATTTGTTAAGAAAATATTTTAATTATTTCGAACTCCGTCCTTATCAATATACATAATTGTGAATGTAGTCTCGAAACTTGAAATCCAGTTGTGTTCGCGTGTTAAATTTGTGTGTTTGCTTGTTTGTGTGTTGCTTGTTTGTTTGAGGCATTTTGGCCAATATTTCGGTGTAAAGGTCCATGAAATCTACGTGGGCAAGAAACCAAGTTTAAAGAATATTTAGTTAACAGCTACTACGTTTACTACCTTAGCAGGCAAATATTCCCTCCTTTCAAAAAATATTTATAGTGTTATAAAATGAAAAGCAAGATACTGATTTCTCTAACTCATCAAAATGATAAAATGCTATAGTTATAACTGATAGGTCAGTCTGTGTCATCTGAAGTCGATTTCCATAACTTTAAGTTTAGTTTTCATATTCGCATGGACTGTAAGCCATTTCCGCCAGAATTCCATCAAGCAAGATGTAAGTTATTTGTTAAGAATATATTTCATATACGTAATGCAGATAGCATGATTTTGGGATTTATCTATTTTGACTGGCTCTGTTTTGTAAATGTAGTAGCTATAATATGGAAATGTACTGTAACATTACATTCGTGATGAGTTTACTCCGGTACTTCTTGATAAATCACATAGTTGGGGGTTATATTCTAGACAGTTAGGTCTAGAATGTTTGTATGAATTAAAAAAAGACTAGTCTAATAGCACAATCTACTACAACTCTTTTTCTTTAACTCCGCTGTCAGTGAGAGCCAAAATGGAGCTTTAGTACGGCGGAATATCCGTTGCCGTACCGTCAGCCATATTCGTCACCTTTTTTTGGATTGCCAACTTCTCTGAAACTGGTGTCGGGTTGCGATAATATTCGGTGTGCATATGTTGAGTTAGATTGTTATACAGACCTGTTCAGTACCATTGATGATATATGTTCATTTAAAAAGGGTTTTTTGATACATTTGTCAGAAATGATATGTTTAATAAATAATTCAAGAATATTGTGTTATCGGTGACTTATTTAGGGGAGTTATTTATAGTTGAAACAAATAAATACGACCCTAGATAGATTTTGGTGGGTTAAATGTTGATGCAATTGAACAAAAAGCATCATTATAAACATTTACAGCTGAATCTAAAATATGTTGAACTTTTTTTGTTAGATAGAACGACTTACTTATAATGTCATACACGCTGAACAGTATTGAATCACAAATGAGTAAACATATATATGTTTAGCTGTACAAATAGTATCATGGTACAAAGTTAAATCCAATGAAATTGAATTTTATGTCCCATGATTTCAACCTGTTACTCTACTAAATGTAGACAGACAATATATCTCAAGTTAACTCATGGAATGCCTAATTTGGCATTTTAACAATTTTCACTTTGTATATTGTTAGTTGTCTGCTTGAAAAATGTATACCCCAGTTACTAAGAACACATTACAAAGACAACAATGATCCGACCTTAACTGCATTGAATACCTAGATTCAGAATTTGCTCAAAATAACCATATTAATAATAATCTCCTCTTATATTTTCGCCAACAAATTTATATTACGTACTATAGAACAAAGTGACCATTCCTCGCGTGATTGTTTTAATTTAAAACAAAAATTGGCATTTGCACGTCCTAAAATAACATTTTGACCAATAATATAAGTTTTATTGAATTATGTGCCATCTATTAAATTCTTTGTTTGCCGTCTGATGAGTGTGGGTAGCATTTTTGGGTAAAATTTAACCCCCCGTCCTCAGCTTTTTTTTCCAAAAATTTCCTCGGAAACCACGTAAATTTGATGCTATTGTAGATAAAAACCTGAGACTGTACAAATATATTCAAAATAACTAGTAATACCTATAAACAGCTGCTGTAGCTGATGACACTTTGGATTTTAACATTTATTGAAAAGTTTTGTCGAAGGGTCGACAAATCACAAATTGTATCCTTTCGGCGGAAGCATTAGGCCACACTATCCGCGAGACATGCGATATTTTGCATCGATAATTTCGGCTTCAACTACGCAGATTTCAAATGTTCAAATGATACAGTCTTGTTAACATTGGAAATGAGTCGCAGCTCAAACGATCTGTAACAGTTTAATTTTGATTTTAATGTTAGGAACCCTTGTAGAATTTGACATTTAGTGATCCCCAAGTCATCTGATGAGCTTGAGATTCAACAAAGTGAGCTTATTTAGTGTTTTGAACAATATCGATCAATAGTTCAACGTAGGATACTACAGCCAAATTATTAGTTTTTTGTTGTTGGTTTTTTTTTTTTTTTTTTTTTTTTTTTTTTTTTTTTTTATGGGGGGGGGGGTTATGTGGTACCTTAGTTCTCGTCCTAAAAAAAATGATTTTACTTGTAATGGAATCTGTTTTGTACCCCTACATACACATTCTTCTTCTTTTGTTTATTTAAATATGTCAAATTGAGAAACTGAAGAATTTTCGCTATAGTAAATGCATGGTATTAAAATACATTAAAGTGTCAATAAAAACAATTCTTCACCACTACATACCGGCTCTGTACTCATAGCTCTGACTATATATTACTACATTATACTGACATGAAATTGATTGTGCTGTCAGAAACATTTCTCAATTTTGGCAAGTGTTGTCAGAAAGGCTTGGAGAAGGAGAGAATGGGCCTAACTAAACGAATTTAATATTTAATCCCACATTGAAAGATTGATCTCGCTCCTTTAATATACCCAATAAATCGATTGCCCTGCCAATTAAAGTTAACCGTTGTGATCGAATTAGTCACACATAAACATGACATGTCTTCTATGGCAAAAGATATCCCTGAAGCAAAATTCCTCAAAATTGCAGACGGAATATATGTGTAACAAATAGAGGGGACACCTCTAAGGTTAACGTAATTCTTTTCCACCAGTGTTACTCTCTCTCTGTCTCTGTCTGTCTGTCTGTCTGTCTGTCTGTCTGTCTGTCTCTCTCTCTCTCTCTCTCTCTCTCTCTCTCTCTCTCTCTCTCTCTCTCTCTCTCTCTCTCTCTCTCTCTCTCTCTCTCTCTCTCTCTCTCTCTCTCCAGCACTCTATATACTTCAATACATATTTTTATTAAAACTGAAATGTTCTCCTTAGATAAATCATCATTAGTATTCTTTCTGCTTATAGGCGACCGTTGAGATGTAAAACAGCATCACTGAAATGATTGTGATAAGAAAACAGATTTCGAAAAGTGTTCGTCGTCAAAGTGAATCGGGGGTACAATTATTATTTCTTACACATGTCTCTTATGATTAGCTTTGTACACACAGTAACAAAATCAATCACTAACAGAAATGAATTCGAGCAACACAAATAACGAAATATTAAAAAATGTTTTACTACCGTGTGATTAATGAGATGTCTGTCTTGAACATTTCACATGCGAACTGCAACGTTTGTCATAACGGCAAAACATCAAAACTTAGCGAATATGAAAAAAGTAATATGTTATCATCGGTAACACATTCATCGCGTGATAAACACATGGACGCGAGTATGGCATGTCAAGGGTAACGCCGCAATATACAGCTTTCAGGCCGAATATTCCACGCCTTCCCTGTATGAAACATATATCTAAAAATTGGTTGGTTAATTACACGATCATAAAATACACTTTCGGTCGACTAGCCTGTGAGTTACATTTAATAACAACCAAGGTGTTTTTGGAGAATACGAGTTTACAGATACACACATGTAACAGACAGCGTGTGTTTGACCGGAGCGTTTGACGTGGCTCCGATTACTTGTATGAAGTGACGGAAAATGACCAGGGTATGAATGAGAATTGACCTTGGTATAAGACAGAATGTCCAGGGTATGACGTAAAATGACCAATGTATACAACCAACATTTTGGTTTGAACTCATTCAACTTGGGTTGTGTGTATGGGGTATTATGAATTTCAAAACAGATTCACCAAATCTTACCAATCATGACAAACATCATAGTAGAAGCTGGCCAAACAAGCGTCTGAATGTATATTATCAGCATGATATAAGGTTAACAAATACAAAACCTGTGTTTTTTCACTACTTGTGGTTTGTCTCACGATTTCGTCTTTTTCTCTCATTTCAGTCCTTACCAGCCACACACGATGCAACCATTGAGGTACTGGTGGTTATGTACAATCGTTGTCATGACAATCGTGTCAACATGTCGTTCAAGTCAAAGTGATAGCGATAGTCTTGATAAGTCTGATATCTCAGACAGCAGCCTTGATGAAATTGATTTGTCGGGATTCGAAATCGACCAGAATAATTCTGACGACAGTGGTCATGATGACAATAACTTTTTAGAATATGATTGGTATAACAATAGCTTCAACAGATTCAATTTTTACGATTCCTACAATGACTACTTTGGTTCGTTCGCCTTAACGGCTGCATGCTTTGATAGTTACACTGAACGTCGACTTGACTCCTGCAGTTCTCAATCAGGTCAACCCATCTGTAACGGCACCGTATTTCAAGGTCCACCTGCATATGGAACATGGAGCTGCCATTGTGATGCTTATTGCTTAACAATGGGAGACTGTTGCTATGACTACGTAGAGTTATGTTTGGGTTCATCACTAAATAGTTCTACTCATGTGCCCCAGGACCAACAGCATTCAGCTAAAAGTACAACAAATATGTTCCACCCAACGGACGTTTGTGTTCACACCCGTGATGGAGGTGTAACAATGAAGCAAAGATGTCCACAAAACTGGCGGGATGACAACATTCGTAATCAGTGTATTTCTCCTATTAGTGATGAAGGTATGTATTGCAGTCTGTCTGTCTGTCTGTCTGTCTGTCAATTTGTGTATGTATGTATGTATGTATGTATGTATGTATGTATGTATGTATGTATGTATGTATGTGTGTATGTATGTATGTATGTATGTATGTATGTATGTATGTATGTGTCTGTATGTACGTACGTACGTACGTACGTACGTATGTGTGTATGTATGTATGTATGTATGTATGTATGTATGTATGTATGTATGTATGTGTGTGTATGTATGTATGTATGTATGTATGTATGTATGTATGTATGTATGTATGTATGATCCAATTTGATAAAACTGTGTACATATCATGCTTCTACCATTTTTTTTTTCAGTAGAAATATATTATTTCCCCATTAGATTATATTTTACGAAATAATCTGTTTAAATGACTTGTAGCATAAACCATGAATACCAGAGACAGATTAAACATTGGAATACTTGCTTAGCTCTGTCTTTCGAAGACTTATGTGTATTTTTGTACTTCTTTTCAGAATACTCCCTACGAGTCGTACCTGTTACTGGTCCAGATGGAACAGTATTCCGTAATATATTCTGTGCAGTGTGTAATGGTGTGACTGAACAAGATATGGAAATATGGAAAGCACAATGGCAGTGCAGGTTGTTTGGTAGTCTAAAGCTATACGAACTAGTATCCGAAGTAATAAATATGAGTTTTTGGCAAGTTCTAGATGTAGCAAATATGATATACAATTCTTCAGAATGCTATATTCGACCTGTATTGAGGGGGAATTCCACCTCAAATGTGAGACTATGTAGTCCACATATCATCAGTGAGTGCAATTCTTCAATTAACAGCAGTGATGCACAACGTCTATTTCAGACAGCACTGTGCAAATCACACTTTTCGTTAGTTGAAGTAGCAAAGTATTTGGAAGGTATTACATATGTTTACCAAAATATTCATTGTGCAATTTGCAATGGCGAATATTTTGTTACATGTGGAACCACAACAGGGGAATTACAACCTGGGTTCTCTTGGAACGCTTACACCTTGACAATTCTCTTTGATATGCCGACATTTGAGGAAACACGTGTTGAAGTTTTGTTAGATCTCGACAAGTCGACAAGTGAAAGATCACAACAAATTTTATGTCCGAACAAATGCGTTTTTGACCCCTTTCTGTTGCAATGTGTCGATGTTTTCACTGCTGGGGACAAATCGAGTAATTTGAGTTCCAATATGAATTCAGTGTTGAATTCAACAAATGGTGACTTAATATCTGCATGCAACGATACTGAAGTTTTACGTCTCAATGTTTCCGAGTACAAAATTGAGGGCCACACGTTAGTGTATCTTTTCGAGGATTCCATTTACAAAACTGTTGAATTTTATGTTTCGGTTGACCTATATGCCTATGTGTGCATTCCAGAGATGAATGTTGACAGTGATATTGTTAAAATGTGGTTGGTTTGGCTTACTATAGCTTGTTCAGCACTATCTATCTGCTGTCTTCTTGCAAATGCAATTATTTACTGTATAATAAAACGAATGCATACCTTCCCTAAGAAACTGATTTTTAATCTTGTCGTATCATTGCTAATTGCGCAGTGTCTTCTACTATTTGGCATGGCAATTGGTGACATTTCTGAGGTGTGTTTCCCATTGGCTGTTTCCCTTCACTACACCTGGCTAACATCTTTCTGTTGGATGGCAATCATTAGTTTTGATATGTGTCGCACCTTTCGTTCCGTTAAGAAGTCATTATACGTAAGTCAAGGAAGAAGGTTTTTGATAGCTTACTTAGTGATAGGTTGGGGTCTACCTGCCATGGTAGTTGGGCTACTAGTTGCCATAGATACATGTGAATGTATAGACTTTAGGATCGAGTATGGTACTGACAACGTTTGTTGGATTCGTAACAGCATTGCATTGTTAGCATTTTTCGTTGCTCCAATCGGCGTTATTATGATCTTCAACAGCATCTGTGGTATCCTTGTCATCAAGGCCATTAGAAGTAACTCGACTAGTGTTAACAACGGCAGTGTAGGCGGATGGAGGAAGCAGGTTATTCTATGTTTGAAGTTATTCATCATAACGGGTCTGAGTTGGTGTCTTGCTTTGGTTGAAACTTTCATTGATAATGTAGCACTGAGTTTCTTCGTCATACTGTTTAACTCTCTACAAGGAGCTCTGATATCCATGGCGTTTATGGTTAGCACTTTATTAACAGGTGACAGTTTATAAAACCTTAAAATAAATTAAGAAGTCTGGCATTTATTCTCAAAACATACAAGGAAAATGTCGCAAACGGCGTGGTAGCACAACTGCAGAATTTGGGTAAGAATTAGAGTCACTGTGGTACACAGTTTTGAAGGGCTTAAAGACATGCCCCAATTTAGCTTTTGTAAACAGATTGGAAACCAACATTATTGTTGGTGTGGTTTGGTCACCATTGTGGTCATATAGCCATGGCTGCTATGCCCAATTTTGGAACTCTGTTTTCGATGCTTATTCACTTGCACGATTATTCATCAGTGTTTTAGATGTGCAATAGCAAATGATATTTTAGTATTTCTATGAATGTAACCTTAGTTACTCGACATACTTGCATCTTTTTTATCTATGTTTATTCACTTGAATACCCACCACTTTGGAGCGTTTGTTTGGCGTGTAGCTGTTGCCAAGGGCGTAGTCATACTAGAAATAAAAGCACTATTCTTGACTTGATCGGCTGAATAAGTATAGAAATACCACAGCCAGATTTAATTTTTTTACTTATATTTTATCTATTTATAAAAAAAAACAAAGTCACATTTTAAACCTACCCACATATATAGAGATTTGTCGTGAACATTTCTTTATTTGGAAACCAATAAAATACCAATTGTTGAATTTATAGCTAAAGTATCTTGAATCCAATTTTATAACAAAAATACTTCATATTACAAATATCACCTAGATCATTTTACATTTCAACTACACAAATCACTACCATGTTTGATCATTTTATAACAAACACGTTTTACTTTAATTCAATCACAACACACACACACACGCACGCACGCACGCACGCACGCACGCACGCACGCACGCACGCACATACATACATACATACATACATACATACATACATACATACATACATACCATATCGTATAAAAATGTGAACAAAGAGTATGTATATATCACTAATTGTCTCAGTACAGTTGTATTGACTATCAAAATTGGGTTATATTTTGCACCACTAGTCCAAATTGTCAATTGATCTATTCTGTAATGATTGTCGTCAATGTGTGAATTTAAACTTATCAATATAAATGGTCACGTAAAAATGTTAACCAGGAAAACCTATAAAAAGTAGTAATCTGTGTTGGTGTTAAAACTCTTCTCATAAAGTGATTGAGTATTGTAGTAGTTACGTATAGAGTTTACTTGTACAATTTCAGAGTTGTTTGTGACGTTAATCAAGTCAATGGATTTTATTAAATTATGACTGATAAGAAAGTGTCTGATATGAATAACAGTAAGATGTCACAGCTAGCAGTATACATACTATACTTTTTGTTTGTGTTTTTGTCTGTCTGTCTGTCTGTCTGCCTGTCTGTCTGTCTGTCTGTCTGTCTGTTTGCTTAGGGAAGGGTGTTCAACTATTGTTATACTGTTTCAGTAACAACACTATAGGATACCACTTGGTAAGGTTTCTATAGCCAGTGAGTTTAAACCAAGGATTGATTTAGAAATTCATTGTCAATCATTTTATATGCACTGCACCTAGTCCTATATTTCATTACTTTGTTGTAAACAAAGCTAGGTGTAAATCGTTGCTATTTTTATTTAGTTTAAATTAGACCATCTATTTATAGCACACATTTTTTTCTGATACTAATTACATACACCAAATTATGTGAAATTTGAAGCTTGCATTCCTGTTGACGCTGTATATGTGTAGTAGCTAAGTGTTTAGATGTAAATCATTGTAATATGACCAAATATATTATGGATAAGATAAAGCATTTTTATTGTCGTAATAACATTATCATAGTGGTAATTGTACATATCAGTGTATGTGCACATTGTTTTGTTACTGGGCAATTTTTAACTTTTACTAGATGTTTGATTGGTGTAAAATACTAAATAATGTGTTTTGGATACTAGTACAGTATAAACTTGTATTGTTATGAATTTATTATACTGTCCATATTGGCTTTATTAACCAAACTGTGATATCGGATTTGATATTTGAAATAATGTTGCTTAGATGATGTTTGTACGTACAGTATACAAGATGTGTTGATACGATATACCTAAATGTTTACCTTGGACCAGGGATTTTTTTCCCCTACCATAATGCGGTGTATGGTGAATTGTTTTAATACATGATGTATTTAAGATGACATATCTACCTTGGACAAGGGATTCCTGGATCAAGGATGGATTAATATTCTAGAAAATGAAACCAACTTGATACTGGTTGATCCCGTACACATTTAAGGGTAGATTTTGTGTCTAGTTAAAGGTGTTAATACATATCATGTTAATATGATATATGAAACAGTCTTAGCTTTTATTTTCAATTTCATGTTGTTTAAAATTATCTTTCTCTGTACGATTTAAAACTTTATGTGTTCTATTCGTTGCAATAAATGTGCATCAATTCACTCGAGTAACTGTGTTTCTTTCTTTCAGTCAGGTGTATCAGTGACTGAAGTGTATGAGTATATGGTGACATATCACACCATTGTGCTAAACACAACTTGACTGAGCTTCATGTTAATCATACTCTCTCTCTCTCTCTCTCTCTCTCTCGCTCTCTCTCTCTCTCTCGCTCTCTCTCTCTCGCTCTCTCTCTCTCTCTCTCTCTCTCTCTCTCTCTCTCTCTCTCTCTCTCTCTCTCTCTCTCTCTCTCTCTCACACACCAATAATCATTTGTATTCCTCCTCCTCTTTCTGTCTCCATGATCTCGTGTCTGACGGTCCATTCTTACCTTCAAGTGGTATTCTTTTTTTCACATCGTCAGGATACAAACACTTGACAGTCCTTCGAGTCGCAAGATCTTCTCATTGTATCTGTCAGTCAGGTGTCATCACATCAAGTGTGAAGTGTAATCCTCGTGTTCTCGGTTTAGATTACTCACTGATCCGGATATATTCACAAGACAATGAGATAATTGTTGTCTTTATTTGACATTATGTTAACAAGTACTTCATGAGTATCTCAGCTTGCTTCCTTTATTAAAGTCAACATTCTACTTCACAGGAATACAAAGACCATAATGTAAACATACATTTCAAAGAGAATTGTTACACTAGAGTGCACAATATGATATATTCAATTTGTTAATATTTTTTCTGATACCATGGAAACGAAAGGGCGGATTCGATCGATCGATCACAAATTTCGATCCGTCTCGATCGATCGATCGATCAATCAATCAATCAATCAATCAATCAATCAATCAATCAATCAATAAATCAATCAATCAATCGACCAACCAACCAACCAACCAACCAACCAACCTGTTGATCGTTAACATGAAATAAATGAATCGCAGACTCCAACCCTGACAATTGATACGTACCCACCTTGTAGTGAATAGAAAAATGGTTTCAGCAGTTGATATTGTATATAGTAACGCCGGTGCCATACTACTGGAATTGGGCCAAACTAACCAGAGGGTCAAAGGCACAGGGAGCGTCCATACAGATCCTTCAAGAGCGCTATTAGTTTCCTGATGCAAATTATCTTAATAAGTAGTTCAGTCCATAGCAAACATAACCATCCTGAGTTCATCGTAAGGAATCTAATTACACGTTTTTCTCCCTCCATATTTTGAGTGGGAGTGTTGGTTGGGGAAGCATACTGACTCATCAACAATTACACTATCACATACATGATGTTACCACTGAAGCTGCCCTGAACGATTACTAAACATTTATTTAACTCTGAAAGTAAAATACATGCATTGGAAACTGTTTGTTTTACAGCCTCTCATCTCTACTTCTCAAACAGTTTGGTTTCACCATCGATACGGAAAGTAGATGTTGGCGAAAACGGCAAAATGAAATAAAAAAAGGGTGACACACGTGATTTTAGATGACGCCCGCGAGGACGAGAAACATTATTTGTTTGGCCTTAGTAAAAGGGGAACAAGCTGCACGCATCTCGTTATCCTTACATTGAGTCACCAAGTGTACATGTATTGAGCGCCCTCTCCATAGCGAAGTTTAAAATTTGGCAGATCTGGCTTGATATACTGTGGTCAATCTGGACTTATTTTCGCTGGAAACCAAAAATGTGAAAATAAGTAGTGACTAAAATACTCTACTGTACATATACAGTGCAAAAGGCTTAATAAGTCGTAAAATTTGTGGCTAAGAACAATTACAAGCCGAAGTCTCTAAAATCGCAAAAAATTTTAGTGTCAAAAACGGTCGAAGTTCGCCTGCTAAACCTTAGGGTATATGGCAGGCTAGACTCTGGAGCGATGTATTAAGGGAAATGGAAATTGTTAGAATGTAGCTTTGTGTGACCATCATTGTTTCAAGAGGTGTGAAACTCCTAACATTGTTTAACATAATCTTACCTTCTGCATAGTAATGTGCTTTGATGTATTTCTCAGGGTTTGAGTAGTCAGAACGAAATATCACTCTCATACGGTTGCTAGGAGACCAAACAATAAGGTCTACAAGTGGGTTTGGTAAATTTTCGTCCTTTCTCCCACAGAGTCTTGTGATTTCTTCACTATTTGCAGTTACCTAATCAACCAAATTATGCAAAAGTGTTGAAGGATCGCGGTACTTTATAGTACTAGAACTGAACATAATTTTTGCTGGTTGCGCAATAAATGGTTTTATAAACGTGAACTGCTGAGAATACATTCCCCGACCAAAATTTAGGTTCAACTGGGGCTGGAGAAATTACCCGGCCATGATATAAACATAAGTAATTCAAAATCTCTCTAGCTCTAGGTGATAACAGAATGATTCAAATTAACGTTCGCCCTTCAACGGTGCATTGTAGGAAATGTGCCATTATGCTTGCTATAGTTTTAAGTCCGGTCGCCATGTACGGTACCCCCTTAACGGTTGCTAAACAATTGCTACGAACGGCGAATGTAGCCAGTGATAGTCATCGGCAACCGTTGAGGTCGTACTATACTGGGGTATTGGATCAAATGTTGCAAATGCCAAATGGTCGAAACAGATAGACAGTTTAGCGAAAGTAGGTAGGCTGTGATAGCCTCTATTGCCACGCGTATACATTTATTGCTCAGAATGCTCGAAATGTAATTAAACGTGCTCGTCCACATTGAGCCATGACTATAGATGAGATAAACTAAATTGCTCACATCAATCTCCAATTATGACATAGATGTTATTTACGACTGTGGGGTTAATGGCATGGATCTTCTCCGGGTTGAAAATATCAAATTCTGCAATGAACCTTTCCCAACTGACCTGCACTGAATCGTATTCGCAGTTTTCTGTCACCTGCAGATCGAATTCGGAGAAAAGAGACTAATGCGATATCCAGATGGTACTTCAATATTCCAGACTTTTTCCAGGTTGTCATCATATCCTTGGGGGTAATTGGGTGATTCCAAATATCAACTAACACCTGACAAAGTGACGTCAGCGTTAGCTGTACACGTCACACACAGGATATACATTAGTAGGCAGAGAGCTGGAATGGTGCCCTGCAGTTTGTTGAATCTGTTTGGAAATACATGTATGTTGAGGAGAGACACATCACACGTTCCTCCACCTCCCCTTTCTAGCTATATACTCACGCAGAACTCAGTTGGATCAATTATTGATTCTAACTCTTCTTACTAAATTTGCCAAAATTGAGGAGGGGATCTGGCATCATTGCAATTGCTGAACTTCATTTTCGCACTTCAAACCAAAGTTAGTAAAAATAACACATTCAACAATAAGCAGGTTCTTTATTTATTACTGAGATGATGATTCACATTTAACTGCTAATACGATATACAGTTCTGGGTTTGATGTGCTTACTACGTTTTTGCATAGCATCGATTGTAGTGATGTAACCGCTACAATTTTCATCATGGTGACGTCATATTAACGTGTCGACGTCACATTTGTGAACGTAGGTTGGGGGAGGGGGGGGGGCTTTTGGCCTACACGAACAAAGGTCATTGTATTGAGCTTGTGTGCCATTGTGCGATAGTCCCTTAGTAGAAGACATTATTGGTTATTTCTATCGTGACCTTTGAACTTTTGATAAGAAACAGTATACCACATGTCCACATTGATACTTCCCTTTCACTGCCATGACATTTACGAATACTTCATAACAGGGGACCACATTTCCGAGAGTTGTTTTTTTTTCTGCCTCTGTAGATTATCTGGCTATACTAATAAGTTCCATTATAATCTATATGTGAAAATAAAATATTATTATGTGTATGCCGGCACCCACAATATAATTTGTATATAGATATATAAGGACCCAGATCTGGACTGTAGCCCCTTAGGGGGACCCATATCTGGACAGTAGACCCTGAGGGGGCCCAGATCTGGGATGTAGCCCATGAGGGGAACGCCACTGTGCGATAAAGGGGCATTTTCGTTAACTTTGAGTTCTGATAATCGTTTCATAATTCTGCGTTGCTTACAATGCGATTGGGGAGAAACTCCACGGTTGTACTTTTCGGTAATTAGGCTGTATCTTAAGAATGCACATTTCAAATTCAATATAATTTGGTACGTACATGTGTATGGCCGGCTAAAAGTGGGTTCATATTGCTTGAAACAACACAATATGTTATTGGTATAGTACCTAATAGATGAACAATGTCACATGTCATGGGTAGCACACAATTGCAACAAGGCGTGAAGGAATACCAATCTAAAAGTTTGCCCTTACGGAAGGCATTCAGTTTAAATCTGGTTTATGTAAGTACCCGGTATACGTACCCAAACTAAAAACTCAGTAATTTGTTTACAGTAACATTTCCGAACGTCAGCATAAAACGCACGACTTTTAAAAGAAGAAACATTATAAAACCATGACATGTATTTACAGTTACGTGTAGAGCGCCCTTTTGACGTAGCAACGTCTGACGTAAACGCGTGGAGTGCCTTCAAATCACGTGACTATGACTCTACGTGTATAGAACACAAACATACATCTGAACCTATCTAGTGTAATAGAGTTAGTCGGTCAAATCTAGATAGGCTAACTACATAGAACGGATTCCATCTTGCAACTCATTACTTATGCCTAGACTACGTATCATTACAATTCACCTATAAAGGCTAACTGTGATGTTGATTTTGACACTTGTTTCAATCCGCCATTTAATTTTCACGTAAAATATACAACCAAACTTGAAATGATTTAAAACTTGTGTACAAATAAATTTGTACGGTGCATGTAAAGTGTTCATGTGTCGGCAAATATGTTATACATGTATGTGTACGGACTGTAGGAACTGATCCTGTATCAATCTTTACATCACGAAAAGTTGAAATTTTATTGCCAGACGTTCTTCTGACGTCATATTTTGGAAATATGTTGCATTATTCAGACAAGTTTGAGAAACTTACATAATTATACTATAATTTGAAATGTGAAAATTACAGAAATATTCAACTTCTTTAGTTCGTTCTGTTTGGTTCAGTGCATTCTCGCCAGCCAGAATATATTCTTTCTGTTGACGCAACGTCGAGGGTGTCTTTTACGACAATGGGTTCACTGTAATATGATTCCCTAGATATACATTGGAATGTCAATGCACAGACCAACACTGTGTAATCTTAGAAGTTCTGCTTAAGCCCTCACTACCATAAGGTTGACCTGATATGACCTTACTTTATTCAGATGTCATCTCATCTAAATGAACTGTTCGACCTCTTTCACAATAAGTACACCAAAGTCACTTGGCAAACAATGGCAGCATCTAAAGCTATATATATCACCATCCTAATTGTCACATCTTCGTAAACAGGTACTGAACATCATTTGCATTGCGTCACAATTTCACCTGGCTCTGAAGATGAATTCTTTAAGGTTCTCAAACACACAGTTAACGTCGAGATATGTCCATATATATATATATATATATATATATATATATATATAGTTTTCGTGGCTGTTCCATTCTGGGTCTGGTAGCTGGTTGAGTAGAGTGCTCGACTTGGATGAGGAGCGTATGTAACTCGGTGAGTATCAATCGGCTAAGACAGTGCTCTATACCGCAGTGGCAGAGCACTCTGCCACTGCGGTATAGAGCACTGTCTAGCAGATTGATACTCACCGAGTTATATATATATATATATATATATATATATATATATATATATATATATATATGATATATTATCAATGCTGTGTTGTCTGATGATCGCACTATGCGTGAAACTCCGAGTTACAGAACCACCAAACCTATATATATATATATATATAAATATATATATGAATATGTATATATAAATATATATATATATATATATATATATATATATATATGTATATGTATATATATTATTTTTGCATTCCATTTGTAATATTAAAAATACACCTCAACTAATACACCGAACGTTCTCCAGTACATAAACTAAATCACTGTTATTGCATTGCACCGTGATTGCTTTCTTTGTACTTTGAATTTGGATTATTTTTAACAGCAAACAGAGAGCGGACCTGCCGACCGATTGCTGTCAGATCATCTTTTTACATTCAGATAGCTCTATATGTAAATTAGTTTTCTCATGCTTATGATGTCTTGGTCAACTATTTTGCTTCATCGAGGAGACGATATGTTCATCGATATATGCAAATGAGACAGCCTTTCGTCATCGTCGCACATAGTGAACCCGGTCAAGTTCTTATAATCTTGCTGCTAGACCTTAGGGCGGTCTTCGAATTCTAATATAACAGACCGAAGCCGGGCGAAGGTCACATTGCTCCCTGTAATTAGGTGCAATGGTGGGAGTCTAGCCCTTGGTAATGCATGCATATATGTACGTCACTAGTACGTCTAATGGCTTTGGTAATAATGAGTTTGGTGAGGGTGGAGACATTGTCATTCGCAAATTCCGGTTTAATGCATTCACAATATTTCCCCAAGCTGAATATGCATGAATAAATCATTTTTTTTGTCTTCTGAAGGAATTAGCCAGATGGGTTACCGTGCACCCCCCCCTTCCAAATCTCCAACATAGGTATTTCTTTTGTTCATTGGGGTCTACTAACTGAGAAACAAAATGTTAACATTAGAAATTCTGGGATGCACTACCTGTTTGGCCTCGATTTCAAATTATATAAGGTTGGGGATAGGGGCAACACAATGTCTTACATACGACACAAGCAAGCAAGGAATTTATTATCCATTATATATTTGGAAAAGATATGATATTTTCTTTCTAACGAAATATTCTAGAATAAAAATAGGGTAGGGATAAGAAGTCTTCCTTTGTGCTTAGTACACCACATCTACATATGTAACCAATACATTAACATTGTTATGCGATTGCTAGAGTATGTTTCTAAACAAACAAAATGTGTTTACTTTGAATATCTAGCAAATTATGCAAACAAACAATGTCAACGATATCTGGAGACTTTAAATAGCCGATTTCTGATAACATCGACATTTTCCCCTAAAATGACATATAAACCAGTGCTGCAGTTGCATTTTTTAAATAACATGATCTAATGCACATAAGGTAGGTTGTTTTATTCAGTTGAATGAGCTGAACAAGAAAAAAGTACGTTAACATTTATCATTTTGAGGGTTATTAATGATTACCTCCATCAAAACCAATATAAACTATTATTTTGAAATATCAATGGGGGGAGTATCTTCTGTGCTTTCTATACATCATCTTAGGAGCATGTTTGTTTGTTTATTTGTTTGTTTGTGTGCTAATTGTCAGAGGGGATCTTTGAATGCTGGAGATAACTTTATCTAGTCCTCGGGCTAAATGCCTTCCATTTCGCCTTTCAAGGGCAAAGTGACCTTTGGTTGCTTGTTGTATCTGAAGAGAGCCCGAAGGTCTGGCAGTTAGAACAAGGTTAAATAGTCATTGCTATCGAGCGTTTCCCGTCAATGTAAACAACTGGGTCACTATCGTGTACGCTTACATGATTACTTGTTACTTCATATCTATGAATGCTTTTCTGGTTGTATAATTCTACAATTGCTGTCTAAGAGAAGAGTTGCTGTGTTTGTGTACGTGTCGTCGGATTCTTTAACGAGCTGTCACGGTATGTACCGCTGTTGAAGCTTTTATTTATGATCACCGAGCGTATCTTCGTAATAGAGTTGTGTGAAACGATTTATCGTTTAGCCAGAGACGTTTTTTTTGATAAAGTGTGTCTAGTATGGTATACACAAAAAAGTTATCTTTTCCAACACTAAAGAAAGCTAATACATTATTTGATTTCAGAAGTGGGCTGGGCAATAAACTGATAAATAGAGTTTACTGCAACATACAAATATGTGAATTTAGAGTGACTCCCCCTGGCCTGACCTAAATTGTATGTTGTATGGTACATTGTAGTGTCTATTCTAACGACGTCTACGAACTTGGAGACCCTGGTTTTAGTAGTTATTATATGATAATGAAGGGGACAGATGAAAGAAGGGCAACCAGGGAAAAGGATGGTGGTATTTATGGATGGCTCCTGGTATTTTGTTGTCACGTTGGCTGTATGTTCATACACGGGACCTACCAGTCCTTAGGACCTCTATTTGTAGAAATACAGAGGTATTTCAATGCGGGGTCAGCTCGGACGTCATGGATTCTTTCAGTGGCTATGTTTGCCCGAATGGCATTCGGTAAGGCGATGTAAATCTAATTTCTAGTGCATCTGAACAGTGTATGCCGAATTATCTGATATACAATGACCTATGTAATTAATGAAGCATTATGTATACTGCAATGGCGTGGCATGGGGAGAAACTGTATGGGAACAGTAACCCTAATGGAAGGCAGATCAGTTTTTATCTGTTTTTTTTTCAATGTTGGTATATTTGCATATATTCATTCAATGCAGATGGATGGGCTTACTTATGGAAATACCGGATGTCGGCAAAAATCCCCCACCTCCACATTACATTCACACTGTGATAGTAGCCTAACAACTTGCCAATTACATAGTGTGACCCACTTTCAATTGTTATCAGCTAACTTAGATATCCATTAGACCAGATAACTCTTCTAGTCCAATAATATTGTTATAGCATTCCCATCTTGCCTGCCTTTGTATCTCTTTCCATACCCAGGTCCTGTTGCTACGGAAGCGTATTAGTGCCAAGTTGTAAGGAAAAAAATAAACTTTAAAATCTCGTAATTACGAGATTTCAATTCTCGTAATTACGACTTTTTTCTCGTAATTACGACTTTTTTCTCGTAATTACGAGTTTTCAATTCTCGTAATTACGACTTTTCGATTCTCGTAATTACGACTTTTTTCTCGTAATTACGACTTTTTTCTCGTAATTACGAGTTTTCAATTCTCGTAATTACGACTTTTCGATTCTCGTAATTACGACTTTTTTCTCGTAATTACGACTTTTTACTCGTAATTACGAGTTTTCAATTCTCGTAATTACGACTTTTCGATTCTCGTAATTACGCCTTTTTTCTCGTAATTACGAGTTTTCAATTCTCGTAATTACGACTTTTCGATTCTCGTAATTACGACTTTTTGAATCTCGTAATTACGAGAATCGTAAAGACATTTCGATTCTCGTAATTACGTCGCAATTCTCCGGTAAGTTGATATCTAACTGGAAAAATCACACTGCCATTTTAAGTTCATGTTATAAGCAACAGCTGAGTTCTCAACAACACCCGATCATCGGGTAGTAAGTACATTTAAGGTGAACTGAACACTCTAATATAAGTCCAGTGAAATTACATAACACCTATAGGTTAAAAAAAGAAATGGCAATGAAATAACGTGTGCACATATGTACACACATATACTGGATGCAACAAGAAGTTAGTAGGTTCACTGCAATGTTTAAACAGGCAATCTGTCAATGAACTTAGCCAAATAATAAACACAAAACAAGAATTCCAGAACAACAAGAATTCTTCATCAGCAAAGAATTTGTTCAAATAATTGGAGTCCAATATTAAACATATAGATATTCTGCTGAATTTCGGACACAACTCCAACTTATATCCAATGATGAAGATGTAGGGAAACTGTCCAATACAAGACAGGATTACGACTGATGAAGGACCTAACGGCCGGTCCGAAACGTCTTAAAAGAAGGATCAATAAAGTTTCTATCTGGGGACGTCTCGCCAATGCCTTCCTACTATAAACACCCTGATATACCAGGGTCAATAACCTCGACAAACCGGTCATTTGGCTAACTGACCCTCAAACCAATATTATTATACCATACCAAATACATATACTAGTATTCAAGTATTTATCAACCGTGGAAAAGGTCTCCACACATTTTCAAAATTGATCGAACGACCTACGGTGCCACGTTATTGAATTTTAAATTTCAAAACCGTATAAATCTGATTTACCCTTAATGAAGAAAATTCTAAACTAAAGTTGTGAATTTTACCAAATATCAGATGGTAAATACTATTTTCTTCAATTTCAAATCCATTATTGATTCATTTTGCCGATATATAATGAAAGAATATTCTTCGCTGTTTTAATGCACTCGAGTTTTTTTTAAAGAAACGAAAAACGCAATCAAATCATACAAACCGGTTACCGTGTCAAACACTCTATAGTACATTTGCTTAGTACATCAAAATTATAAGATTCGTGTCTGAACAATTCAAAAATTGAAAAATAACAAACAATAAAAAATCATAATTTCATAATTACGACAATCAAAAAGTCGTCATTACGACAATCAAATAGTCGTAATTACGAGAATCGAAAAGTCGTAATTACGAGAATCGAAAAGTCGTAATTACGAGAATCGAAAAGTCGTAATTACGAGAATCAAAAAGTCGTAATTACGAGAATTAAAAAGTCGTAATTACGAGAATTAAAAAGTCGTAATTACGAGAATCGAAAAAGTCGTAATTACGAGAATCGAAAAGTCGTAATTACGAGAATCAAAAAGTCGTAATTACGAGAATCGAAAAGTCGTAATTACGAGAATCGAAAAGTCGTAATTACGAGAATCGAAAAGTCGTAATTACGAGAATCAAAAAGTCGTAATTACGAGAATCGAAAAGTCGTAATTACGAGAATAGAAAAGTCGTAATTACGAGAATCGAAAAGTCGTAATTACGAGAATCGAAAAGTCGTAATTACGAGAATTAAAAAGTCGTAATTACGAGAATCAAAAAGTTTAGAACGATTCTCGTAATTACGACTCGGAGAATTAAACCTGCGATTATTATGAAAATCTAAAACATGTATATATTAGTAAAGTTCATGTTCGTATAAAACATGTGGCGTCTTACGATGTTTTATCACCATGAATGGCAGCATGTGACCTATTTTTGATCAGCAAGGCGCAAGCTCCAAATACGTTTTATGCACTTCGTTGAAAGCGCTTAGAATGTAGTACTATATAAGGGTAAAGTTACTTGATGGAGGGGGGGGGGGCGAAGAAAATGGCATAAAAACAAGTTACTTTCCGAATTTTAAGGCTGTGACTATTTTGATGTGATTGCTTATATTTTCCATGTTACCTCTAACTCCATTCCTCCGCAGCAAACCAAAAACAAAACAATACTACATATTTGATAATGAGAGGGCCCCCTTCTAAATATGGACCTTGGGAATCCCAAAACTCAAATGGTTCACTCCTAAATTCCGCGCTCAGTGTGATAACTGACTTGCTACTAACTGTTGTTGGCTTACCACATGTATCATCAAAAAGTCGTAATTACGAGAATCAAAAAGTCGTAATTACGAGAATCAAAAAGTCGTAATTACGAGAATTGAAAAGTCGTAATTACGAGAATCGAAAAGTCGTAATTACGAGAATTGAAAACTCGTAATTACGAGAAAAAAAGTCGTAATTACGAGAATTGAAAACTCGTAATTACGAGAAAAAAGTCGTAATTACGAGGAAAAAGTCGTAATTACGAGAATTGAAATCTCGTAATTACGAGATTTTAAATTTTATTTTTTTCCTTACAACTTGGCACTAATACGCTTCCGTATTGTTGCTAACATCACTGTGAAGAAGATAGGTTATCGATGTACAGTAGTAATTGGAGGTATATTATCTTCTCTTGGATTCGTACTGTCTGCCTTTGCACCAAACCTTGAGTTTTTGTACTTCAGTTTTGGATTATTAATTGGTAGGTCATGTAATTAAAATAAATATAGAAGGTATATTGGCAGAGTATTTAGTTTCAGAAAGTTATTTGCACAAGTATTAGTAATGATCTTTGGTAATTAGGTTATGGCTGAAGAATGCAGGCTTCAAATTTGATATAATCCGTTATATATATCACCCATACAAATGCGCATATGTCCCATGAGGTTTGTTGATATAGCTCTTAATTGTAATATGAGTAATTTACATAACTATTGGTTTTTAGTATATATGCCATATCTTTAGAATGCAAGCTTCAAATTCCATATAATTGGGTACATGTATCTATGCTAAGAAAACCTAGCCTCGATCTAGAACCAAGCCTTTGTGTATTAACAAAGTTTGGTGTCTGTGGAGAAATTTACAACATTTACATGTCAAAATCTTACAAAAGACAAGCAAGAGCGCATGCCAAACACTAAACTAATTTATTGAAAGGGAAGCCAGAGAGAGATTTACTGGACAAATTCCAATAATGACTTTACCTATACCTTTTCATACTTGAACACAATGTTTAAACAGTATACGACAATGTTAAATAATTGATAATACATGAATACTATATATGTATACATGCCCTGTGAAATTTTTCTACATGACTTTTTCTTTTAATGTGTAATTTGCATAATTAACGGTTTTCAGTAATTTAAGCTATATCTTAAGAATGCACATTTCAATACAGTGTGGTACATGCATCATTCTTGTTTCCAGTGCAATTCGAACCCATGACCTCCCGACTGCTAATCGTGAGCACTAACAACAAAGCACTACAACACACAATGTTACGACAAATAATGTAATAGTCATGATTTTCATACACACAGGCTGTGGTTATGGTTTTGTTTTGAGTCCGTTGTTTGGGGTAATTCCTTTCTACATGAAAACAAGGTATGTAATTGCAAATGCACTGGTAAGCATTGGTACAGGAACAGGAGCATTTGCATTTACACCCCTGTGGCAGTTACTGATAGACTGGTATGGATGGCGTGGAGCATGTATCATATTTGCTGCCACCAATGCCAACGTATGTGTCTGTGGGGCATTCATTAGAAATCCGAACATCCGAACCTCAAAGGTGGACGCGATGATGCAAGGGACTGAAAGTGTTGATGACATTTTGACCAATCAAGATGACAATCAAAGATCTACCAACAAACAAACCACTGTACAGAAGATCTGTGACGTCTGTGACTGTAGCTTACTTACCAGATATCCAACTTTAACACTTTTATCACTTGCGGCTATGTTTCTTGGCGTTGGAGTTGCTTTTCCTGGAATACCACCGCATACCTTTGCACGTGCGCAGTCACAGAACCTCGGATCTAATAGTGAAATTGCCCTTGTTGTGTCCATATTTGGTATCATGGGGATCGTGGGCAGACTAATAAATCCTGTTATCTTACATTTCAAATTTCGTGCACTAACAAGTGTACGACTGTATGGATGGGCTCACGTTTTCGTAGGATTAACTAGTCTGCTGAGTCCACTGGGTGACACGTACCTGAAATACAGCGTCAACGCAGCATTTTTGGGGTTGTTTGGCGGAATCTTCTTAGGCCTACTTGAACAGACAATCAAAGATGTTGTAGGTTCAACCAATCTGACTGCAGGTTTATCTGTAAGTTCTCCTTTTTGTGGCATAGGAGGACTAATTGGTCCATTTATAGGTGGTGAGTAAACATTTGAAGAACACGCATGTGCCCCCTACTAGTCCATGGCCCAGATATTGGTCACAGTGCACCAGCTCCCCAACCTCCAACATAGGTGTTTTTGTTCATTGGAGCTCGAGACAACTCAATGCTATTTAACAACATGTTAACACTGATATTTTTGGGATGCACTATGTCTACCTGTTTGACCTCGATTTCGAATTATATGCCCTGCATAGAATTGTAGTGTTTGAAATGATTAATGCCAATCATACACACTGGATAAAGAAATACCTTGGGAGTCATCAATTAACATACACTAACACAAAACGACTGCTTCCATACTACTGTATAAAAACTCCAACAAAGTCATCCATCGTTCGCAGTTCGCATACATGGAATCATCAACTTGCTCTTTTTCCCATGTACCGACATTGACAGACAGTTTGCTCAGCTTTTCACTCCAATCCTCTTTATTGGACACCATTTTGTTCCTGTTTTATTATACTTCAGCCACACTGCTTGATTCCAATGAAAACTCTACCCTTTAATACTTGGCCAAGTAAAACCTATTTTTCTGCTTTCCGGGGAAACTTTAATTTCACCAATGTATGCTACATGGAGTGTTTTGCAATAATGTGTATGCACTGAATACATAGTAAACATTACATCACTTTTCTTCAGCGAGTAAACATAATTTTGAAGGTGACCAGTATTCTTGAAACATACACAAAATATCACAGATAGTTGGGAGTATCCCCGGTTTTTCAATAAACTGGATGCACAGAATGCATTGTAAATTGTGATCGTCTTGCTTTGATTGGTAAACAAATATTTGGAAAGCTGACAATTTCTCTTGGAACAGTCATAAAGAAAACACAGTATATACACGAAATTATCAAATCTGCATTTAATTGCTTGGTAATAGTTTGGTACATCAGCAATATCTAACATTATTTATTCATCGTGCATATATACTGCAAGTCAGTAATACTAATTGAATAAATATGGCTGCTATTACTTGCACAATTCAACATGATGTTACAGGGGTTAGATTAGACTGTGATGGGATCACTTGGCTACTCTACTATACGTGGGAAAAATATAATACTGCCACTGTTGTCGTCATCTGACAGGAACATATATATTTGTATAAATGTGATTAGTTGTCGATTTCGAAATATTCGTAATCCTTCCTGCCAATGAAATTAATTCTTCCATATTGGCAAATTTATATTTGTTTTGCGTGTTTAGTTCACCTATCATATAGTATGCACAATTAACAAATGTGATCCTTGAAAATATCAGTGTAGCTATAAGTAAAGTGATTGTGACCTTTGTGTCAGTGACAAACAAGTATTAGAAGTCTTCGTTTGAATAAGTGAGTGTGTATTCAGTTACTTCCATCACACCTCAGAAGAGTTTACATTTTTATTGTCTATGCCAATGTTTATATTGTAGTATAGACCGACGAACACCGTCTTTTTTTCTGGTGGGTGGAGACGAGGAACATTGAAGGCGCTGAGTAGAACTAAAACATAGATAATTATTAATGTAGTCATAGCATAACTCGTTTATTAAAACCAACAAACGAACAAGTCAAAATTGATTTAGAATAAAACACAATACATTTTCAAATCATTTCTTTATTACATGACATCTTGTAGGAAAATAATATATTTAAAAAGAAGACAAGAAAATAAACAATAAACAAAACACAAATATTTGTAAACAAATATGGCCAATTCGAGGCTCTGTGATCCAAAAAGAGATCTTAAATTAAATTTATGGATTTATCTTGTCGAATTCTCCAGCACGATTGACCACATATGAAGTTTATTTATTTATCGTGGTTCGCTACGTTTCCATTAGATGGTTTGGTCAATGTTCAAATAGGGATAGGCCAAACCGTAACAATATTCTCTAACAGTTTCTGACACCGTGTAATCTATAATCTAATTAGCGAAAACTTAACTATTAAAATAGCGAATAAAAACTAAATGTCACATCATACATATTTTCAGGACAGATACGCATTGGTATTACAAATGTGAGTACTAAATTATTTTGAATTTGAAGCATGCATTCTTAAGATATAACCGAATTACTGAAATCATTAATTACGTTAATTGCTCATTATTATTCAGAAATAAACGAATAACTAACGCTTTACACAGCCATCCAGTTACACCATACTGGAAGTCATCCTCTCTGATTTATGTATGTATTCCTAACATTAATTGTTTTGCACTGCTTAATATGTGTTATTGACTGTTCCATAGAACAGCGCCAAAGTATCTGAAGGTTCTCTTGTCGGAATTACAGCTAATTCTCGGCAAATGCGTAATAGATTTGATCTCTGTCTGATAGATTAGATATGTACTTCATCCAACCTCTATATATATTTAGTAAGATGCAGAGGTGACAAGAAATGAAGCTGTTAAAACTACAAATATGTAGGTCATAAAATTAATGACTACTTTATCAAAAACAATACAATACAATGCAATGGAAATTATTCATACCATTCACCTATATTTTTGTTTAGGATTGTGATCAAAGAACGTACATAATTTGCTTTGGTTCTAATCTTCTAAACTTGAGACAAGAAATTGTCTCCCACGTGACATACTTTACAGTAGTGAAGCATAACATGGCATTTATCATATATTATTTAGTCTCCTTGTCACCTACAGCTTTATATATATTTATAACTTTAAAAAGTACGCAAAAGTGAGAATGTTAAGATTGACTGATTTAAGATGACATCGAGTGTCATTTGTTCAGAACTGCAAGTTAGTGCCAGTCCAAAACATTGACCTGAGTTGAGCGTCATCTTTGTCGGTATGGTTTCATTCTAGGTCAGAGATCGAAGTGCTCTCCGCCATCAAGCAATCAAACGCGAACATCGAGACTTTAATAAACTTAATTTCGTTGGTGAAGCGATTGGTAGGTGTGAGCGCATATGGATCTCTGACCGCCAGGTTTGAGAACGAAATTCTACCAATCTCTCTCCCTCCGTAGATTATGCCCTCATAAAGGTTGATTATTGCTTCTTTCGTCTTGGTTTAACAAGTTTGAGAAAGAAATGCTACCAATCTCTCTCCCTCCGTACATTATGCGCTCATAAAGGTTGATTGTTGCTTCTTTCGTCTTGGTTTAACAAGTTTGAGAAAGAAATTCTACCAATCTCTCTCCCTCCGTAGATTATGCCCTCATAAAGGTTGATTGTTGCTTCTTTCGTCTTGGTTTAACATGCCTCGTTGCCATTGTTCTGTTTTCCATGTGTGGTTTCATTTTCCAACTGCGTGGATAGTGGGTTGATATAGACCTGAGAAAACGCTCAAAAACGCATCTCGGGCAATTGCAGTTACCATGACGACTGCAACTATTTACTTGTAGTTGGCGAAGGATGGCGTCAATCACCGATTGCCTGGGCGACGTGATTTCCTCAAAAATGTCCGATGAGAAAAATGATGGATATAAAGCTGGGGAGTAATATCCAGCATCAGACCCAGAGATATGTAAAGGACATACGTATGAAGAAGGCACACGTGGAGGCACACGTCTTGTTGTTTCAAATCTAATGTTGATATAGCTATCCCCTGATTTTAACCTTGCTTTGTAGTTATAATCGTTGAGGGTGTACATGTCATACATGACAACGTTGATAGTTTTCCCGCTCTCGAAATACTTATTCTCTATTAGATCATAGTTGTCGTATATCCAGCGAAGAAGGACGAATTTGATATTTTCCTTCCAGAAGAAGTCATTCTCATCAACTATGCAAATATAACGAGCCCAGTTCCGAATCGACATTTTCAGGTAGAACATATGCAAAGCCAAAACAATTAATCTAAAACTGACTTTTAAGAAATCGGCAGCAGTAAGGATGACGATAACATTACCCGGATGTATATCAAGCTTACCGTAGTACACAAAGTATAGAAGTACTCGCATTGAATTCACGGTTGGTATTTGTTTCATTTCAATCATATTCCTCTCATTCTCTTTAAAATCATTGTCAAAGAGAACTTTAAAGTAGCTAAAATGCTTCGCAAGTATTTCTTTGTGTACACGAAATTCAAAGTTATCGATTACGATTGAAAAATTTGGATCATTTCCAAATTGGATAATTTTGCGCCGGTGTGTCTGCGCATGACTCGTTCGACTGGGTGACGTCATGGTTATTTTGGTCTATGATCTAAAATAATAAAACGAAAGACAATGACGTATAATAAATGATATATATAGAAATATGAAAACAATTACAATGATGCAATGCGCTAATCGAAGTATAAATAATATTGTGTTAAAGCTTAATACTTTTGTCTAGAACAAAAGGTGTCCATGGACTGTACGTTTGCATTCGTTTCATCGTCTGTCGATGACGTCCGCCACTGACAGGGAACCATATTCAAAAAATAGTATTCCCGTGTACATGTACCAACTAAACGTCACATAATGAACATTCAATAACTCGAGTATATTATGCATTTATAAATATCATTTAAATGTGAGTTTCATAAACCATACCTGACGCTGCCAGGAATGGACAATTGTACAGTGTACGATTTGCCTGTCGAGTATATTCGCCTTACCTGATATTTCAGGGTTGAAGGTTCAGGACATCTGGATCCGTTTATTTGTTTCGCGTGCAACCCTGCTTTCAAAATGGATGCAGTTGAGAGATTGTCAAACGGATACAAATTAAAGTAACACATGGAAACCAGAATTAATTAATTTATTGGATTGAGACATGTTCAAGCAGTATTAGAGAAGGTCCGTCTCTATGAATTTTAAAAAAGAAAAGAAAAATATGTCGGAGATTTCAAAAATCCCTGCCGCATGCCCGACTACCAGCTGCCTCGAACTTGTTTTATAAAGGCGTTTGAATAAACAACGTAGTCACAACTTAACTGCCTTCATAAATATATTTCGAATGCTCATTCCAATCATTGTCAAGAGGTTATTGACCCACTATTTAGAACACATGACCTTACTGACACGTGAGCCAAATACAGGTTCATGGGTGCCTGGAAGTTTATATTGCCCCCCCCCGTCTCTATTCAATGACAATTCAAATGCCCGGATGTAAACTTCCCTCCCGTTCAAAGTGCCTAGTTTCAGTGTCCGGGATTTTTAATTTGTCAGTCGACAGAATGTCCTGGTGATCGATGATGATTGTCTGTGCTAAGAAAATCCAGTTTTGAGAACGAGTGATGTTCCCTTCTCCTATAATAGTTATTAGCAGTTTCAAATCATATCTTAATTGGTGATAATGTTTTAGATAAAACAGAAAAGATGCTATCATTTCATGCGACCCAGATACGAATAATACTATGTGACTGTGTGTGTGTGCGTGCGCGCGCGCGCGTGTGTGTGCGTGAGTGTGCTTTTTTTTCATGAAACAAAAATACTTCTATTTCTTCGAAGACCATTCCTCTTGAAATGTGTGTTTTTAAAATAATTTGTCATCAATAATTTTGCTAATTAATATCAAATTTATCAAACATTACAATTTAATTGTTTCACACAAATTGATTCTGGCAGACACAAACTTTTTCATCTAGAAAAAATATATATCCTCGTTTCTTCAAAATTTGCTTATTGCATAACCAGGAATCCTGTATATGTATTAAATTGAGATATATGTAAGATTAAGTTGGCTGTTTGGATAATATAATCGTGTCTGTCAATAGGTCACCGACATGCTCCGCTTAAGTTGGTTATTTACCATAAACTAAGCTTAAAATAGCAACGCTGTTTTGTTCATAATCGTGCAGACAAACCTACACAACGGTACACGGGTTAAAGTAACTTGTCGGTACAGCAGCTTTAGTGTCCTATTTGCAATCATTTTGTCACGGACAAGGAGTGTAATACACAGCCACGTTTTCTTCTGGGATACAACGTTTTCCGTCTTATTTAGTTAGCAGTTTCTGACTTACTAGACATGTAAGTGACGTCAGGTGAGTACCAAGTTATGCGTTTAGTACCTACTGTTAAATGTTGTAGTTTGGCAGAAATGAAAGAGACTAAATAAATGATGATGTTGAGATTTGGCGTTAAATAAGTTTACTGTTTTGGTTCCAATTCCTGAGCATATAATTAGCTTAAAGCACAGTATTCGATTCTAGTAATAATTATTGGCTGAAGACAGTATGTTTGAATTCATCTCACTTGTATGCTGGAGTTGAAACATTGGATTTCGTGACAGTATTACACATGCCCCGCTCTGATTAGTTAATATATAGTTTAGGTGTTAAACACATTTGTCTGGCTGAGCTATAGAAAACGTTGGTCAAGGAAAGAAGATAAAATCATATTTCAACCCTTTATCTTAACAGATAAGAGTTATTTGTAACTATATTGTGGGACTATCAGAATGAATCTCTGGCATTTAAGACAAAGAGAAACATACGACTTAAAAGTACACAATTTACAAAATAGTAGTTGGTCCTTCTTGACGTTGTGTTGTTATTAGGATCGTGTACAGTACCTACGTCTGATTGCGGACACGTTATACCAGATACCAAACGTATTGTACCCGCATGTGTATATAATGCGATATATATTGATCTTACGGTTTTTTCATATGACGTCTTTAATATATGATAGGTAAGTGAGGTGAATGAGAGAGAGAGAGAGAGAGAGAGAGAGAGAGAGAGAGAGAGAGAGAGAGAGAGAGAGAGAGAGAGAGAGAGAGAGAGAGAGAGAGAGAGAGAGAGAGAGAGAGAGGGGGGGGGGGAGAGGGAGAGAGAGAGAGAGGGAGAGAGAGAGAAACAATGTACAGTAAATATTTCATTACTTTTCTTCAGCGAGTAAACATAATTTTGAAGGTGACCAGTATTCTTGAAACATACACAAAATATCACAGATAGTTGGGGTATCCCCGGTTTTTCAATAAACTGGATGCACAGAATGCATTGTAAATTGTGATCGTCTTGCTTTGATTGGTAAACAAATATTTGGAAAGCTGACAATTTCTCTTGGAACAGTCATAAAGAAAACACAGTATATACACGAAATTATCAAATCTGCATTTAATTGCTTGGTAATAGTTTGGTACATCAGCAATATCTAACATTATTTATTCATCGTGCATATATACTGCAAGTCAGTAATACTAATTGAATAAATATGGCTGCTATTACTTGCACAATTCAACATGATGTTACAGGGGTTAGATTAGACTGTGATGGGATCACTTGGCTACTCTACTATACGTGGGAAAAATATAATACTGCCACTGTTGTCGTCATCTGACAGGAACATATATATTTGTATAAATGTGATAAGTTGTCGATTTATTCGTAATCCTTCCTGCCAATGAAATTAATTCTTCCATATTGGCAAATTTATATTTGTTTTGCGTGTTTAGTTCACCTATCATTATATAGTATTCACAATTACCAAATGTGCTCCTTGAAAATATCAGTGTAGCTATAAGTAAAGTGATTGTGACCATCTTCTTGTCAGTGACAAACAAGTATTAGAAGTCTTCGTTTGAATAAGTGAGTGTGTATTCAGTTTCTTACATCACACCTCAGAAGAGTTTCCTTTTTTATTGTCTATGCCAATGGTAAACAAAGTTGATATTATAGTATAGACCGACTAACACCGTCTTTTTTCCTGGTGGGTAGAGACGAGGAACATTCGCCGGTTGAAAGCGCTCAGTAGAACTAAAACATAGATAATGTTTTTTTTTGTGTGTACATGTATATGTATATGTATATGTACATGTATGTGTGATATATATTTTTTTTCTCCCAGTTATGTTTTCAGTCATCTTAATGACTGAACCCTCTTAATGTTTTCATCCGCAATATACAATGTCAGGGATCAGGCTAGACTAGCTGTAAGCTATTTCTTGACTCCCCATTTACCCTTCTTTCTTTTGATTTTTTTGTTACCAATTTTTTTGTAATCAATTTTATACGCTTGGGTAAATAAACCACTTATAATTATTAATGTACTCATAGCATAGCTCGTTTATTAAAACCAACAAACGAACAAGTTAAAATTGATTTAGAATAAAACACATTACATTTTCAAATCATTTCTTTATTACATGACATCTTGTAGGAAAATATATATTTGAAAAAAAAGACAAGAAAGTAAACAATAACAAAACACAAATATGTGTAAACAAATATAGCCAATTCGAGGCTCTGTGATCCAAAAAGAGATCATATGGATATATCTTGTCGAATTCTCCGGCACGATTGACCACATATGTAGTTTATTTATCTATCGTGGTTCGCGACGTTTCCATTAGATGGTTTGGTCAATATTCAAATTGGGATAGGCCAAACCGTAACAATATTGTCTAATAGTTTGACACCTTGTAATCTATAAGCTAATTAGCGAAAACTTAACTATTAAAATAGCGAATTAAAACTAAATGTCACATCATACATATTTTCAGGACAGATACGCATTGGTATCACAAATGTGAGTACCAATTGAAATTATATTGAATTTGAAGTATGCATTCTTAAGATATAGCCGAATTACTGAAATCATTAATTACGTTAATTGCTCATTAATATTCATAAACAAATGAACAACTAACAAATTTACACAGCCATTCAATTACACCATACTGGAAGTCATCCTCTCTGATTTATGTATATATTCCTAAAAGTATGCATTGTTTTGCACTGCTTAATATGTGTTAGTAGACTGTTCCATAGAACAGCGCCAGAGTATCATCCACCAAGAAACTTTTAACATCTACAACCTACAAAACCATCACATATGGTGGCCGTGCATTTTCATATGCTGCGCCTAAACTATATGGAACGTACTACCGCTCGACATCAGAGAATCTCCAAACTTGGAAACTTTCAAAAGAAAACTGAAAACGCACTTATTCTCCAAAGCATACAGTGTGGTTTAGCCATTGTGCGTCATAGAGCAAAACAATGTTTTGGGATTTTGGCGCTATATAAACTTTGCTGATTGATGGTTTTGATTGATTGATTGATTGATTGATTGATTGATTGATTGATTGATTGATTGATTGATTGATTGATTGATTGATTGAATGATTGATTGATTGATTGATTGATTGAATGATTGATTGATCGGAAGGTTCTCTTGTCGGAATTACTGTTAATTCTTGGCAAATACGTATTGAGATTTGATCTTTGTCTGGTAAATTACTTATGTACTACTTCATTCAACCTCTTGACACATTTAGTAAGATACAGAGGTGACAAGAAATGAAGCTGTTAAAACTACAAATATGTAGGTCATAAAATTAATGACTACTTTATCAAAAAAAATACAATACAATGTAATGGAAATTATTCATACCATTCACCTATATTTTTGTTTAGGATTTTGATCAAGGAAGGTATATGATTTGTTTTGTTCTAATCTTTTAAACTTGAGACACGAAATCGTCTCCCACGTGACATACTTTAAAGTACAGGAGCATAATGTGGCATTTGTCATATATTATTTATTTAGCTTTCTTTTTTCCATGAGATGTAAATAGTCTCCTTGTCACCTACAACTTTCTATATATTCATAACTTTAAAAAGAACGCAAAAGTGAGAATGTTAACATTGACTGACATAAGATGACAACGACTGTCATTTGTTCATAATTGTGAATCAGATGCCAGTCCTAAATATTGACCTGAATTGAGCGTTAGCTTTGTCGGTATGGTTTCCCTCTAGGTCAGAGATCGAAGTGCTCTCCGTCAAGCAATCAGACGCGAACATCGAGACTTTAATAAACTTAATTTCGTTGATGAAGCGATTAGTAGGTGTGAGCGCATATGGATCTCTGACCGACAAGTTTGAGAACGAAGTGCTATCAATCTCTCTCCCTCCGTAGATTATGCCCTCATAAAGGTTGATTGTTGCTTCTTTCGTCTTGGTTTAACATGCCTCGTTACCATTGTTCTGTTTTCCATGTGTGGTTTCATTTTCCAACTGCGTGGATAGTGGGTTGATATAGACCTGAGAAAACGCTCAAAAACGCATCTCGGGCAATTGCAGTTACCATGATGACTGCAACTATTTACTTGTAGTTGACGAAGGATGGCGTCAATCACCGATTGCCTGGGCGACGTGATTTCCTCAAAAATGTCCGATGAGAAAAATGATGGATATAAAGCTGGGGAGTAATATCCAGCATCAGACCCAGAGATATGTAAAGGACATATGTATGAAGAAGGCACACGTGGAGGCACACGTCTTGTTGTTTCAAATCTAATGTTGATATAGCTATCCCCTGATTTTAACCTTGCTTTGTAGTTATAATCGTTGAGGGTGTACATGTCATACATGACAACGTTGATAGTTTTCCCGCTCTCGAAACACTTATTCTCTATTAGATCATAGTTGTCGTATATCCAGCGAAGAAGGACGAATTTGATGTTTTCCTTCCAGAAGAAGTCATTCTCATCAACTATGCAAATATAACGAGCCCAGTTTCGAATCGAAATTTTCAGGTAGAACATATGCAAAGCCAAAACAATTAATCTAAAACTGACTTTTAAGAAATTGGCAGCAGTAAGAATGACGATAACATTACCCGGATGTATATCAAGCATACCGTAGTACACAAATTCTAGAAGTACTCGCATTGAATTCACGGTTGGTATTTGTTTCATTTCAATCGTATTCTTCTCATTCTCTTTAAAGTCATTGTCAAAGAGAACTTTAAAGTAGCTAAAATGCTTCGTCAGTATTTCTTTGTGTACACGAAATTCAAAGTTATCGATTACAATTGAAAAATTTGGATCATTTCCAAATTGGATAATTTTGCGCCGGTGTGTCTGCGCATGACTCGTTCGACTGGGTGACGTCATGGTTATTTTGGCCTATGATCTAAAATAATAAAACGAAAGACAATGACGTATTATAAATGATATATATAGAAATATGAAAACAATTACAACGCTGCAATGCGCTAATCGAAGTATAAATAATATTGTGTTAAAGCTCAATAATTTTTGTCTAGGAAAAAAAGGTGTCCATGGACCGTACGTTTGCATTAGTTTCATCGTCTGTCGATGACGTCCGCCACCACTGACAGGGAACCATGTTCAAAAAAAAGTAATCCCGTGTACATGTACCAACTTAACGTCACATAATGAACATTCAATAACTCTAGTATATTATGCATTTATAAATATTATTCAATACGAGTTTCTTAAACCATACCTATTGTTTCAACTGACGCTGCCAGGAATGGAAAATTGTACAGTGTACGATTTGCCTGTCGAGTATTCGCCTTACCTGATATTTCCGGGTTGAAAGTTCAGGACATCTGGATCCGTTTATTTGTTTCGCGTGCAACCCTGCTGTCAAAATGGATGACATTTGAGAGATTGTCCAACGGATACAAATTAAAGTAACACATGGAAACCAGAGTGAATTAATTTATTGGATTGAGACATGTTCAAGCAGTATTAGAGAAGCTCCACCTCTGTAAATTTTAAAAAAAAGAAAAGAAAAATATGTCGGAGATTTCAAGCTGCCTTGAACTTGTTTTATAAAGACGTTTGAATAAACAAGGTAGTCTCAACTACCTTCATAAATATATTTGGAGTGCTCATTCCAATCTTTGTCAAGAACTTATTGACCCACTTTCTAGAACACGTGACCTTACTGACACGTGACACAAATACGGGTTCATTGATTACCTGGAAGTTTATATTGCCCCCCCCCCCCCGGCCACCCGTCTCTATTCAATGACAATTCAAATGCCCGGATGTAAACTTCTCTCCCGTTCAAAATGTCTCGTTTCAGTGTCCGCGATTTTTAATTTGTCAGTCTACAGAATGTCCTGGTGATCGATGTAGGTATGCTGGGAGACTTCCGGTGTGAAGCTTGGTTGTCTGTGTTAAGAAAATCCATTATAAGTACGAGTGATATTCCCGTCTCCTATAATAGTTTTAGCAGTTTCCCATCATATCTTGATCGTTGTTTATGGATAAAACAGAAAACAATGCTATCGTTTCATGTGACCCAGTTACGAGCAGTACTGCGTGTATGCGTGCGTTCGTTCGTTCGTGCGTGCCTGCGTGCTTGCCTGCGTGCGTGTGTGTCTGTGTGCAACTGATGGTATATCCCCAATATTGATTGTAGCGTAGCATGTATGTTCTAGCATGGCCGTCACTACGAACATTCCGCGACTGCTCAAAGTACATGTCAAACACACCCTTTTCCCTGAATACAGCATTTGCCAGGCAACATATGCCTAGCTCTAGATAGCCTTATCGACTACAATGTTTAAGTAGAGAACTCTACTTTATACACGTCAGTGGTCTTAATTCCATACCTGAGACACATATAGCTAACTTATCAGCATATAAACAGTAACTATATTAGGAATAGCGTAGGGTAATCCAGAAAGTTTAACGAATTGTGAAAAGGCGTCGGGCTGAAAGTCGATACAGTTTATAGGGGTCACACTAACCCTGTCAGAGCTTTATACGGGCATATCTCTCTCTCTCTCTCTCTCTCTCTCTCTCTCTCTCTCTCTCTCTCTCTCTCTCTCTCTCTCTCTCTCTCTATGTGTCTCTGTCTCTGTCTGTCTCGCCCTCTCTCTCTCTTTCGCTCTCTCTCTCTCTCTCAATTCTTTTGTTCTGTTTTTGAGAGAGAGAGAGAGAGAGAGAGAGACAGAGAGACAGAGACAGAGACAGAGACAGAGACAGACAGACAGACAGACAGATACAGAGACAGAGACATAGAGAGACAGACATACAGATAGACAGAGACACAGAGAGACATACAGAGAGAAAAGGGGAGATAATTAGATGAGAAGTATATTTAGAAAGTTCTTAGTGAACACTCTCGATCTCGTACATCATTTTGATTATGTGTATTAAAGTCTCGTGTGTGGTGAAATTTGTCACTATCAACGTTTAAACGAATTCTATGTGTCTGTGTTTAGGTTGATGCTGGTGAAGGTGAAGATGATGACAATTTCGAATCAGAGTGCAGTACGTCAAGAATATTTTCTATGTCGTAATATACGAATGGTATCGTGGCTAGGGAAATCGATTTCTGCATCTTTACGCCAACAACGCCCGTCTTGTAATAGTCTATATTTACCTGCTGGCTCTGCTTTGGTGCGATTTGAACCCAGGTGTAGTGGGTGTCAATTTGTTGGGGTTGTAGTTGTGTTTGATTAGTCACTCTTCTGTTGCTAATATGTTGTCTGTCTGTCTGTCTGTCTGTCTGTCTGTCTCTGTCTGTCTGTCTGTCTGTCGGTCGGTCGGTCGGTCGGTCGGTCGGTCGGTCGGTACGTCGGTCGGTACGTCGGTCGGTCGGTCTGTCTGTCTGTCTGTCTGTCTGTCTGTCTATCTGTCTGTCTGTCTGTCTGTCTGTCTGTCTGTCTGTCTGTCTGTCTGTCTGTCTGTCTTCTCTCTACATCACGTTTTTTTTATTAGACTCGTTTTGATGTGTTATATCCATATTTAATGATGTTCGGTAATCCGCAGCTTCAAATTCCATATTATTTGCTAAGTGCATGTGTGAATGAATTGTGTCTTAATGTAAACTATACTCACATGGTGCAAGTTAACTATTCCCCAGGCTCCATTTCGCGTCTGCGCAGACACCCCAGAGGATAAGGAAATGTCGAATGCTAAAATACCCAATTGTATATATTTTATTAAGGACACGTAGAAAAGACTTGAACTAATGTTCTACCTATGTGCTTTAAAAATATTCTTAATAAATTGATGACAGTATAGGCCATTTAAGTCCCACTTTAAATTGAATAATTAGTATTCTCCCAATATACCTGCTACTCTAAGTATTGTCCATTCAAGTGTGACAAAAATTTGTATAAACGCACTCTGTGTCATTGTGTAAAAAAAATTGTTGGCTTATATTGTGTAAATATTAGTATTCAATCCACTGGTGAAACGAAATGTTTGGGGGGGGGGGTGAGAAAAAAGCAACTTTTTGAATACATAGCAATGTTATTAAAATCGTTATTTACGTGACGATTCCTAGCATGCGCGATTTCAATGGATAGTTCCCTAAGTGACTGTACACTGAGTCATGGCTAATATGTATCTTATATCGCTATTGTACGCTGGCTTAACTTTGAATTAAATGTGTCCAGTTAAAAATTGTAACAATGTGAGGTTGCCTGCTATGCTACATGCAGTGACTCCGAAGATGCGCTCGATCTCATTTACACCTTGTTCCTTATATTAAAACATTTGATGCTGATAAAACGGCAGATCTCTTTTTGGAATATTTGGTGGCCCTGAAAAACTATTAAACTAGGTACGCAGTTTAAGATCCACTATTTGAAGATATTTCTTTCAATAATTGTGGTCGACGTTGTCTTTGGCTAAAATGTTGTTTGATATAATTATCTCATTGCACACTGACACTAGCGTTATTCCAAAAATTCATTTTGAAGCGACAATTTACTATCATGGAAAGAATGGCCCTAAATTTGTAACCAGAGCTGTACCTTCAACATCAAAATTCAATTTCTATTATAATGATAATGACAAGGAGAATCCACTGAGTTCACCTTGGGTTCCGACATAAAAGAGCGTCATAAAAGTTTTGGGAGTTGTGCAAAGAAAAGGATTATTTGGCTGTGTTCTCTTTCTCCCCCCCCCCCGCGCCACCGGCAATTTGGTCTGGCTACGGCCCTGACATGGACTACTTTGTTTGTCGTCGTAGTATTCAATACATGAATTGTTTATCACTTTTCCACGCAAATAGCAATGCTGTTTTGTTCATAATCGTTCAGCCGGAACTACTCACAATGACATCGTGTGAAATAATTCCGCCGGTACAAATAAAAGTAGTGCAATATACGTGTACTTTCTTTTGTGATACAACCTTGTCTGATAAGTACTCTCAGTGTGATTTAGTTGATGATTCTGACTTTTTCGACATTCAAATATCGTCAGGTGAGTAACAACTTATGTGTTTAATACGAACTTTGAACTGTTGTCGTCTGGCAAGAAAAAAAATAGACGAGACTAGACAAGTGACGTTGTTGACATTTGACACAGGTATATTTACTTCATACAATCGGCATTAGTTTAAATACGTATACGTTATTCTATTCCATTAATAATAATAATTTTCAGAAGATAGTATCTTGTTTGTATGTTGAAGGTCAGCCATTACGGTTTCATGACAGTATTGCCCAAGTCCAGTTCAGATTAAGTAGATATTTTAGGTATTTTTGTCTTCACCTTTGTCTGACAGCGCTATAGAAAAGCTTGGTCAAGAAAGTTCCTATTTGATTCCTCTATATATCCTAACCGACAGGAGTATACTATATTGCGAGAAGTTGACAATGAATCCCTGACCTTAACAACAAAGAGAACCCTGACATATTAACATTGCAAGTTTTACAAAGTGGCAGTTAGACCTTCTTGAAGCACCGTTGTTAGGATCGGGTATTCTCAGTCAGTTGAGGTCACTCATTGTGTACGTTTTATGACATACCGTTCGTATTGTGTCTACATATCTACACAATGCTAACAACTTCAATACACCATTCATATGAACTGTTTTCAGTTAGCCCTATCAACATGTATTATACTGATTTACAAAGGTCCTAACGCACAAGCAGTTCAAAGTTTTAGCATCGAGCTTTCAGTCTGTCTTGGTCGACGAACCTCGTCAGAATTCCATAGTTATAGCTGACCACCAGGTGGTAGTATGATCATCTGTTTGTAGAATTAGGTAGTGCGATGCCCCCCCCCCCCCCTCCTATTTCCCTCGGAAAATCACGCACTGATGTATCAATACAGCAGTTCCAGTCGATGTTATGATTGTAGCTGCGTGAGTGTTCAGCTAAAGCCGATGCTACAGCACTGTCCTTCCCAGATTTGCGGTGTTCTTCGATCCTATTATTTAATTGTCTTCTCGATTCATCAATATACACTTGAGATATCACACCACAGCGACGTTCAGGCATTATATTATGCTTGGGTGGGACTGTAACATCGTCTTTAGCTGAACACTCACGCAGCTACAATCATAATATCGACTGAGACTCTGTTTCCTTTATTGAAACATCAACACATGATTTCACAAGGAAAATCGGGGGCATCGAACTAGCTCATTGTACAATAGGATGATCATACTATCACCTAGTGGTCATCTGTAACTATGGAATTTGTCATTCTGATGAGTATACCGCCACCTAGTGGTCAGCTATAACTATGGAATTGGTCATTCAATTTGTTATCTCATAAGACACATGTGCCCTGGTATCACGAATCTATGTTCCAAATATATAGCCCTCGAAGTATGCAGATATAGCCCAATTACTAAAAATCATTATTTATGCAAATGCTCATTACAACTGCAAGTAAGAAAGCTGAATATCACGTCTGTAAACCCCAAAATGATTAAATCTGGGTAGCTGATTTCCTCGTTGAAAGATGCAACACAATCAGCCACGCGTATTAGAAACACAGGTGCTCCTCGGGGATCGGTCATCACCCCTTTATTTACACCATCATCACCTCGGACTGTGCACCAATTCGTGGCAAATATTGTACATTTTGTGATGACAAAGCCCTAGTTGGCATTATTACGTTTACATCAGATAAAGATACTACTTACAGGTAATGTATTGATAATCTGACAACTTGATGTTTAATATGGATAAAACAAAATAAATGCATATCGATTTTAGACTAAGACTATGCTTCCATTAGAGAACAGGGAGACAAGTTAAAAAGAATGGATAGTTATAGGTGCCTATGTGTCTCATTAACTAATAATGGCCGCTGTGAGTGAGCATATTGAAATGGAGATTCTTAAATGACGGTAAATGATGTACCTTCTTCGCAAGTTTAATACTTTTGGAGTAAATGATAAAATCATTTATATGTTATACGTCTACGATATAGTCCATCGTCTGTAATTATATTTCTTGTTGGTAAGGAAGTGCGACAGCTGCCAATGATTGCCACATAAACAGAGTCATCTAAATATTTACCGAAATTTCATGATCTGTACACAGAAGCACTTGCAAAGAGAACTACAGATATTGAATCTGATAGTATCCATCCACTTCACTGGGAGCTCGTTAAAACAAGGTCTGGCAACAGGACCGTAGCAGCTCGATGTCATTTGAATATATACATGAAAATTATAAGTGGTTTTATTTACTCAAATTAATAAATGATTACAAAATAATGGTACCAAAAAAAAGAGAGTGTGGTAAATGGGGAGTTAAGAAATAGTTCACTGATAGTCTAACCTGACCCCTGGCATTAGAAATTGTGAATGATAACATCGATGGTGTTCAGTCATCAATGGGACTGAAATGCATACATAACTGAGATAATAAATACATACATAAATGTACACACAGCAGTCTTTTTATTACTAACAGGAAAAGTGTATACAACAAACGCAATATCTCTTTAAGGTTACAATTTAATCTCTTGTACTGCTTTATTCAATATTATTTTAAAAGATTTACACGTGGAGAATTTTTTCGATCTGATTTGAATACATAAATACCTTTGTGCCGCTTGTAATTTAGGTGCTTAATTAATCTTACACTAGGTAAAGGTGCTCACTGCTGTTGTTTTTCATTTTAGTGTTATGTGATTAGCTGACTGTATTTATACTATATAGCTCTGTGGTGTTTATGCTTCTATTTTAAGGTAATACTGTGGACGTCAACATGCATTTCACATGTTATTTTGGATTATAAAGAGTATTATTACTGTCACTCTCATAAACAATTAACAATCCGTGTTGAGTTATAATGCAATTAATATTAGATATTGATGAATTTTACCGAAGTATCAGAATCAGACTAAGAATTGATATGTTGCAGGAACAAATACTGGTAAATACATACGTGAGGGGAGGACAAGTCTCCCTGCATGGATGTTTTGAAGGCATCCACCGATCCAGATGTGACCAAATTAGTGTCTAGTTTGTTCAAGTATGTGATTGTTCTTGGAAAAAAAGCGAGTTCCCGTAAATTAATGTATTTGAGTGCGCTATTTGAAAGCAGCTAGAGTTGTTTGTAATATACCTTTCCACAGGGTTGCTATGTTGGTAGTCAGCAAAGTCCCTGGGTCTGATTGTCTGCTTTGGTCTATGTGGTATGAGATACGTGTCATGATGTATGGTTAGTATTAGTTCCCGAGCAACTTTAAATAAGAACGTGAGACAAAATTATCTTCTTTCCTGTAGTGGACGGATGTCATTTTATTTGAACATTTTGTTGATACTGCCTGATACATAGTTATTTGTAATAAATCGTACTGCTTGTCTTTGTATACGTTCTAGTTTGTCTATGTTTGCTTGTGTGATAAATGGATCCCATACACTTAAGATTATCAATGAAGTAAAAGAAGTAAGATCATCAAAGAAGTAAAGTTTGATAAACCAGTTGTGTATGCTACTTAAAAAACTAAAGGACATAAAAAAAACTACCGAAAGTGACGAGCAACTATATTGGCGTCATTGGTTTCTCCTAGCATTGAAATACAAATGCGATTTCTGAACTAATAATAACTTTAGATTTTATCGTCTTCTTTAGCAAATATGTCTTATCAGCCACCGACGTTTGATGAAAAGATTTCTTTAAATTTGATTGGGACAATCAACATGATAACTGGATGCCTGATTTTGATTGTGGGGATGTATCCAATGAAATCAATATTGTACAACGAAAGTGTTGCTGTAGGAGGCATAACGATATCTGGCGGTGTATTTGTAAGTACATTTTTGATGCCATGCACCACGTCATCACCGAGGTGGATCGATAAGCTCAGTAAATCGATGCATGTTAGAACAAAGGTTTGACAGGTTTGAATAATTGTAGTTCTGCAATAACATAACAGGAAGCAAGTTTATAATAATAATTAAATGATAATAAAATGTTGGTTTTTATATCGCACTTTCCCACTCTATGCTCAAAGCGCTTTACAATTATTACCCATTTCAATGATCTATAGCGGCACAACGGCCCTTTTATACTTTATCAACTCCCTGGAAGCATACAATCCATTACAACCTCTATAAGCGCATAGGATTAAATTATTCACTCTGCAATCTATATCCAACCAGGTCTCCAATTATACAGCTTGGTTGACTGAGGGACAGTCGTGGTTAAAATATTTGTATTTGTATTTGTATTTGTATTTGTATTTATTTATTTATTTATTTATTTATTTATTTATTTATTTATTTATTTATTTATTATTTATTTATTTATTTATTTATTTATTTATTTATTTATTTATTTGTTTGTTTGTTTGTTTGTTTGATTACTTGCTTGTTTATTTATTTGTTTGTTTGTTTGTTTGTTTGTTTGTTTGTATGTATGTTTGTTTGTTTGTTTGAATGTTTGTGTATTGGTTGAGTTGGTTATAGGTGGTGGGTGGGGTTGGTGAGTGAATGGGTGTGTTTTGATTGTCTATTTACCCGTATCCACATTTTCCAAGAGCCATGACTTGAAATGTGGTAAAAGCCGAACAATTTGTACAAGCTTATATGTAAAAGAGACACATTGTTGAGATACAATACGTGCATTCAAATATAATGTCGTTTATCATCACATTATTGCATGAATGTATTTATATGTCTTTAAACCAGGCTAAATAGTCAATCTGATGAACTGTATAACCACAATAGGAAATTCTTTTTATGAATAGGTATTACTTTTGACTTCAGTTAGTAATTTGCCATTTTACACGTGCCATTGAAAATGTGGGACAAGAAATTGAAAATTGAAATTGTTACTTACGAGCCTAACGAATCATGCCAGTGTCTTTCTTTGCATGTTATTAATCATGTTTGTGAAGTTAAATTGGAGGGTTTACCATACATGACTGTCACAAGATCCGGTCATTGCTTTGAAATTCACAATATCGATTTATCTTGTTATAATAATCAATTATTTCCATTCCTCAGTGTATCTGTATGGGACTTATTTCCGTTTCTGACGTTAAACTTCAATATGGCGGAGCAGTAAGTTATTACTTAATTGACACTTACACGTAAGGATATTATAACACCTTGCCGTGATTTTAACTTGGGGGAGGGAGGGGGGGGGGGCTGTCATCGAAGGAGGGGTCGATGAACTTTACCACTCCTTTCACTACCCGATTAATCTTTACCAGCCATTGAGTACACACATGTGTACGCGTCAGCATTCACATGATTAGTAGAAGTTCAATCAGAGTATATATTCTCAATTTAACTCAACTTCAAGTAAATGTAACAGTTCATTGCATATTATCTAATTGCAAAGGATAACGCGAAATGTTGTCGGGGTTGAAATATTTGTTCAATGATTGACAATGTTACTGGTCATAACAATGATGTTTATAATAATACATTTTATGACCCACGTATATGTTGTGGACCGAGGTTGTATGGCGAAAGGGCCACACTTTAGAAGAGCCCGTAAACCATAATACCAAGGTCTGCAAAAACCATATCGGAGCCAGACAGATTTTATCACATAATACATGAAATGTTTAAAATGTTTGCAATCAATAATATGGAATTATTTTTATAGACAATGAGGGACATTTTACTAACAATAAATCAGCATTTATGTTGATGTAAGCCAAGGCCACATCACATATATGTTCACACACATATATGCATCTCTCGAGCCATATATTCCAGTCAAGCAAAACACATCAACAAAGTTGCCAATGAACAAGAATTATAAACAATGAAACATACAATATTTAAACTGAATGCTTCCCGTAAGGGCAAAGCATGTTTTTTTTTGCTCTTACACACATTGTTGGAATGAATTCTTATTAAGATATAGCCTAATAACTGAAATTAATTAATTATGCACATTATTCATTAAATATTTTTTTAAAAATACGCCAATAGGCTTTGTAGGATATATGTTCCTTGTTATGATTGATGTCTGTGCCAAATTATAGTGAATTTGCAAATTGCATTCTTAATATATAGATTAATTATGAAAATTACTCATTAAAACTAAACACTATGCCAACAAATTTTATAGGACATACCTGCTTACCATGGTTGCATATGCACCAAATTTTGCGGAATTTGAAATATGGACTCTTTAGATATGACTCTATTACTGAAAATAATTAAGTATGCAAGTTACTCATTAAAACTTAAAAAAATACTACTGTGTCAACTGACTGTATAAGATATTTGCACTTTGTTATGGTAGATATATGACAACAACTTTTAATTATGCAAATGACTATTTAATCTGTATTGGATGTTTAATCAATGCTTTGTGTTTAGAATATGGAAGATGTCTAGCAGGCTTTGTTAGAATCGATACTGTAGTTTTTGAGATATCGTGTCCACAGACAGTCAGACAGACAGAAAGACAGACAGACAGACAGAGTATAACATCACCTATAGTTACGGGAGGTAAAATTTAATGTTAACGGAACACAGAGAACTTACGGCGGGTGGTTTAAGAGAAAATAGTCAAAATATTTCGCAACCCCCTCACCTCTGGGATTAAAAATGCGCCCCTCCTTAATGAGCTCAATAATTTTCATAGCCCCTCTCCTAAAGATTACACATATATTTATATATGCAATTATCATGTAAAAACCTCCCCCTCTGACATTACCCGGTCCAGTTTTCTGGTGATGTGCAATTGTATGGTACAGTACATTGAAATAACAGTGACAATCGACTTCATGGTCCACACACAACAGTAATACAAATTGGTTTGTAACCTATACTTAGAGATACTTAGCCATTAGACTTTACATTTCAATCTGGATTTGAGGGAGAAACCAAATCATCAAGTTGGAAGTGTGGAGGGGTCCCCCTCCCAAAGTTAGCACTGACGGACGGGACCCATTATAGTTACCCCCCTTTGGAAGGACATCTAAAAACACCTAACTTTTATCTCTAAAAGTACTTAACTTAGAATGGATATCAATACGAAGATACAAATTCGAAAGTTTATCAAAGCATACAGGCATCATTGCAAATTTGGGCAGTAATGTCAAAATACCACAACCGTGTAATATTATTATCATTATTTATTATTAATATTTCGACTACTCTTTTAATTGGCATATTTTATGTTTAATTAGACTCTGTAATTAGACTAGAGATAAAGTGTAATATTGCTTGTTTTCGTACATGAAGAATTTTGATTTACATCACACTTGCTGACACCCACAAAGTGACTTTATTGTCTTCTTTTGATTCTTTCAGTGTATCACAATTGTACTCGCATACCCATGTTTTCCAAACATCGTCATTGCAGTTTTATTGGTGATGATTTGTATAACTCTTTCAGGAAGGGGCACAGAGTCTGAGCGGAAGGTATTGTTACGTAGCGTATACATGAGTATAGTATCAGTACTGTGAACTGAGGAATTACTTTGTGCAGTCCTTCTTTTGTCTGAATTTCCACTGTTATTGTACATTGTTCGCCTGGATGTCAATTGATACCTTTCTTTATACAATAGCTGTAGCAAAAGATTAAATATTCTGTCAACTGAAGAAGTACTTGTGTAATCCTTTTTGTCTGGAACTACCCATCTGTGGATTTCCACTGTTAAGCTTAGTACCTAATTACATTTTTTTGCGTTTATTTATACAATAGCTGGAGCAAAAAAATAAAATATTGTCGGCGTAAACATCATCGCAGTCAATGTTTTCCCTAAATAAGCTAAATACAACTGATTATTATGTACTTGCATGACGCTTCTTTGAAAACTGAAATATTGTTTTTCAACAACTAGTATTGCAACATTTCATACCATTGTAGTCATGAAAACAATTGTGGTTATGGCTAACAGTAGTACGACATAATTCGTTATTTTTGACGTCAGTGTATTCTTTGTTTTCTTTACAGTGTATGATAGTGATAATCTTTACCATTATTTTACCACCACTCATCGCTACAGTTCTATTGGTGATAAGCTGTATATCCCTTTCAGAAAGGACTACAGATTCTCAGCTACAGGTATTGTCATCTAGCTTTTATATAGTTTGCCTTTAACTTTATATTTATAAGTAGCAGTGCTGTGATCTTAAAAAAATAACGGTTCGCAAAGGTTTACTTCATGCAATCATTTTCCTGGCAGGCATAATGCCAATAATATAATCCTCGTCCTTCTTTTCGAGGACAATTTCCACGATAAAACCCCGGGTCAGGGTCCCTTTGTTTATATATTATTTGTAGTTTCTTTCATTCAGTCAATTAAATGTTTTACTTTAATCATGGTTGTCAATTTTCAAAATATCTGAGATGTAGCTTCACTACAGATGACTAAACTTCAAGAATCGTAAAAAATATATTCAATATTTGAAATATTTGTGTAAAAGGCAATAATTAGTCATATAATGGCAGTGTAGTGATGTATGTGATATACAGTGACTTTAATTTAAAATATGAACTGTTGGATATATTGCTCAAATTACAAGAAAAAAAAGATGGTAATGAGGCAAATTAGTTCGACTCATCATTACTCGATAGTAATCACGTTTTTCTGTACACTGAGAAACTAATTAATAAAAACTAATTAATTTGTACCTGTACTACTTAAAGTTTGCTGCTCACATATTAAGATATTTTCTTTGTTTGTTTTTGTTTATTAAATAGCTAGCATTCGCCATTAGCATGGTAGTCATGACAACAATTGCGGTCCTGGCTAACACTGGTGTAATGATATTCGCCTACATATCAATGCGTTTGAAAAAAAGAACAATTAGGCAACAAGCAGTAAGTTTTCATTTGTTTTAACACCCTCACGCATTCACGACTGTAATTGAACATATAACAGCATCATCGATTCGATCTTGTATGATATGTTTATGGCCACTTTCTACTGTCATGTTCACTACACATATTCAAGAATGTTTACTTAGAGGTGTACAAGGCTTTGCAAGCTTTACTACCAAACCAGACAGACTACAGAGTTTAATTTTTTCACATGTTACAATCAGAATTTTGTTACTAATTACAGAAACAAGATACAACGAATGATAGCGTGAATGTAAACAAAATAAAATGTATTTAACTTACCGTGGACATCAATCAAACGTTTTGTGTTTGAATCGCCTTTGGTTTTATATGACAGTAACGTAGATATATTTTCACAGTGAGACAACATTTGCCTTTTATATATTTACGTGCTATCAGTGTTTGTATCTTATTTCTTGTAATCTTTGTCAAAATAGTTTATACTGGAAGCAAACACATCACTTCTCCTAATTGAAACTCTATAGTCACTCTGCTTTGGTAGTATATTCGGAAGTTCCCTATAAAACTTGTTCATATAATATTTGATTATACATGACTGTTTGAGTCTCATATGTTGCGAATTTTTAAACGAATTATATGTATTTGTATGCTTAGGTTGATCCTGTTGAATATTGAAGATCATCGCAATTCGGTATCAGAGTGATGTATTCTCCGTCAAGAATAGTTTCTATGTTGTAATACGAAAAGTGTCATGGATAGGCAGTACTATTTGGATCTTTACACGGCACGCCTTTCTTTAAAAGAGCGTCTTTTTAGCGGTCGATTCTTCCAAAATCTCTATGTGGACGTGATTCGAACCTTGAGCAATTTAACGGGTACCAAGTTGTTTTGGCTGTGGCTGTTTTTGATTAGTCACCCTCCTAGTGTATGTACACGATACCAATAACCTATATGTGTTGCAAAGAGATTTTTATATTTACCTTTTACTCCACGAACAGCGAAAACAAATATCTCTTTTATCAATACCAATAATGGTAATGGATTTTTATCTAGGGTAAAACTGTTCTTGATAACACATGATAGTTTAATTGCAACTCCACTTTAAAATGAATATTAATTGGTATTCTCACAATATACCTACTACCCAAAGCGTTGCACATTCAAGTGCAATAACAGTTTCTACATATAGACTCTGTGTTTGTGTTAACCAAGTGTAAGAGAAATCTGGACTTACAATCTATACATCAATATTCAACCCAGTGGTGTAAAGAAATGTATATATATTTATATTTGCCAATAAAGTGGAGATAATAAAGCTATTACCGGCTAATGTTTTGTCTTAATACAATGTCTTTAGTATAGTTCTCCACTTTTTACTGTTTGTTTGTATGGCGATTCATGACTTATCTGACTCTAATATGCATACAGGAGTGGAGATTATTCAGTGTTCATCTAATACATATGTGAATAAGTTCAAAGTAATATGAGACAATATTTGGCCACTATGAGAACAATTAATGAACGTAAAATAGCGTTTAAATTTATATTTGATTCGAAATCTAATGATTACTCTTCAGAACCCAAAATTTATTAAAATACTGTATTCGATCTGGTGTTCCCCTCTAAATCTGTGTCTTGAGATATGATTTGTGTTCACTGATTACCACCCAATTAATTAATTTATTTATTTATTTATTTATTTATTTGTTTATCAATCAATCAATTAATCAATCAATCAGTCAATCAATCAATCAATCAATCAATTAATTAATTAAATAATTAAATAAATACATAATTAGGAGCTTTATTAAAAAATACTTAATTAATACTTACATATACTGTCATCAATCGTTTTTTCTCAGCAAACTCTTAAAGTATGTTACAGAATTTATATAAATTTCTTTCCTAAAGAAACCACACATTGATTCATGCAGACGACAGTAATTCCATATTTTATCTAGACAAGTAATTGTACCATAGATCATTTCTGCCAAATTCACTTCTTGCATAAATTAAAAGTGTGCAAGGTATTTGTAAGCTTAATGTTTAATTTGCATAAGTCAATCTTCTGTAAATCGGTATTCGACATGGATTGCTTTGTTTGCCTTCTTAGTATTCAATACATGTATTGCTTACTACAAGTTTCCCCATAACAAATAACAATGATGTTTTGTTCGTAATCGTGCAACCGGACCTACACACAATGTAGTGTCAGACGTGAAAAGACTTCGTTGTTACAATTTTCTTTTGTTCAGGTAAAGTATTGAAATACGTCGACTTTCTCAAGTACTAACGGTGTCTGATACTTAAACTCGATATTAGCTTGCTGATTCTGGCCTACTTGACATGCAAATGACGGCAGGTGAGTAACACCCTACGTGTATACCCACCTTTAAATGTCGTTTGGCAAGAAAAATTCGACGAGACTAACGAAATACTAGACAAGTTCCGTTGTTGGCATTTGACGCTAGATATATTTACTATTTTTCGTTCCATTACCCCAGCATATAGTTAGCTCAAAACATGTTCTTAGATTCGACTAATATAAATTTGCAGAAAGCAATATATCGGAATTCGTCTTACTTGTATGCTGAAGTCTAAACATTTCATGACATAAGTGCACAATCCTGTTTCATATTAAGGACACAATTTGATTTTTTTGAATATGTTTATGAGACATAAAAGTACATATTTTACTCAGTGACACATGGTCCTCTGGACGCAATGTGCAAGCAGTGTGTACTCTCATGCATTCACTGTGTACGTGGCATCACAAACGAAATCAATGTCAGCCATGCATAAGGAAATGATATGTAAGCAATAAGCCCTCCTCCATTGTCCGGCCGGTAGTTTCGAGTAAACATTGCTCATTGTCATGGAAATAACCTTCAAACGGGTGAATCAGACAGGGTTCGAGCATAAATTAACAAACAAATATATATCTGTATCGTAAACATATAATATTTGTTTATCGTTTTAATGCCTATTGTATTGGTATAGAAATAAATAGAATAACTACGTTTGTATGGTATGCATTGTTAGTCACTTGTCTTCACGTACTTGTAATGAGTATTCCCGTGTTAACATAATCGTTGTGATTCTAAACGACCAAAAGTGATATGGCCGCCTTTCAGTAAAACCTGATATGAACATTACCTGTGGATATGATTTAAACAAAATGCACAACAAATGGGCAAGTTTATATAATTGACACCGATGGTCAAGGTCGGGATCGAAGGTCAATATTTTAAAATATAGCTTTTACCTGCCTGATAATAGGGAGTAGCCCTTTGAATGGAGTCTCTATGGATAAACTTTTAGGGGCATTCTGTAAATGTTGATTTTTAACTACAAACATGGCTGATATTCAGTCATATTTTCATATGTTGTAAAACAAAGTGACGTGCATGTCCCATATGACAGATCACTTGTGGGCCAGTTTTGAAAGAAATTGGATATAGCGTGTCTGACTAATGACGTATTACGCACGTACAGACGGACGGACAGAGGGATGGATGGAACCCATTGTAATAATTCCCTGAAAGGGGGACGTTATAATACCAACTCAGTTTTTCAAGCAGTGAACGTTATTTTCAATTGTCATAGGGTATAAATAAATTCGAATAGAAACTAACAACGGCATTATATATTATTACAATCATTCACAAAATAATTTAATAAAGAAAAGTTAAGTGATAATGCCATTCAGGTTAGAAATAGGTTTTTTTTGCTAACGTATATATTAAATGAACTAATTGTGTACTGTGTTAAATATAAAGAAGAAAATCAATCTAAAATGACCATATTTGTTTTAGTTACCTTTAACATTCAAGGATATATCCAATGTCTGTAGTGCTAGTAATTTTATCTTTTATCATCTTATGTAGCAAATATGTCTCAGTCACAAATATTTGATGCGATCCCTTTAAAGATAATCGGAGTATTCAACATTTTAACTGGATCTGTAATTGGAATGGTGGGAACATATTCAATGCTCTTGTACGACGAAAGTTTTGTTGTTGGATGCATAAAGTTTGGCGGCGGTTATTTTGTAAGTACACGTCTAACTCCATGTCATCATACAGTTGGATAAATATGGAAGCTTAATGAAGACACGTGATTATTTCTTTTTAAAACCATGAGAGTGGTGTTTTTAAAATGGGAGTAATTTTTTAACCATGGGAGTAATTGTTGTATATATTGTTACCATGGGAGTATTTTTTTTTACCATGGGAGTGTTTTTTTTTAGTGTTACCATTGGAATAATTGTTTAATACCACAAGAGTGTTTTTTTTTACCATGAAAAAATTACTCCAATGGTAAAAAAAATTACTCCCATGAAATAAGAATTACTCTCATGGTAAAAGAAACTACTCCTATTATAAATAAAAACTTATTCCCATGGTAAGAAAACAAAACTACTCACATGGTTTTAAAAACTACTCCTGTGTCCCCATTAAGTTTCCGTCGATAAACAATGTACATCTATGAAATTAAGGAATAGAACTGTCTGCATAACATAAGACATTAGATTTCAGTTGATGTTTCGGTAATTGAAGTTCTACTTTATTATGATAACAATAGTCGATTTATGTGATAGTTGAGTAATGTTCAAGGTTTCATTTCGGAAAAGAATTATGTCAAATCAAATCGAATCCAAAGTTATGTCGATTTGAATCCATGCTTCCAAACTATCGTACTCCCGTTTAACTGGTAAACTTTTTTTTATTCTTAGAACATTTGAGAACTGACACATTGTTTAATACAACACTTGTTTTTAATATGCCAAATAATTCAGGGTGACACTATAGATGCATTTGTTTATTTCCATTATATATGGAGGAATATTTCATAACTGAATAAATGACATGTGTAAACCCCACTAGGAAACCATTTGTAAGTTTTTTTGACCACTCTGTTAGTATATGCCCTGTTGAACAATATTATTGAACTTTCAAAATTTTGCTACTACAATTGTAGAATTTTGAGCCAAATGAATAATACATCTGTGCCTTGCATTGTATGCTATTGACCAGGATTCTGATATTAAATAGGCGACTTGTCATTGTTTGGTCACTGCTTTGACAATCACAGATTGCTTTCTTTTGTTTTAATAATAAATTGTTTCCATTCCTCAGTGCTTCTTTATGGGACTTATTTGCGTATGTGACGTTAAACTCCAATTTGGCGGAGCAGTAAGTTATTATTAATCAATGTACTACTATTTGTAATTTCTATTAAAGAGATGATATTGTGAAGACTTAAAGAATGTTCACTTTTAACCCCATGGGAAAATTTTCGTTGTAGGTGAAAATGGGGGTTAGTAAATTTTACCAAATAAAATTTAGGAAGAGCTCCAAACAGCTTTCATGATTTATAAGGAGATCTTATTACTAAGTATTAGCAATACTAGAACGTGACTAAACATTATAATATCAGGATATTGTACACAATTACTGACAGCCCTTCAACTATATAGACATATGAAGAAAATCACTATTCATATAAATACTAGATTTTTAATCAATTTATACACTCTCAATTTAGATTAACTTAAAAATGAAATGGCAGTACATTGTCTAATTACAAAACTTATGTGAAATATATGTTGGGTGGTAAACGTTTGTTCAGTGACTGGAATATTAGTAGTTTTATCGTTTCTAATTACACCATCAATTGAATCTTGACAAGTCAATTATTTTTTTTCAAAAGCTTCAAATTCAAACACAAACAAAAAATTCGATACCATCAACAAAGGGTATTTTTTTTTATCCAACATGAACTTAGAATATATATGTTACAAAATCAGGGGATGCCAACATTTTATTGAACTAAAATGCACCACAACCATATATCTTGCAGTGTGCAGTGATAAGAAACCAACCTAAAAAGCACAGATTGTGCAACTAAATTAAGTTATACTTTGTAATCGATAAAAAAATATTTTTTTCCATAAAATATACAACAATGTTTCAACTGTATTATATGTATTTCCTTATTACTATTTGTTAGATTTTCATCATAATATTCATATATCAACAATATGCTCAGATTATAATATTTAGTTTTTGTTGTTGTTTGTTTGTTTGCGTGTTTGTTTGTTTGTTTGTTTGTTTGTTTGTTTGTTTTGTTGTTGTTTTTGATGATGATGATGTTGTTGTTGTTGTTGTTGATCTTGTTGGGTTGTTGTTTGTTTGTTTTTTTTGTGTTTTTTTTTTTTGGGGGGGGGGCAGTTTGTGAAGGGTTTGTGATTTAGGTCACATTTCCTGACACCAGCTTACTTATAGTGTTGACTTTATTCTTTCAGTTTATCGCTGCTATAGTATTTATGGTCATTTTACCACTTGTCGTCTGTACCCTTGTATTGGTGGTGAGTGCTATATCCCTTTCAGAAACAACAGGGACTGCAGATGCTGAGTTGACGGAGGTATTGTTACGTGGATTTAAAATGATTTGATTTTAAGTTTATACATATTAAGTAAGTATTTAACCATGTAAGCAAGCAATCAAGCAATGCTGTGAGTTGCAAATTACGGTACATAGACATCTAATGCATCGTATTTCCTTATGTTTGTGCAAAAATAATGTACGGAATTTGTATCTTTTTCCTTTTTTTAAATTCACACTGTAAAAAATAGCCAGGTTTCCGCTATTTGTAATTTCCTTCATTCCATATATTATCTGTGTTACTTCCTTCATTATGGTTGTAAAAGTAGCAACAGAACAGAACCTGATTACGAGTATTTTTTAATTCAGCCGATATTTTTTTTACAATGGCGGTAGCTTCACTTAAAATATTCGTAACGAAAACATCATCGCAGTCAAATTTTGCCCAAAAATGTGTTAATAACACAAATTAATATGTACTTGTATGACCTTATATTCAATATTTTAAAAAGCTGACACATTTTTTTTTCGATAGCAAGCACTTCAAGTTACCATAATGATCACGGCATTTATAGGCATTCTGGCTAACATTGCTGTATTATCCTTCTACATATATATGTGTTTGAAGAGAAGACAAATTGAACCAAAATCTGTAAGTTTTCGTTAGTTTCTAGCACCCTTTTATGGTAGGTCATGTGTTGCAATATTTAATAAATTACATTTTCACGCATAAATTTACATATTTTGTTTTCGTATTGTATTTGTAAAATGTTAACGATATTATTGGTTTTCGTTAAATGTATAGTTGTGTCCGTGATTTGAAATGTAACATGACATTTATGAACACGGTCTATTATTTTTTAGAATAAAAATAGTGATTTATGAATTCAAATATGTAAATTAACCGAAGACATTGTGGATTGAACGAATACGAATGTGATAGATTGCATTTTATTGAATATTGCAACAATTGGCCTGCCCATACATTCACATCCTTACAACTATAACTACATGAATAATAGCGTCATCAGTCCAATCTGTTTTGGTATATTTATGGTCACCTTCTTCTGCTATATTTACTGTACATATACAGCATTAGCGTTGCACCTGGTACTGCACAGGGGGGGGGGGGACGATGCCTGTCACGTGACACGCTATCACGTCAGCGCAATGAAGCTCATTCAGTATTGATACACTGTCGAGTGCACTTCCTGCCTACCCCTAGCACTGTGTACTACTGGATACAAATTCGCTGTTGACAACAGATTGACAAGGTACGTACATTTTCACGTTTCATATGTTTTAAATTCGTCTTTCCTTTATTTTTGCCATCATAATTTATTATGTGTACTGGTACCAAATCAGATCGAAAAGTATTCAGCGACGTGACCGTGTATACCGTACCGTACGTGTACATGCTGGCCTGCAGTTCATTGTATTTGTCGGTAGGTCGCGGTCGCGTTTTTACTGAAAAAAGCACATGGATATTCCATTTTCTAGAATCAACTTCAAGGCAGCATTTGTTGGATACCTACATGTCCATTGATAATTAATGACTGTGATAGTTGTGACATTCAACGTCCAGCAAGCAACGTCTACGTCTAGTACGCTAGTGTGCAAGCTCGAGGTCAGGTGATCAGTGCACTACGCCTGGCATAACGTACCGCACCCGGTCTAACGCCCATAAGTTTACGTTCTTTCTGCGTTCTCTGTCTTGCCGTACTTACTGAAAAATGAAGTTTCATTCGTGTCGACAAGTAAACTATGTAATTGTTTAACATTTTTACATGTGTATTGTTTCAGATACGTGCTGTTCCCAGTGAAATGAAACTGGTTGTGCCTTCGACGCATTTCTTGCAGAGAGAGTGAGGAGTACTCCCGTCAGAAATATTATATGTGATCGCTGCATAATGTATCCAGGGTGGCCCTAGTTATACGACAATGACACGAAAAAATGTATTATATAAAATAAAATAAAAATGTGAGATTTACGGTGTTTTTTTTTTGTATTTATAACAGCATTTCTGGCAAAGTGGGTTTGTTCGAAAGTGTATGGTACTATTACTAGTACAATGTTACATTAGGGGTAGACCATTCGATATCCTGGGGGGGGGGGGGGCTTGGAAGATTGGTGGAGATTCGTTATTTTTTTTCCCACCTGCTTGCCTGCGAATTATTTTTTTTCTCCTTCGCCTATGCTGGCAACTTTTTTTTTCTTTGCTTCTTTGAGATATCCAGATTTTTTTTTTACGTCAACGTTGAACACCTACATTTGTTGCCACAATTTTCTGTTTGGTTTTCACACAGGGTAATACAGAGAGTAAAAAGATGCTGTTCTATCACACACAGATTATATTTAGAAAACTACATATTTCATACATGTTTGATTTTCAATTAAATAAACATCATTGGCAGTTTTTATGCCATGGTATGATGACACACTGAAAATACAAATCGGAAACTTGACTGGTGAGCTCAGACATTTAGATAGACCGGTCAGTTTCTCCAGCTTGGGGGGATGGAGGGTGTCAGTGTTATTTTCCATTGGGCCAACAAAAAGTCACTGACCCCATGAATAAAGTTTCATAGCATCTGACAGTAAGCTGTAGAGGAAGAGCTTTGAGACTGGGATATGTGTACCTCTTGTGTGAGTGTGTGTGAATGGGGGGGGGGGGTTCTAGGGGGTCTCCCCCTAGAAGCCCTGGAGGATTTTTACTTCTAAAGGCAATGTTTAGGCTATTCACAGACACTTTCAGACAATAATTAAGTTCTTTTATAAACTATCCAATAGTAATAGTAATAGTATGAAGATTACCGTTACAAAACAGTCAAGTTCACTTTTGCCCCAAAGTGCAAGATCAGTGAAGCACTGATTGTGAAACAGCCAAAAAATTACATGTAACTAGTGTGGTAGCAAGGGAATACATGTATTATATGTATAATTGTATGTATAGTTATGTTTGAACCCTTACATGAAGTAATATTTAAACCATTTATGAAAGAAACAGAGACAAGAATAAATATACATATGTACCACAGGCTAATGAAACTGACTGGTCCCTGACATGTGTTTGAAACTGTTTGTCATGATTTGACAAGTGTCCTGGTTGGAGAGGTACGAGCAGGTTGAACAGTATACTCGAACCTGTGCATCATTTCCCTATCAAGATATTGTTTTTCTAGCAGCAGTGGTCCATCTTTTTTTTTCCACCACCCACTCATATCCGGATTTTTATTTCAAGCAAATCCACTTGGCATCTTTTTTTCCCCCGAAATCTTCCAAGCCCCCCCCCTCCCAGGATATCAAATGGTCCACCCCTTATAGGAATATGACGAGGCGTGCGTCGCCATCTTGAAATTAAGAGAGTTTCGACTAGTCTTTGACGCTGCCGTATAGTCATTATTCGTGGAGCACTTAGTGGTGGCAAGATATAACGTAAATTATCATGCATCAAAATGTATAAATGTTGATTTTTTTCATTGAATACATGGTGTTCTTCAGTGAAAAAACCATCGGAAAATAGCGTTCGCCGAAAGCTCTGACTAAGTAGTTTGACCTGTCTCCTGCATTCGAACATAAATAATTTCACAACTGGACGTTTTTGATATTATTTAAGCAGTTTGGGATGATGCTTTATAGCTTTAAAACAAATGTGGAATTTATCTTGAGAAATTATTTACATATACACTCAAAATTCATTGAAAAACGGGAAATACTCGCTTGTACTAAGTTGTAGTGCAGCGGGGTCACGCTCTATTGTTCTAGGGGTCAAACCATATCACGTGGTAGGTATCGTCGTCCCCCCCCCCCCCCTGGTACTGCATTACTACCAAATATTATAAACATGAAGGACTGTGGATCATCTCAACACAGACTGGGTCCAGAAGGTTACTTTACTCTTGTTATATTGTATATATGTAATGTCTCGGTAAAACTCGTGTACATCATTTTTGACAAAGTGTATTATACTCAGCCTCACGCGTGTAGTGCAACCCATGATGATCAATTTTAACTGAATCGTATTTATATGTTTGTACAGCAGATTGATGTTGTTGAAGGTGACACTCCGAATTCTGAGTGCAGTACGCCCTCTCCATCAAGAATATTTTCTATGTCATAATGCGAATGCTGTTGTGGTTAGGGAAATACTGTTTTGCATCTTTACACCATGCCCCCTTCCTAAGAAGAAGGATGAACTCTGGATTTAGCAGTCAACATATCCCTGCAATCAACTGGACTCTGCCACCACACAATTTGCTGATTGATAATGCGATTAAATATTTTTTAGATTGTTGCATTTCGCTGTTGGCCTTGACCCATCTTCTATAACAGAAGATAGAAGGCTTCCGAATCTGACTTTTGCGTTGTTATAAATGTAATGAACTGTTTGTGTATCGTTACTGATCTCGTTAATTTATTGAACAAACGTTCAAAGTTATTATTTATTACTAATTTATATAACCCAGATATTATTTGTTTTACTGACATTCTGCCGAAAAGTTGTAGAACTCTAGTCACTGAACTTGCTCTTGATAACTATGATGTCTTCTGTACGCCCATCTTGGTGTTGTCATTTATATCGAGAAAAAAATGGAATACAGTGTACAGTAATGACAAAATATATGTAAAGAAAGTGATTGGTGTGACATTAATCTCCAACATGGCATCCAGCAAAGTTCCTACAGTTTGCAGAGAAGCATTCATGTCACTCCCATTTCTATGAAAGGTCAGATATTTGAGCCCATTAACTACAGACCAGTTAGTCTTACCAGTGTCATTTGTAAGGTTATAGAAAAACCTGGACTCTCTCAGAGCTTCGCTTTACTAAAATTAAAGCTAAACAAATCACTTTGTATGTACAGATACCTGCTACATAACCGTACTCGAATGTCCGTGAACTGTGCGCCCTCATCGACCATGATAGAGATTACCATTTGTTGAAGTGTCACTGCGACGCTCGGTGTTTTTGCGAAGCACGGGGCGTAATGTGTGAGTTTACGGAGAGTGAAAATAATGTTCGTCATAAGGACCGATAGGTAGCTGCAGCTTTGTAGCCTTACTGAACTGTAGGTTATTACATTTCTGACCTGCATCTACCCCTCGCCATCGCCACAGCGAATCAATTAGAACTACAATATAAAATACTTTTTTCATCGCTACAATAAAGCATAGTATGGGAAAGTTGAATATCAATTTTCCTCAAAATATATTCTCTCTTGTTGAGTTGCAAGCTATTTATATTGACTTATAACTTATTGCTTGATCGTTTTTTTATCCACAGAAATAGACACACCTCTCTCTCTCTCTCTCTCTCTCTCTCTCTCTCTCTCTCTCTCTCTCTCTCTCTCTCTCTCTCTCTCTCTCTCTCTCTCTCTCTCTCTCTCTCTCTCTCTCTCTCTCTCTCTCTCTCTCTCTCTCTCTCTCTCTCTCAACTTTGTAAAATAACAATTTTGTGCACTGGAATGAAAAACACAGGAGTAAATATCCTATGAGGCAAAAGAGGGCAAATATGAGACCAGTGAACGTGAAATAGTGTTTAATGATGGCATCCCATTTACCTATAAAGGAAACCTTCAGAAATTACGGGGGGGGGAGTTTAGTGATTAACGTTTTACAGATCGGTCCTTGGGAGAACCATACATTAGAAAATATAAAATAGAGGATGGTCACATTTTACATTGACTCTATTTTTTCATGATCCCACCGCTGCCACTAAATCCCATTGGGCTACCACTTCCCATCACTAGTACTGCCACCATTGTAAATAGGAACATCACAACATTTATCACTGAAATACTAGAGAAGAATTCCCTGTCTCTAGAGGGATTCAGAACCAGGACCTCCTGACTACTAATCTTGAGCTCTAACAATTAACTATGTCACCGGAAAAAGCATACAGCATTGTTCGGTGTTAAAGGTGTTTGCCATTGAATTATATGAACCACCAGGGGAGAGTCATATTTCAGAGAGAGGAACCCTGACCCTAATAACCTTAGCACAACGGGCTAGGGGGAGGGTAACATTTTATACCACAGACGGAGCATGATTTTCCCCCGGCTCCCACTGTAATTACTGAAGGCTCTCTAATTATTCAACATTTATGTGTGTAAAATGGCAGTTTTTCGCTGGATAAGTCAGTCGTCCATAAATCGGTCAATGACATGGACCGCTTCATTTGCCTTCTTAGTATTCAATACATGCATTGTTTACCACACGTTTCACATAACTATAATATGACGTTTTGTTCCTAATCGACAGACCGACACATACACAATGCCGCCAAGCCTGAAATAATTGTCGGTACAGGTACTGTTAGTTCAGGAAAAGTAGTGTAACAAGCACTTTCTTCTGTGATACAATGTTGTCAGATTGGTAATACCTATAGTATACTCCGTTATTTTGCTGATTATGGCTTCCTAGACATGCATATTACGTCAGGTGAGTAACAACTTATGAGGTTAATACGCATTTTCAAATGTTGTCGTTTGGCAAGAAAAAATAGACGACACTAGACAAGTGACGTTGTTGACTAGTGACGTTAAATAAATAACTTGATTATTTTGGTTCCTTTTCTACATTATAGAATTGGTTCTAAACACGCTCTTCGACTCCATTCATATTAATTGGCAGGAGATGGCATGCCTCAATTCACCTTGTTTGTATGCTAGAATCTATATATTAGAGTTTCATGACAGCAGTGCACATTCATATGGCCCAGTTCAGAGTAGGTGCATATTTTGTGTTGTTCAAAACATTTGTTTAGCAGAGCTTTGACGGGTAAGGTTTGTACAGAACACAATTAAAATCTTTTTGGACCCAATTATAGCTTATGTGATACAATTTGAGAAGCTGGGAATGATTCCGTGATCTTACACACAAAGAGAACATACTATCAAAGTAAACGTTTTAAAAAGTTGGCCATTCGATTCTAGAAGTCATGTTGTTGAGATAGGGTACATAAAGGCATTATGCCCTTAGTATGTCTGATTGAGGTCATGTACTGCGCGTACGTGCTACACATACCAAACTCATTGTGCTAGTATGAATGTGTACACCCGGCTTGAAGTACAAATTTTGGCAGTATATTTGGTTAGAGTAACATCTGGGCCTTCAGAAAACTGATGTTGCCTCTCTGGATTCTCTTGCGCAAACTCACGGGTGGCGGTTTCCATGGTAACATTGACGTTATTTTGAAGGAATCTAAAACATTAAACACGTCATATCTCGCGACCCAAAAATGATATAATCATGATTAAAATATGTTTATATAGGTTTTAGCGGACAGGGAACTCAAAGGTCAACTTAATTTGTTGCACATCTGTCGAAACATTCATTGAAACGTATCCTGTATACTTCCGTCAGATATGACTGGTAAAGCTGTAAGTCGGTCAGCTACTCCTACTTTATTGACATCTAACAAAAGACCTACAGATCACACAGAAATGAAGGTTTTCCTACATTCCAGACATATTGGCTCGAATTTGATATTGACCTTCATTTGATTGGTCAATTAGGAAAATATAGGATTGGTTAGTAGAGATTGTTTAGACTTGAGATTAACGAATTTTACGTAACCTGATTGGTTATGTAAATTGCAGTCAGGATCCTACATTTGACTCAAGCTCGGTGTATATTTCATTCCCGATACTTACTTATAAAAGTTTGTAACAGGACTAAAGTCGAGATACATAATTAAGTAAAAAACGAAAATGGTGTATTTCTCAAGGTCTCAAAGCTCTCCTGGCAACTCAATCAATACGTACGGTTTTAGATAAAAGGTGATCACATCGCATTTTGAGGCTTTACATGTTGACAATGCTTCCCCTGCTGTTGCTTCTAGATAATATATGTGGTGTCCACCAATTTTGGTCTATTAAAGGTCGTTGTTTTCATATTTGTATTTCTTACTACAGATATTTCAGACGGATTATGCACAAGAAATCATTCATCTTTCTGATTAGTTATACATTTCTTTAATTTTTGTTGGGAACTTTTGTCTGAACGTTTGTTTAGCTCTATGTCTCTGTTTAATGATGGATATATAAATAGCTTCCTTTACTCATACCATTTGGGCTTTAGAAGCAGGGAACGGTAATATCAAATGCCATAGGATATCATATCAATACATTAATAGAAGCTAAAAGTGACAACATTTCTAATCAATATTCTTAAAAAAATTAATAATAGGAGATGAGTGATAATAATATAGGATTTTTTTTTTGTAAATGTAAATATTAGTGAGCAATTTGTGTATATTAGAAATGAAGGAGAGGAAGATGAACGTCCTTCGACAGTGACGTGCGACGATATTTTTTGGACACCCTTAACATTCAAGGAAATATCCAATTTATGTATTTGTAATGATTTTAGATTTTATCCATCGTCTGTAGCAAATATGTCTCAACCACCAACATATGATGTGATCCATTTAACGTTGATCGGAGTAATCAACATGATAACTGGATGTCTGATTGCGATTGTGGGAATGTATCCAATGATCTTGTACGACGAAAGTTTTGTTGTTGGAGGTATAAAGATTGGTGGCGGTTTATGTGTAAGTCCGATTTTTTTACATGTGCCATTGGAATTTTGGACAATAAAATGAACATTCACACAGATATGTGGCAGATTTTGAACCTAACGAAACAGGACTTAGTACCTTACATTACATATTTTTGGTAATATTTGTGAAATTAAATTGGAAAGTTTGCCACATCTAACTGTCACAAAATAAGTTCATTGCTTGACAAACACAATAGTGATTTATCTTGTTGTAACAATTAATTAATTCCATTCCTCAGTGCTTCTTTATGGGACTTACCTGTATTTGCGTGTCTGACGTTAAACTTCAATGTGACAGAGCAGTAAGTTATTTTTTAATCAACACTTTACTTCTATTTTCTGTTTATTTTGACTATTTTAGTAAGACAATTCATTTTTCATTAGACCTCTTTAATGAAACCAACGATTCGTCATGAAATTCTGATTTTATTTGCCTTCGTGAAGACTCTGAGTTTGATTTACATCACAGTTGTTGGCACCATTTGACGTAATTTTATTCTCTTTATTCTTTCAGTTTATCGCTGCTATATTATTAAAAGTCGTTTTACCACTAGTCGCTGGTGCAGTTCTATTGGTGATGAGTAGTATATCCCTTTCTAGAGTAACAGTTACTACAGATTCAGAGCCAGCAGAGGTATTATCACGTAGCTTTGATATGATTTGGTTTTAGCTTAATAGCTTAATAGTTGTAAGTAGCAGTGCTGTGATCTGCAAATTACTGTACACAAACATTTACTTTGTACGATGTCCTTTCTTTGCAAGAGTAATATAAGCTATATCTCTGACTTATTTTAGTTTTGTTAAACATTCATCCAGGGTCAGACACACTGTATTTGTATATTCTTGTAGTTTCCGATCCTTATTCTGGTTGTCAGGCACTTTTCAAAGTATGCGAGGTGCAGAATCGCAATATCCAAGCAATTTTAACTGCAAAATGTACTTATAATTAGCTCTGTAAACTCCCTGAACAATAATTAACTTATAATAGTGTGCAACAACTTTAAAATACTTTGTTCGTTTTGGCAAACCTGAACATCCTGACATTTTTTAATATCGAAATTCTTGTCAGAAAGTCAACAATCATCACATAATGTCAGTGTATGGAAATATGACAACACCACAGACAGTGTACTGTACACCTAACAGTTCACTGTTCACACAACATACACATACACCTCCATTTAGACATTCGGTCCATTTGTTCAACACCTCCAATAAAGTGGGATTATTCTGTCAGATCTAGTTTAGACACTGAAGAGAAAGTAATTTATTCTATCGTTTCTCAGTCAGGCGTTGGGGAAGAGAATGTGTTTGTGCATCAAAGTACTGCCATGACTAACATACATAGTGTTGCAACTATATATCATATTATGTAGACGCGAACTCAAACACCGTACTAATAAACTATTGTGACTGTTACAGTAAAGATCACGTTTATGTCTATTTTATCACTTCTTTGGATAATAAATGATGTTTAGCAGTCAAAAAAACTTCTTTTTTTCAAAATCATTAATCACTTTATATATATATATATATATATATATATATATATATTTCGTCAAATGTTGACAAAAATATGCCAACAATACTTATACTTATATGACCTGAATTCACTTCTTCAAAAAGTTATTTATTTATTTACTTTCTTCTGCTAGGTGCACAAAACATATTTAAGATTGCTCCAGTAATGTTGCACCCAACTTTACATTACTACCAAACCAGACTACAGAGTTTCAAGTGGTTCTCCAAAGAGTGGATCTTAAACTGCGTACCTACAGTTTTTCAGGGCCAAATATTCCAAAACGAGATCTGCCGTTTTATCACTAAATGATTTAATATCAGGAACAAGATGTAAATTATCCTTTGACGTGATACAAAACGGTATCCTTACCCTGTCTGTTTTCTGATAAATGTCAAAATAGACTGCTGGTCATTTTTTTTTTGAGTTACATTCTCTGACATTATTGTGACTTGCTGTCTTCAAGCGAAGGAGACTTTCAAGACTGCTGTTACTCGCGGAAAATGCACAGTGCATGTGCGCACTTCTTTTGCACGTTCCCACACATAAAATTCTTTGATTCGCTACACTGCAAAAAGTAACAATTTTTAACTGGACACGTTTGTATTCAAAGTTGAGACAGCGTACAATAGAGACATACTAGCGAGGAGTCAGAGTTAAGTACAATCACTCTAATGAGCTACCAATTCAAGTGTGCATGCTAGGAATCGTAACATAAATAACGAATTTAACAACATCTTTATGTATTCGAAGTGAGATAAACTGTATCATATCACTTTACAGTCATTCCGCTTTGGGCGTATACTGGAAGTTCCCAGTAAAACGTGCGGGCAAATGTATTTTGTGTGAGTGTTTAAGCCTCATGTATGTAGTGAAACCAGTGATTATCAATTTTAAATAAATGCTATGATTTTGTCTGTTTAGGTTGGTGCTGATGAAAGTGAAGATCATGACAATTGAGAATTATAGAGCAGTACGACCTCACCGTCTGGAATATTGTATGTCGTAATACTAAATGCCTCGTGGCCTCTGTACTGCATTTCTTTAAAAAAGGCTTATCTAAAAATCCATATTTCCCAATCTCCTGGATTCAGCGTTGACGCTATTTGCCCCTGGGTTGTATGTGGCTGGTGTCGAATTGTGACTGTTTTCGCCCTTCTTTTGCCAATACATTTGTAGGCGCTTTCAAAAAGTAAAGTCTGCAATGTATTTACATTCATACCTAGTACAAATAGTCAAAATGTATTTCATGCAGTATTACACGTTATTTTGCAACTTAGGGAGGTGGATAATGTGAATAATTATTTGAGTCTATAGTTTGAGTAGTAGCTACTGTTCTGTTAACTGTCGTATATGGAGATGTTATGTTTTAGTAATTGTTGCCGGTCTGTCGGTCTGTCTGTCTGTCGTCTGCACTGTCATCTTCTCCTCAAAAATGGCTAACTCAATTCGGATGATGTTTTGTACAATTATTTTTAGGGTAATGGCTATAAACTTATGGATATTGATGAGGTATTAGAAACAATTTGCAGTTATCAACATCCATCTAATGTGTTTGCGCTTCAAATGCTATATAATTTGATACATATATTAACCATAACAAAGCACACATGGTAAGAGTTTGTTGACTTGTTTAATTAGTCAGTTGTATAATTCAGTATTCAGTAATTAGAAGATAAATTAAGTATGTATATGATTCGCTACATATATCAACCGTAACAAAGTGCACATCCAGAAAATGTTGATTTAACTATTAGTTTTGCTTGAATGGACCTTCCTGATACATGTTTATGTTTTTGTCGTGATGGCTGCCTCTACTTCAGAACCCAAGCCCGTGCCCACTCAGTTCTAGCTCACCCATGCCGGTAGCCAATCAAAAACGACCTCACATTAGCATTGGAGGATTGAATTACAGGCATCGCAGGAATTCCCCTTGACGACAAGCTACTGGTGTTGTCAGCTAAGTAGTAGTAATATCAAGAGTTCGGTCGACAATTACCGAGACACATGCTTATATTGTAATCGATGTCGCCGCTGATACATACGTACTGACTTTCTTGTTAATAAGAACAGTGGTGTAGCACCACGTACGAGTGACGTCATAAAATGATGTATGAGAACAGTGGTGTAGCACCACGTACGAGTGACGTGATAAAATGATGTATGAGAACAGTGGTGTAGCACCACGTACGAGTGACGTCATAAAATGATGTACAAGAACAGTGGTGTAGCACTACGTACGGGTGACGTCATAAAATGATGTATAAGAACAGTGGTGTAGCACCACGTGTGACATCATAAAATGATGTACAAGAACAGTGGTGTAGCACTACGTACGAGTGACGTGATAAAATGATGTACAAGAACAGTGGTGTAGGACTACGTACGAGTGACGTCATAAAATGATGTATAAGAACAGTGGTGTAGCACCACGTACGATTGACGTGATAAAATGATGTATGAGAACAGTGGTGTAGCACCACGTATGAATGACGTGATAAAATGATGTGTAAGAACAGTGGTGTAGCACTACGTACGAGTGACGTCATAAAATGATGTATAAGAACAGTGGTGTAGCACTACGTACGAGTGACGTGATAAAATGATGTATAAGAACAGTGGTGTAGCACCACGTACGAGTGACTTGATAAAATGATGGATAAGAACAGTGGTGTAGCACCATGTACGAGTGACGTGATAAAATGATGTGTAAGAACAGTGGTGTAGCACCACGTACGAGTGACGTGATAAAATGATGTATAAGAACAGTGGTGTAGCACCACGTACGATTGACGTGATAAAATGATGTGTAAGAACAGCGGTGTAGCACCACTTACGAGTGACGTCATAAAATGATGGATAAGAACAGTGGTGTAGCACTACGTACGAGTGACGTGATAAAATGATGGATAAGAACAGCGGTGTAGCACCACGTATGAGTGACGTCATAAAATGATGGATAAGAACAGTGGTGTAGCACAGCACCACGTACGAGTGACATCATAAAATGATGTATAAGAACAGTGGTGTATCACTACGTACGAGTGACGTCATAAAATGATGTACAAGAACAGTGGTGTAGCACTACGTACGAGTGACGCCATAAAATGATGGATAAGAACAGTGGTGTAGCACCACGTACGAGTGACGTCATAAAATGATGTATAAGAACAGTGGTGTAGCACTACGTACGAGTGACGTCATAAAATGATGTACAAGAACAGTGGTGTAGCACTACGTACGAGTGACGTGATAAAATGATGGATAAGAACAGCGGTGTAGCACCACGTGTGACGTCATAAAATGATGTATAAGAACAGTGGTGTAGCACTACGTACGAGTGACTTCATAAAATGATGTATAAGAACAGTGGTGTAGCACTACGTACGGGTGACGTGATAAAATGATGCATAAGAACAGTGGTGTAGCACTACGTACGAGTGACGTCATAAAATGATGGATAAGAACAGTGGTGTAGCACTACGTACGACTGACATGATAAAATGGTGTATAAGAAAAGCGGTGTAGCACCACTTACGAGTGGCGTCATAAAATGATGGATAAGAACAGTGGTGTAGCACTACGTACGAGTGACGTGATAAAATGATGGATAAGAACAGCGGTGTAGCACCACATATGAGTGACGTCATAAAATGATGGATAAGAACAGTGGTGTAGCACAGCACCACGTACGAGTGACGTCATAAAATGATGTATAAGAACAGTGGTGTATCACTACGTACGAGTGACGTCATAAAATGATGTACAAGAACAGTGGTGTAGCACTACGTACGAGTGACGCCATAAAATGATGGATTAGAACAGTGGTGTAGCACCACGTACGAGTGACGTCATAAAATGATGTATAAGAACAGTGGTGTAGCACTACGTACGAGTGACGTCATAAAATGATGTACAAGAACAGTGGTGTAGCACTACGTACGAGTGACGTGATAAAATGATGGATAAGAACAGCGGTGTAGCACCATGTGTGACATCATAAAATCATGTATGAGAACAGTGGTGTAGCACCACGTACGAGTGACTTGATAAAATCATGTATGAGAACAGTGGTGTAGCACCATGTACGAGTGACGTGATAAAATGATGTGTAAGAACAGTGGTGTAGCACCACGTACGAGTGATGTGATAAAATGATGTATAAGAACAGTGGTGTAGCACCACGTACGATTGACGTGATAAAATGATGTGTAAGAACAGCGGTGTAGCACCACTTACGAGTGACGTCATAAAATGATGGATAAGAACAGTGGTGTAGCACTACGTACGAGTGACGTGATAAAATGATGGATAAGAACAGCGGTGTAGCACCACGTATGAGTGACGTCATAAAATGATGGATAAGAACAGTGGTGTAGCACAGCACCACGTACGAGTGACATCATAAAATGATGTATAAGAACAGTGGTGTATCACTACGTACAAGTGACGTCATAAAATGATGTACAAGAACAGTGGTGTAGCACTACGTACGAGTGACGCCATAAAATGATGGATAAGAACAGTGGTGTAGCACCACGTACGAGTGACGTCATAAAATGATGTATAAGAACAGTGGTGTAGCACTACGTACGAGTGACGTCATAAAATGATGTACAAGAACAGTGGTGTAGCACTACGTACGAGTGACGTGATAAAATGATGGATAAGAACAGCGGTGTAGCACCACGTGTGACGTCATAAAATGATGTATAAGAACAGTGGTGTAGCACTACGTACGAGTGACTTCATAAAATGATGTATAAGAACAGTGGTGTAGCACTACGTACGGGTGACGTGATAAAATGATGCATAAGAACAGTGGTGTAGCACTACGTACGAGTGACGTCATAAAATGATGGATAAGAACAGTGGTGTAGCACTACGTACGACTGACATGATAAAATGGTGTATAAGAAAAGCGGTGTAGCACCACTTACGAGTGGCGTCATAAAATGATGGATAAGAACAGTGGTGTAGCACTACGTACGAGTGACGTGATAAAATGATGGATAAGAACAGCGGTGTAGCACCACATATGAGTGACGTCATAAAATGATGGATAAGAACAGTGGTGTAGCACAGCACCACGTACGAGTGACGTCATAAAATGATGTATAAGAACAGTGGTGTATCACTACGTACGAGTGACGTCATAAAATGATGTACAAGAACAGTGGTGTAGCACTACGTACGAGTGACGCCATAAAATGATGGATTAGAACAGTGGTGTAGCACCACGTACGAGTGACGTCATAAAATGATGTATAAGAACAGTGGTGTAGCACTACGTACGAGTGACGTCATAAAATGATGTACAAGAACAGTGGTGTAGCACTACGTACGAGTGACGTGATAAAATGATGGATAAGAACAGCGGTGTAGCACCATGTGTGACATCATAAAATGATGTATAAGAACAGTGGTGTAGCACTACGTACGAGTGACGTCATAAAATGATGTATAAGAACAGTGGTGTAGCACTACGTACGAGTGACGTCATAAAATGATGTACAAGGACAGTGGTGTAGCACTACGTACGAGAGACGCCATAAAATGATGTATAAGAACAGTGGTGTAGCACCACGTACGAGTGACGTCATAAAATTATGTACAAGAACAGTGGTGTAGCACCACGTATGAGTGACGTCATAAAATTATGTATAAGAACAGTGGTGTAGCACTACGTACGAGTGACGTCATAAAATGATGTATAAGAACAGTGGTGTAGCACTACGTACGAGTGACGTCATAAAATGATGTATAAGAACAGTGGTGTAGCACTACGTACGAGTGACTTCATAAAATGATGTACAAGAACAGTGGTGTAGCACCACGTACGAGTGACGTCATAAAATGATGTATAAGAACAGTGGTGTAGCACTACGTACGAGTGACGTCATAAAATGATGTATAAGAGTCCAAAAGAAAACATTTTATGGATGATGTACAGGTTATAAGTTGGAGTAAACATATTTGTATTAATAATAATATACACAACTTTCGCTCTTTGACAAGTTTGCTCATGTTTGTCTTCATTCAACACCATCGATGTATATAAATAAAAACACTGATGAAGACGGCAACAAATATTGTTATTATGAGTGGTGTACCAACAATGCAATTTCGTAACGTTTACGCGGTTCTCAGACCATGCACGTCCAAATTAGAGATAGCAGAGATATAGTACAGTAAAATAGTATTTCAATCATCAGCCATACCATGTAAAAGTTCAATACTGTATATTGAAGTTGTATACGGCAAAACGATGTCAAAATTGACTGATTTAGATACACGGGAGAAGATTATTGAGTTGTAGTAAAATTTGTATGTTGTTGAAAATACATTTAGCGCAAGAACAATTTCAGAATTGTTGCGGTGCCGAAGTCAACTGTTCACGAGATAATGCATGAAGATAATGTTGTGTTACATCTGAATATAGTCGTTAGGAACTAGATTAATACGACAAATAACAAACTAACGGTGGGCATGGAAAAACAAAGAAGTCATGCATTTTTTTTGTCTACATTACGATCTACTACATTTTGCTTGCTTCACTTTTCTCACAAACCAGTGAGAAGCGAAGCATCATTGCAAACATGCATGGCAAATTTGACTCACTGCTTACAAGATTACTTCCAACTCACTTAATAGATGTATTTTAAGGGAAGGGTGCTGGGTGGATGTGTCCCAAATAACCATTACGGTAAGTTCACGGCTTAGGTGATTTTGATTTAGGGTTATCATGCGTGGACTGTAGCTCTCAAGTTATTCTGTGGTGTATATCTGGCGAGTTCTACCACTATACGAGATTTGAATTTGATAAAAACTGGTGTTACGTGCACACAGAGCACACACTATTTGCTGGCAAATAAAGTATAAATCTGCCGCCATGTAACAAGGAATGGCCGACCTAAAGTGGGAAGTATTTCGGAAGACACCATTTCATTGGCAGAAGCATAAATGAACTATTCAATATATGAAGAGCAAAGACAGATTTATAATTATGTTAGTACATTATAAATAGTGGTTCAAGAAATGCACACATAGTTATTTTTTTATAAGATGATAGGATATTTCTATATTTCTCATTTTACTGTTCTTATACCCACGACACACAAAGCAGTCACCCCTTTTATAAATTAAAAAGTATATGTATCCAAAATTTATGGCGCAGTTTTTGTAACCTGTAAACACTGTAACGTACCAAATGCGGAAATTTGTTTCCGACGTCATTTACAAAATAAACATGAGCCTCGATCGAACTCTAACTCAATACTACTGACTAATAAGCTGGCAACATCTGCAGTATGACGCTGTCTGATTGGCTGTGTGGCTCCCTTAGCAGAACTGAGTGGGCATGGGCTTGGATTCAGATGTAGAGTCGGTCATCAAGTCGGAAACGTAAACATTTATCATGAAGGTCAATTCAGGCAAAAATAACGAGGTACCAGATTTAAACTGAATGACTTCCGTAAGGGTATAGTCTTGCAATTTCATGATTTATGCAAGAAATCTAGCTCTACATCTGTGATTTCTCAATGCAAGTCCCAATGAAAGTTAGTTGTCAAAAAATCAAATGTTCAAATGCCCACCTCTCAACACAGAAAAGCTCTGTACAACCGACATTTATAATAATTGCCGGAATTTGTAAGAAATCGAAATTTGTAATAAAATTGCCACATTTTTTTTTATAAATTGCCGATATTTGTAATAAACTGACGACATTTGTAATAAATACTGTGAACGACAATTGTAATAAAAATAGCCGATATTTGTAATAAATTTCAGAAAAAAAATGCATAATAATGCATAATGCCGAAATTTTTAATTAACAAAGTTAAGGGCTCCTCTCTGACTTTCAAAGAAATGGGGTGACTCATTTCAAACTTAGAAGGGGTTTCCTAGAACAAATTTACAACAATTATGTCATTCTTAGGCCACTTGGCCCTTTGATTCTTTGTCAATCAATCAATCAATCAATCAATCAATCAATCAATCAATCAATCAATCAATCAATCAATCAATCAATCAATCAATCAATCAATCAATCAATCAATCAATCAATCAATCAATCAATCAAATAATCGATCAATCAATCAATCAATCAATCGTTCAATCAATCAATCCATCCATCAATCAAACAATCATGCACTCATGCAATCAGTCAATAATAAGTCTACTTATCTACCTATCTACTTACTTACTAGTACCTACCTTATCTACCCAGCAGTACTCTTTTACCCCTAATGTACCAACCCATAAGTTCAAATTATAATTCCATCACTTGATCAAAACGTCATGCTTTATTGAACGAATGTAAATTGTAATCATTGGCGGACGTGTTATCAATTTGACTTTGTTGACTGGTTGGTTGGTTGGTCGGTTGGTTGGTTGGTTGGTTGGTTAATTGATTTACTGACTGATGGGCGGATGGAAAGACGGGCGTATTGAGGGTAGATAAAAAGTAATTTCAATCTGTTTTCTAAGTTGGATTTATCTAGTTCTTGTATGCTACTTCCTCTAGTATACAAGCGGCGAATGCATGAGTTGTTTGTAATTGTGAAGGCTTCTGAGTGACGACTCGGAGGGAATATACCAACTAGCAGCATCAATCAATCACTTGATCAACACTTCGTGCTTGTATTAAAAATTTCGGCAAATTTCTTGCCATCTTCGACTTCACTCAGCATTCGTGATCCCCTACATACGCGGGATATGCACACCCGTTTCCACGGCAAATAATAAACGAAATTCAAACCTACGCCATTTAGTAGTAGCAATAACTGTGAAAATGGCAGTTCGTTTGGCAATCAGATAGGCAATATTTATCTTTATTTTTATTTCTGCTTATTTTGTTATCACCATTCAAGTACTAGTTATACCGAAGGCTTTCACCAAGAGACTGGCCGCCGCTGGTTTCGTGAAATATGTCTTTGAATTCGCTCGAACATGTGTCACCGAAATGGAGTGTTCGATTTAAGTTTGTTTGTTTTTCAACCAATTTTCCCCGTTCCAAAGCGAAATCAGACTTCTCAATCGAGAATATCGACACTATACACTGTCAATACTGCCATTTATTAAGTACTTCCTGTTTTCATTGGTATGGATGTTCATACACTCAAAGTGTTCAAGTCATCATTCCAATTTTACACCTTTAAAATGTGACGATTTAACTTTTCAAGCCACCACATTTGAAACATCGTCTGTTGTCTTGTTGCGATTAGCGGGTTGTGCATCATTTCCATCACTTGTACCTGGCTTACTACCTGGAGAAGAGACATGACTATGTCGTTTACTCATACTGGAACCGGTGGTTCTCTGCTGTGTATCTAAGGTACTTGGTCAAACTGGCATGATTTGAGGAGAGACATTGAACTAAAATCTTTAAAATCACCAATGTTTAGGGGCAAACCAGAGTGGCCCATGAAAAAAACCCAGAAAAGGGCAAATTGTGTCGGAATCAAACGCTTACCGACATAGTCATATCCAACAACAAACGTAACAACAATGTTATCTAAAGTAAGTGTCAATAAAAACTAGTTAACAACTTTGTCTGTCTTCACATTGGAGTCAGAGTATGTCAGTCAGAGTCTACACTGCGATGTATAAATTACTTACTAGTGCGACCTTCAACATTGCAGGTGACATGCTGGTAAATGTGAAATTTCACAGTTTATATACTAGGAAATTTAGAACCTGCAGAATGCCGATATTTATGGTTTCACTGGCATTGGCACCTTCAACTTCCTAGGCTGCTCGGACTACCGAACAAAGTAAAAACAAGATTTTCAATTTTGAAACAGTAAGTGAAGAGATGGTATGAAGTTATGTAGACAAAACCTCCAGCATGATTGCCTGCAGATGCGATCTTATGGGCAACCACACATGTAATAATGGGAAGCTTTTATTCAAAGTTGGAGCAGAGAGATCACGGTGGGCGTTTTTAAAATTATTTTACATTTGAAGTTTGCATTCTTAAGATATAAACTAATTAGCGACAATTCTCAAATATGCAAATATTTATCACTGTAAATTATAATAAAAACTACATGTATGTAAATATGCTTAATAGGGTAAGAGTTACAGTTGATGAATATACAAAAATAATAAACTAAATGATTAAATACTGAAAATCATTAATCAGTAAAATTATTCATTAAAAGTAAAAGCTTTTTCAATTAACCTCAAAGGACATATGCGCAAAAATACGGTCGACATATTATTTGAAATTTGGTGAATTCCTTAAGAAAATCACTAGATATGCAAATAACTCATTACAACTGGATTACTTGTCAACAGGCTTTTAGGACATGTGTGCTTTGTCATGGTAGATATATGTACCTAATGTTCAAGAATTTCGGGTGAGCATTCTTTAATTAAATAAAGCAAAATAACTGGAAATAATTAATCATTCAAATTACTGATTACAATATTCGCTACATCTTTAAACTTTAAAGAATATACACATAGTTAATTTATATACTAAATTATATTGAATTTGAAATATCAATCTTAAGATAAAGCCTAATTAATCAATTAAAGCCTAATTAATCAATTAATTAATTAATTAATTAATTAGAAATATTATTCATTCAAATAACTAATGATCTGCAATGATTAAGCGATAACTTAAGCATTCACACCTCGAATTATATATATATATATATATATATATATATAACTCAGTGAGTATCAATCTGCTAAGACAGTGCTCTATACCGCAGTGGCAGAGCGTAATAGTTTCAAAACTATATATATATATATATATATATATATATATATATATATATATATATATATAGTTTTGGTAGTACTGGAACTCTTTCTTGGTTGTAACTCGGAGTTTCACGCATTGCGCGATCATCAGACAACTGCTGGTTTCTACTCTCTGGGTGTGTGTTTATATAGTGTGCAGACAATAGAAATATCATCACTATTGTCTGTGTTGGTGGGTTGGTGTTGTGTGTGTTGAGGTGTTGGTTGTTATTGTGTGAGTTATTGGGTGCGGACAAGTAAGTGTTGGCGGGTTGTTACATGTTGGACTTTGATGTACCGTTAGTTAACGGGTTTAGTTTAGGTGATTGATGCTCTATTGAAGTTGGACAAATAAAACTTATTCTCGTGTCGGCATTTGGATATCAACTCAGTTCTTTTGTTTAGTGTGGAGTTTTTTGTCTTAGCAGATTGATACTCACCGAGTTATATATATATATATATATATATATATATATATATATATATATATATATATATATATATATATATATATATATATATATATATATATATATATATATATATACACATAAACCATAGCAAACACTGTAAAGCATTTTGGCACATTTTCTTAGTTTTAATGAGTAATTTGCATAATTAACGATTTTTGGTACATATTAGAATGCATGCATCAAATTTCAGAATAATTTAGTGCATATATCAACCATAACAATGCGCAGCTGTCGTGTGAAGTATTTTGACATAGCTTTTACTTCTGTTGAATCATTTCCATAAATGAATGATTTTGGGCAATTAGTACGTACATGTATACTAAGAATGCACGCGTCAGGTTTCATATGATTTGGCGTAGTCATAGTTATAACAAAATGCAAATGTTTATTATCATTTTCTGATAGTAATAAATTCTTTGCGTGCACATGCTTTAAATTACATAAACTTTCATAGAGTAATATTCCATAGTAATTATAGTTTAACCTGTGTATGAAAAAAGTGATGTTTGCCATGACACGGAGGTATTCAGTGTACATCTGGTTTATAATATTTGTCTGTGAAAGAAATTTTAGTGTCTGGTACATATCAATGAAAAGTTAAAATTAAGTTTTTATGCCAACCAGGCTTTACATATCATAGGGGAATTTGATTGTCAACATGAATAGAGTAACAGAAAATAAAAGTGGTAACATTTGTAATTATATTCATGAACTAATTTTCAACACAAGCTGAATGATAATTCCATTCATAGTATATATAGATGATTTTTTGCTGACGTAAATATATGAACCATTTGTGTACTATATTAAAATCAAAGGAGATTGAAGTAATCAATCTAAAATGACGTACGACCATGGTTGTTTGGTTACCCTTAACATACAATGTAATACCCAATGTCTGTACTACTAATAACTTTATCATTTATCATCGTATGCAGCAAATATGTCTCAGCCAGCGACATCTGATGTGATCCCTTTAAAGATGATCGGAGTATTCAACATGATAATTGGATTTGTGGTTGCGATTGTGGGGATGTATCCAATGATCTTGTATGACGAAAGTATTGCTGTTGAATGCATTAAGATTGGTGGTGGTGTATTTGTAAGTACGCGTCTGATTTCATGAATTATGTCATCACAGAGTTGGAATAACATCATCAGTAAATATATGATTTTACTCTCTGGTTTTGGCTGATTCTTTTGTTACGATCTTTTATGATACTGGCCATAGTTTCTCAAACAGCTATAACTGATTTTTTACATTTCCTCTGTTGAAGATTGTATATAATGTTATACCTTAGGGAAAGGCCTCTCAATATGATCAACAAATAATCTGCTATATTGGCTTTAACACTCTTGAATTAACCATACCATGCTAGTAGTAGGAAATGCTTGCCATAGCTATTCGAGTGCCAATCACTTTCGGGAGGTGACGGGTTACTGTCGGAGGATGATTTGATAGGCTGTTGATATACACTGTTTGGTCGTTGGGTTTTCTTTATATAAGCTTAAGACTGTTTTCCCCGTTTATAAGGTTCAGAGTAGTGTCTGGAATTCGAAGGCTTCGCATCTCATTCTATTTATCACACTTTCAAACTTTTCGACCTTGCGTTTCTTATAGGCACTCACAGATGGTAATTGAATGTTCTTCATAGATTAGTAAAACCCAATCACGGTAATTTTACATTCATGACACCAGCATAGAAATGTTTACACATTCTGGGTTTAAATACACACACACACACACACACACACACACACACACACACACACACACACACACACACACACACACACACACACAAATTCCACCAATTTACATTGAACTTATTAAACAAAGTCAACTGTAAGATGCACATAACTCTCACGCCTGAATTTACACGCACATCTCACAGCTCCTGGTTGTTCAACACCTCCAGCCAGTGGGACCATTGCTTGCTTGTTGTTCGCTTGTGTTTTGGGTTGTTAACGTTGGTGTGTGGTTTGAGGTTTACGTACACTACGTGCATTCAGATGACATAACAACAATGACATCGTTAATGTATTATTGAATGAATTCTGTTTATATTCCTTGTATCAGGCCACTTATGCAATCAAATGAACTGTACAATCTTAACAGGAAATCCCTTTAACCATTTCACACGTGCCATTGGAAATATCAACAAGATATTGAAAATTATTACTAATGAGCCTAACGAATCAAGCAGTAGTGACTTGCATTTCATATATAAAATGTACATGTAATTGGAAGGTTTACCATATCTAACTGTCACAAGCTATGTTCATTGCTTTACAAACACAATATTGATTTATCTCGTTGTAATAATCAATTTATTTCCATTCCTCAGTGCTTCTTTATGGGACTTAATATGTCCGTGTACGGAGTTAAACTTCAATATGGAGGAGCAGTAAGTTATTTCCTAATCGACACTTTATTTAAGGGTAAATCCAAGAAGGGGCCGGGGGAGGCATGGATTTTACCAAATTAAAAAGACAATTTATGTAGAAGAATCCAGACAAGGAGGAGAACAAAATCTACTAACATCTAGTAACAATACTAAAACAATACTGGAGTCACAAAATGACTGGCACCCCTTTCACTACTCGAACAACGTTCAATAGTCATCTAGGACATACATGTACATATGAAACCTAACACATTATTCACATCACTAGTAGATGATTAATCATATTTAGATTAAACCCTCTAAATTTGAATTAACTTTTAAGTGACGTAGCAGTTCATTGCATAGTATCTAGTTACAAGGAATAGCATACAATTTATCGTGGTTAAAACATTTGTTCATTCAGTAATAGTGTTGGTGTTCATAACAAGCGTGTTTGTTTGTAGTGAAGATGATGATGTAAAATAAATAGCATATTTCGATTAGTTTCAATTTGAATATTTAAGTTTCAATTCTACTCAGGGTGGAGATAATGTATAATAGGTTTTTTTTTTTTCATTACGTGAAGAGATTGGTTTACATCACACTTGCTGGCACCAGTTTACGTCATTTTATTCTCTTTATTTTTGCAGTTTATCGCTGCTATATTATTTATGGTCATTTTACCACTAATTGTTGGTGCAGTTCTATTGGTGATGAGTAGTATATCCCTGTCTGGAGTAACAGTTACTACAGATTCAGAGCCAGCAGAGGTATTATTACGTAGCTTTGATATGATTTGGTTTTAGCTAAATAGTTGTAAGTAGCAGTGCTGTGATCTGCAAATTACTGTACACAAACAAACAAACAAACAAACAAACAAACAAACAAACTAACTAACTAACTAACTAACAAACAAACAAACAAACACGTAAGAGGTGTTGTTAACTGCACTTTACGGTACATGAACATTTTATTTCCTTATGGTTGTGCGAGAATAATGTACGGAATCTGTATTGTTCTCCTTTTTGTCAAAATCACATGGGTGAAACAGATCCCCGGCTTCATTGATTTTTATAAACAAACCTTCAAGATTATCATGAAAATGTTGTTAAAGTCAACAATTCGTTACACCATGTCAGTGTAGGGATATACGAAATTCCACCAATTTACATTGAACTTATTAAACAAAGTCAACTGTTAGATGCACATAACTCTCACACCAGAATTTACATGCACATCTCACAGCTCCTTGTTGTTCAACACCTCCGGCCAGTGGGAACATTCATACTATCTGATTTGGTGTGTGTGTCACAATACTGCAAACATGGACATATACAGTTTTATAGTTCTCTTTGGTTTCATAAATGTAAAAGAACTACTCTTGTTGTTTGAGAAAATTTCATGTTTTTGAAAGGTATATAAATATCAATTTTGCCTTTCATTGTATAATTAATTATATTTATCTTACAAAAGAAACATTCTTCTTCCAAAAGCATTATTTACAAATATAGTCAAACGAATGAGTGTCGTACATTAAGAAAATTAATTTTTTCTTTAATATTTAACTCATTTAGTACACACATGAATGATAACAATTTAGTGATCATTGTCAATTTTTTAGTCAGATTTTACTCTATATATGCTAATAAAGGTAATTAATATGTACTTACATGACACGAAATTCACTTCAAAAAATAATATTGATTGGATGCTTGGTTACATGTTTGTTTTTCAACAGAGAGCATTACACATTGTCATTGTAGTCATGGCAACAATTGGGGTTCTGGCTAACAGTAGTGTAATAGTATTCGTCTACATATCACTGCATTTGAAAAGAAAACAAGTGAGACCATCAACTGTAAGTTCTCATTAATTTTTCACACCCTCAGACGGCGCTTACAATTATTATAATTGTATGAATAAACAGTGCCCTCAACCCAATCTGTTTTGATATGTCAACCTTCTTCTGCCATGTCCTCTATGCATATAAACGATTGTTTCGTGAGCGTTGCATCCAGTTTAATAGCAAACCAAACAGACCCTGAGTTTCAGTTGGGTCTTTTAAATCTCTTATAACTGTTTTTGTTATGAATTACACTGATAGCGTTAACGCATGCCTAAATGTTACATTTCATCTGTCAACACACACACACACACACAAAACAGTCTTGACTGTTTCTTATTTAACCGACAGCAATATTTTTTTTTACAGTGAGATAAAAGTTATCATTTTATGTACTTGCTCCATTATCAGTATCTGCACTGCGTTTGATTTTATGAATACTGTAAACAGATAATTCCACTAAAACTATCTGGCAACATTATTGAAACTCAACAGTCAATCTAGTATGGTAGTATATTTGGAAGTTCCAATAGGGAAGTTCCAATAAAACCCACGTACGTAAATTTCGACTTTGTTTAATTCTACCATGTACAGCAAATTATGTGGTGATCAATGTTTGAAACGAATTCTCTTTATTTGTATGTTTAGGTTGATAATGGTGGAGGTGAAGATGATGACAATTCGGGATCAGAATGCAGTACGCCCTCTCCGTCCAGAATATTTTATATGTCGTAATACAAATGGTGTCGTTTCTTGGAAAATACTTTCTGTATAATTAAGCCACGGGTCTATCCCTAGGTAATATATAGTGGGTGTCAATTTTTGGGGGGTTGCTACTGTTTTTGATTTGTCACTCGTCTTACTGGTTATACACATGTGCGTGTAACGGAACACTGACAAAGGATTTGTGTGTTACAGTATCATATTCCCTAAACAGACAAACGAAACGTTTGCTTTATCAACACCAATGATTCTGTAAATGCATATATACGAAGTCAGTCGTAAAATAATATATGCTTACATGGCGCAAGTTAATTATTCGCCAGGCTTTAATTTTCGTCCAAGCAGAGACCCCAGGGATTAAAAAATGTCGACTGCTAAAACACCAAATTTCAGTTCTACTTTACAAAAAGAAGAGTAGAACAGGTGCCAAAATAGTTTAAATTCAATTAAATTGACTAATTCGTCTGAAATAACAAATTTTCAAATATACAGGGGTGGTATGATTTTAAATGCAGACTCCTTATTGATATCATCACTGCGTAAGAAAAAAATGAACTCATAATACACATGTTACTTAACACACAGTGGTACAGAAAAATAAAATAAAAACTGTGTCACTTATTGTAAACGTAAGACTACAACAAAATATTATCTAGATTATTATTTACTTTGTTCTTTCCATGTTCATTTGATTTATATATGTTATGTTTACGCCAAGTGCTGTAGACTCTATAAAATGGATTGTTTTTCATCTAAATCCTCTTATAGAAATATTAACTCATTATCTATATTAGCATTATTAGTTCATTCATTCATTTAACCTACGTTTATACTATCTAATATTCGTTTAGAATAAAAAGAAAGAGACAGCTGTATCGTGCAATCATAGGGTGAATTAAATGACGGGGAAGATCTATATTCATGGGAGATGATGATAATGATCTGTTTTAAAATGTTCCCAGTAAACCATTATAACTATCAAAAAACAAAGTTTTGAGAAAGATAATTATGTAAATTTTATTGTTCCCTTGTTTCCATTTTCCCATTGACACAAAATGTAAGTTTTGAGGGTGAAAACATAAATTCCATTTCCATATTCTTTGAAAAAGTATTGTTTGATAACAAACGGCAGGGTCATAATATTTTGGATGTTTTATGTCCTTTCTTATTTCAAACCTAAACCGGACGGGATATTCTACGCTGTGGTCATCTTGTTTTCCATAGTAACACAACAGTGAAAGTACTGTGAATCATCCATAACTGTTATTGTACTGCCAACATGCAAACAGACGATGTATGAACATCATCGTAGGAAGCATCTGTTTAAGTTACAATTATATCAGTCGATCTGGTGCTTACTTACCCTCAAATAGTCAAGCTAAGATGACGAAATCACAATGACGTCATGTATCAGTACAAACTTTCTATTCTGAAAACAATTATGAAGAGATGCAATCTAAAAGGGTGAATTGGGTACATATTTGTTACAGTTAGATACCGTATAGATAATGCAAAGCAATACAGAAATGAGCTTGACGGGACTACAAACACGTTAATTGAACATTATAAAACATAAGTAGTGCACCCTCATTAACGCTGTATAACAAAGATAATCACCTAAAGTTAAAACTTGATATATTACTTATTAAGAGCGAAGTGGATCAAGTATGCGAAAAAAAAACATTTCTCGGCTTGGAAAAGATCACTTGTAACAGAAAAATGTTACTATAAAAACAACTAAAGAATGGCAGATTTTTATATTACGAGCAAAAGAGATATTCTGGAACAGATAAGAGAATTTGCACTATAATTATTGTAATTGTACGAGTAAATGTACTTTGCATACATTGTTATAGAAAACAAACGTTCCACGGCTGGATGACGAACAAAAGAACTTTTGTCATAGATGAACTACAGAAGAGAAATGCTTGAAAATAACAAGTCATCTCGCTGTGATGGGTAGACATTAGAATTTTATTTTAAAAAGCGTTTGCCAGTAATTAGTATACTGACACTGGACAGTTTAACATGAAAGTCTTCAAGAAAGAGTTCCAAGTGTTATTACTTTGTTGAATAAAAAAGGGAAACACAGTTTGTTCTAAAGAATTGGCCTTCAATGACTCTTTTTTGTGTTTGGTGTACAAAATACTAGCACATGTAGTAGCATCTAAATGAAAACAGTCATGCCGTCATTGATAGCTATTTGATCAAGTGGGTATATGAACGATAGGCAATGTACACAACTTTGGCAACACTGAAGGCTTGACCGCCTTGACCGTTGTTAGGCATATTTACATATCTCGCAAGATCTGCAGCGAAACGGATAATGGCTTACCGTACAAGATTTCTCTTCATGTACTCTACTATTGCTTTCTTTTATCAAATTCTACCTATCTCTCCGCCCTTCGATACAAAATACAAGGACCTGTTACATTGCACATTGGCGAATTGATGACTCCCTACATAATATAGGAAAACTGACTTCTAACAATAAGATGATCCCCGCCCATAAACTAGCAAGTTAATTTAACTGATATGCAAATATTCTAACAGCATAGGAAAAATATATATGTAATAAGCATCACATTCATGGATCATCATATTCCATACAGTGTTTAGTCAACCTGTGTATGAGAATTGAGTGCCTGTAACCTGTAAAAGAGCATATTAAATAGTTTATTTTGTCTACTGTATACTTGCATTGTATGTTTCTGAAAATTCATTAGCATTCAACCTTATCAACCTGATTGCTTTATTGGCATCCACCGTACTTGACAGCAATGTACATTATAAACATTCACGTGGCACACAGGTGTAGTCTGTTTTCCTTCCTCATCATACCTGCCCTATGTGGTAAGTTTGAGATGTGGCCGTTGAAGGAAACTTTCATCTGAGTGTCAATGTACTATTTGCACCTTTCTTGTATTAGTGAAGGGACTGACTAACGAACAGATAGATGACTACACCAGTTATCATTATGCATAGAACTCGGCTCAGAGTCATACGCTAAAAACATCAACACTAGCAAATTAAATGTAACTTGAAAACAATGTGAAATTTTAAAAAACACTGTCAAAAGGCGTTCAAAAATGCTATCAATAGTTGAATTTAACGGACAACGATTTCACTGCGTTGCGCAACTATCACAACTGGGAGTGTTTTACGATGTTGATCATGTTAGCATGTCTACGTACGTTGTGGCTGTACGAAAGGCGATAGATGTGTCCAAAAGAGGTGTATTTGTTCACTGTTTACACTGATTATGATGGCCGATGTTCGGCAATCCATGAATAGCAAGGAAACTATATTTTCAAACAACAACATCGTAACTGTACCTGTTCATGATGATTACAAATATTTCAAAGTAGTTTCGAACATTCTACTGTAGTGTGACGTCAAAGTATAGTAATATGAAATGTATGGATTCCACGTTACTATACTTTGATGTCACACCCTGGGAATATGAGGGTCTATGTATATGATAAAAAAATGTTATTATACAAACAAATGTTGATATAAGTTTTAGTAAGGGTGTTGTGTATGCCAAGAATACAGTACAAAGTATTAATGTGTATTTTACTTTAACATGATTGTTCATACAACTGTTTAACTATATGTTACAACATTGACTACTTCCTAAAAGTTAAGTCAGTTAAGTCTAGGAATGCACAATAGAATTTTCCACGCTTCCTAGAAATGTACGTATTTTTAAACTAGCGACTGCAACGCAAAAATGTTGTCAATGTTGAAGTAACCGGAAACCGGCTTGACCCTCATCAATCTTACCAAGTGCGTCTGACCAAAAGTTGAGACGATTATTTTAAATGGAAGTGAAAAGTTTGCTAAATATACTTAGAAATGAAATGCCACGATAATTTTCCGGTGAATTTATCACGCCCTTTTTATGGAGGGGTACTATTATAGCCTTTGCCCAATCCTTTGGAAATATACCCGAATCAAATAATTTATTAAATAATACTGTAAGGTAAGGGACTAGTAGCTGCTCTGATGATTTGAAAAATTCACCCAATATGCCATCAGGACCGGCAGACTTTCCTGCCTTAAGTCTCTGAATATTTTTGAAATGTCTTCACTTGAATTGTAATGGGAATATTTAGTATGTCCCACGCAGCATCATTAGAAAAATGGTCAACTGAATCTAAAAGATCGTGCAATTCATCTGACAAGGCAAAGTCACAATCATTTGAAGAATTCGGAGAAAAAGGATTACTCAAGTAAGAAAACCAATCTTCCCAAGTAATAGTATTCGCTACAGAACTAGTACGCATCAGTCGTTTCAGAGTAGTTCAAAAGTACTTTGTATCAGAAATGTCAGAATCAAGAGTATCTTTCATTTTGCTGTAATGTAAATGTTTCTTATTACGATAAGTGTTTTTGAAGTTCTGTTTTACACACTAAAAGTCACGAAGCATCTCTAAGTTGTTAGTTTTGCGAAAAATTCTTAGCAATCTATATTTTTTCTCCTTCAACTTCTGACATTCCAGATCATACCAGGGATGTTGCTTACATTGATCCATATTTCGTGGGATTCGCTTTTGCCATGCCGGACTCTTGGCAGCATAAGTAAAAGAATTGTTTAAACTAGCTACGAAATTTTCCTGATTTGGGTAATCCGTTTGATTTTTCCTGCATTTGGGTAATCCGTTATATTATTTAAATCATTTTTGTCAATTTCAGACTCTAAAGATCTAGAAAATAAAACAGCATTTTCCCTTAACCAAATAAAATTAACAAGGTCATGGCACTCATTCTTGTTAACAACTCTCTTAAACACCCCAGTAGAAAATGCTGAAGGAAAGAGGGAAGTCGATACCATCGTATAGTCAACAACACTGGTACCGGCATTGGCTGTACAAGTGAATTCGCCATGCTCGGCATCAACACCTGACCTTCCATTCAAAAAATGTAAATTAAGTGTACAACAAAGCGATGACAGCTGACGCCCAAAATTATTTATCTCTTTGTCTTTTGACACCCGTCGTTACTTAAAGGATTCCCCATCATACAATACAGAATCTCCAATAACATGCGATGAACTATCGTCGATAATATAATCAAAATCTCTGCCTGTGCGAGCATTGAAATCTCCAGAAAGAATTACATAAACATCGGGTACGTCAGATAAAATATTAGAAATCGAATTCTCAAGTAATTCTATACCATTTCGAGAAGGCAAAGTGTTGTACGTTGACGAATACTGTGGTGATATATATGTTGAACACAAGAGTACATCGTTATCTAACTCAAACATACTTTCATCAAAAAGAAGGCAAATAGTATCAAATAAATTATTTTTAATATGTAGAGTTTTTTTTCTATAAATTTATTTCTTACTATTACACAAACTCCATCTGAATATCTACCTTTACTTGCTTTCCTTGATCTGACTGAACTGAAAACTGTAAAACCTGGAAAATTATACTTAAAGGAGTTTACATCGTCTGTCCACGTTTCAATCAATGAAATAATATCATATTTTAAAATAAAATTAGCAAAATCAAAACAGTATAATTTATGTTTCAAATGGTGTGACATGTTGGCATGTATAATATTAAACACAATTATAATACATATACATATGTACATTGATAATGATAGTAATGTATATATGTTACTTTGTCAACATAGTCCCAAAAGTTATTATGTCTAAACCGCGATGGACATTAACTTGTTTATTGGTGGAAGGGGTGGTGGTGGTGGTGGTGTGGCCGTTGTGGTGGGGCTGGGGTGGTGTTTTCATAATGTTAACAAGAAATGACAACAATAAACAAAGTGTACACAATATAACACAGCTAACTTTATTTCCATGATGTAAAAAACAAAGATGTTTCATCTGTCAGATAGATAAAACTCTATATATTCACACTTTCAACAGAAAAAAAAGTTGTTTTGATGTGAAAACATATGCTATTTACATTTAACCCATGTCATAATAGAAAATAGGCCGTGCATACACTCGTTGTTTGACGGCAAAACAATTATATATGTATATTTGTAACAATCGGTCAACAGACTCGAATATAACACATAACTATCAATACTTTACTCAAAACGACACACTACTCCACTAAGTCATATATTAACATCTATTAACATCGACGTCATCATGTATTGTGTATTCAAGAAAGGTTTACTGACAGCTCATCACAATACTGTCCTATTGTTATTGTACAATTTAGCTTTTGTAAGCAATACTATATATTCATTCTTCATTTTGAATAAATGAAAGTCTGTTGTTAACTTAGAAGGTATACATCTATACTTATATTTTGTATGGTTAAGGTGTAACAAATCCAGAGGAAAGCAATAGAAAAGAATGGTGGGCGACAGTTTCTGCCATGTTTAAAGGCGTTACAAGAATTTGAGGACACATTTCTATAACCCAGATGGTTCCAGTCTACTTTTGATTTCAGAAAGAACAACTGATTAGATACGTCTAAGTATAAAAATACATACTGAACTTATAGATTGAAATACTGAAATTTTGTGATGACGTTTAACCACAGAGAAGTATATCTAAATGTTTTATGTTAACGTTCAAAATAATTGAGCCGTGTGCAATGTATGTGATCATTTAACTTTTGCTATTTGCGTGGTCTAGTTCCTAGGCATATTTGCATACACTTTTTAAGTGTTCACTTGTCTAAGAATCCCTCTTATATTTGTGATATACACCCTCTCTTGGTTGTTGCTATGGCCGTGGTCATGGTTGCTAGGGATTTGTGCTTACATTTTTTGAATGGTTTCTTATTTGCCTGCAATATGATGTTGTTATTTTAGCAAAATATACGAATATGTGGTTGTTTCTAGGGCCAATTGCGTCAAAATGTTTGGAACAAAATCTGCAGAATAACACTTCTACAAACATCTCACTAAATTTCACTAATTGACCACACATTTTTTTGAGACAAGTTTGTGACCAAAATTCATATTTTTACACCTAATTTGCATATCGTGGATGGACGGACACATGCACGGACGAACAGACGAGCCCATTGTAATAGCAACCCGTTGCGGATGAGGGGGGGGGGTGCTAAAAAAAAATCATGAAAATTCTGGACATACTAAACATTCTTAATATGACAATTCAATATAATATGGGATTACTGATTTATATAATTATGATTTAAAATAAGATGTCAATTGCTATATATCTTGCCGGTTCTCCCCAATGGAAAATGTGAATGCTTTTGATATCATTAGTTACAAACGATAGCGCACTATACCATACACTGTATCTAACTGTGCTAGCGCCCTCATTCGAACAAGGGCAAGGGTATATATAGCAGTATCAACACTTACGCAAAATGGATGTATAAAAATGAAAGGCATCTAGAATGCTAACTTCATGAGAACAGTATGGGATACTTTATCAATCTATTTACATGCCGATAGTAAGAAGATAAGGTATCCGATCAAGATAAGGGAAGGTCGTCCAATATATGGTCCGATATATCCTGTAAATAGAAACAACAAATACATATATGTAGATATATAGGGAAAATGAAGTTACAATCGTCTCCTCTAATGTGCTTAAACATTTAATAATATATATTAATTAATTCGTCGAAATCCAAAGCACAAATCACAACCGGACGTCACATTAGCTGCACCCTTATTCCTTAGTAAGATCCCTCAAGAACAAACAAACAAACAAACAAACAAACAAACAAACAAACAAACAAACAAACAAACAAAAGACCAAACAAACCCTTAATTGTTCTATACAGTCAAACGTGGACTTCATCCTTCCTACAGATTAGTTTGTTAGAAAATTGAAATTCGAATTCGAATTGCTTCAAAATTAGTTTAGATCCCTACTTTATTTCATTCATCATTAAAATTTTCCAAGGTTAAACCTGTAAGACACTGAAATTATGTATAGCCAACCTCAAAAAATCCTTTTTTGTGCATTTCCCAGTCATTGTTTTTTTGAGATTTTGTGTAATTTTCAGAACTGTAGATTTGTTGTAAAATGGTGAAAATAATATAAAGGTACAATATTTTACCAACTTTCTGTGTAAAGTGTGTGTTTATAGTGATTCATCATATAAAACCACTAACCACTTTATTACATCGCTAAAACAAAACTGCATACTGAAAAGATTAACAACTGAACCACTTCTACATGTTACCAAAATAAAAAATAAAATACAATAACAGCGGAGCTATTCTGAGCTATAGGTCGCTTGTTAGATTTAAAGAGAACTTGTACTGTAATACGTTCATAGTTGTTCTTTTGAGTACAATGTTGACCGTTTAGTAGATGTTCCTAAAATCATGTTAAGTCAGTTGTGTAGGATTAAACATTAATTAGCAAATATATGTTTACAAACACATATGGAAGAATTTAGTTCACAGTATGCTTAGCGTTAGGAAACACCGATGGCTATCGACAGTTTGTTTTCAAAGTCTTAGATACCTGATCCTGAAACCGAGTCGGATCGACAAATTCCACCACCACCACCACCATCATCATTAACATCATCGGAGTATCCATGGCCACATGCTCCATCACCATCGTCTGGTAAGTCGCCATTTGTTAAAGATATATTATATCGTAGAATCAAACCTGGCTGTTTAATCAGATCGAAAACAGAACATATTAAAAGTTGCATACTACCTTAAATATGTGATTTATGTATGTATGTATGTATGTATGTATGTATGTATGTATGTATGTATGTTTGTATGTATGTATGTATGTATGTATGTATGTATGTATGTATGTATGTATGTATGTATGTACATGTATGTATGTATGTATGTATGTATGTATGTACTGTTATAGGAATTCTTGTTTTTTATGGGTTACTTATATCAGTATATGTGTTGTATAAGTGTGTTTCTTGTTGTGATTAGTAATGTTGGTAGTCTGTAATCAGATAACAATGTTCGAAGAACACAAATATGAGTACATACCTGTTCAGCATAGCAATTACTGACAGCCAAGTACCAAATCCTAGGACTGACTGACTTAAAAGACCGTCCTCCATTACAATTAAATATTTCTCCATTATCAGTGTATTTGTATAAATCATCATTTTGAGAAATATTATCTCGCCTGCATCCAGACCAGGGGTATGCGTCGGTTAAATTGATAAATTGATTATTTTCAACTTTCAACAGGGCTTCTCTCTCGGTGCACTTCTATAATGAAACAATGAATGAAATATATTATACGATTTTTAAGTCGATCTCACAATGATAAGTTAGCCGTCTTTGAATGAATTTTATTTTTTTTTATAAATCATGGCAATTGAAGGGGTTATATACAATGGTTGAGGTATGCCATTTAAATAGGTCTAGGCCAAACTGGGCTTATTTATAGAAGTGGATTTGTAATTTCCTAAGATTTTTCTTTTTCTTTAGGACGAATATAAACCAGAACATTAAACCATTCTCGTCTTCCAACTGTGTGTAGTATATGACCTTATGGTATGTTTTGTATATCAACGCACTTAATGTATAAATACATAATATTTGTGGTTGCACATGCAATCGCGATAATTTATGCACAGGTACTGAAATAGCAAAACTAAATATTCAAATATATTGAAAAAATTAATATGCAAATATACTGAAATTACAGAACTGAATATACAAATGCAGTGATATAACAGAAATGAATATACAAATATACTGAAATAACAGAACTGGATATATAAATGTAGTGAAATAACAGAACTAAATATACAAATGTAGTTATATAACAGAACTGAATATACAAATGTACTGATATAACAGAACTAAATATACAAATGTACTGAAATAATAGAACTGAATATACAAATGTACTGAAATAATTGAAATGAATATACAAATGTACTGAAATACCAGAACTGAATATACAAATGTACTGAAATAACAGAACTAAATATACAAATGTAGTGAAATAATAGAACTGAATATAGAAATGTACTGAAATAATAGAACTGAATATATAAATATACTGAAATAACAGAACTAAATATACAAATGTAGTGAAATAACAGAACTGAATATACAAATGTACTGATATAACAGAACTAAATATACAAATATACTGAAATAATAGAACTGAATATACAAATGTACTGATATAATAGAAATGAATATACAAATGTACTGAAATAATAGAACTGAATATACAAATGTACTGAAATAATAGAACTGAATACAGAAATGTACTGAAATAATAGAACTGAATATACAAATATACTGAAATAATAGAACTGAATATACAAATATACTGAAATAATAGAACTGAATATACAAATGTACTGATATAATAGAACTAAATATACAAATGTACTGAAATAATAGAACTGAATATACAAATGTACTGATATAACAGAACTGAATATACAAATGTACTGAAATAATAGAACTGAATATACAAATGTACTGAAATAATAGAACTGAATATACAAATATATTGAAATAATAGAACTGAATATACAAATGTACTGATATAATAGAACTGAATATACAAATGTACTGAAATAATAGAACTGAATATACAAATGTACTGAAATAATAGAACTGAATATACAAATATATTGAAATAACAGAACTGAATATACAAATGTAGTGAAATAATAGAACTGAATATACAAATGTACTGATATAACAGAACTGAATATACAAATGTACTGAAATAATAGAACTAAATATACAAATGTAGTGATATAATAGAACTGAATATACAAATGTACTGAAATAATAGAACTGAATATACAAATGTACTGAAATAATAGAACTGAATATACAAATGTACTGATATAACTGAACTGAATATACAAATGTACTGAAATAATAGAACTGAATATACAACTGTACTGAAATAATAGAACTGAATATACAAATGTAGTGAAATAACAGAACTAAATATACAAATGTAGTGAAATAACAGAACTAAATATACAAATATACTGAAATAATAGAACTGAATATAAAAATGTACTAAAATAACAGAAATAAGTATACAAATATACTGAAATAGAACAGAATATAAAAATGTACTGAAATAATAGAACTGAATATAAAAATGAACTGAAATAATAGAACTGAATATACAAATGTAGTGAAATAACAGAACTAAATATACAAATGTACTGAAATAATAGAACTCAATATACAAATGTAGTGAAATAACAGAACTAAATATACAAATGTAGTGAAATAACAGAACTAAATATACAAATGTAGTGAAATAATAGAACTGAATATAAAAATGAACTGAAATAATGGAACTGAATATACAAATGTAGTGAAATAACAGAACTAAATATACAAATGTACTGAAATAATAGAACTCAATATACAAATGTAGTGAAATAACAGGATTGAATATATAAATATACAGAAATAGAACTGAGAATATAAAAATGTACTGAAATAATAGAACTGAATATAAAAATGTACTGATATAATAGAACTAAATATACAAATGTAGTGAAATAATAGAACAGAATATACAAATGTAGTGAAATAATAGAACTGAATATAGAAATGTACTGAAATAACAGAACTGAATATACAAATGTAGTGAAATAACAGAACTGAATATACAAATAAACTGAAATAACAGAAATATGTATAAAAATGTACTGAAATAATAAAACTGAATATGCAAGTGTACTGAAATAATAGAACTGAATGTACAAATGTACTGAAATAATAGAACTGAATGTACAAATGTACTGAAATAATAGAACTGAATGTACAAATGTACTGAAATAATAGAACTAAATATACAAATGTACTGAAATAATAGAACTGAATATACAAATGTAGTGAAATAATAGAACTGAATACAGAAATGTACTGAAATAATAGAACTAAATATACAAATGTACTGAAATAATAGAACTCAATATACAAATGTAGTGAAATAATAGAACTGAATATACAAGTGTACTGAAATAATAGAACTCAATATACAAATGTAGTGAAATAACAGAACTAAATATACAAATGTACTGAAATAATAGAACTGAATGTACAAATGTACTGAAATAATAGAACTGAATATACAAGTGTACTGAAATAATAGAACTCAATATACAAATGTAGTGAAATAACAGAACTAAATATACAAATGTAGTGAAATAATAGAACTAAATATACAAATGTAGTGAAAAAATAGAACTGAATATACAAATATACTGAAATAACAACAGAATATACAAATGTAGTGAAATAACAGAACTAAATATACAAATGTAGTGAAATAACAGAACTAAATATACAAATGTAGTGAAATAATAGAACTAAATATACAAATGTAGTGAAATAATAGAACTGAATATAGAAATGTACTGAAATAACAGAAATAAGTATACAAATGTAATGAAATAACAGAACTGAATATAAAAATGTACTGAAGTAATAGAACTGAATATAAAAATGAACTGAAATAATAGAACTGAATATACAAATGTAGTGAAATAACAGAACTAAATATACAAATGTAGTGAAATAATTGAACTGAATATAGAAATGTAGTGAAATAACAGGATTGAATATATAAATATACAGAAATAGAACTGAATATAAAAATGTACTGAAATAATAGAACTGAATATACAAATGTAGTGAAATAACAGAACTAAATATACAAATGTAGTGAAATAACAGAACTAAATATACAAATGTAGTGAAATAACAGAACTAAATATACAAATGTAGTGAAATAACAGAACTAAATATACAAATGTAGTGAAATAACAGAACTAAATATACAAATGTAGTGAAATAACAGAACTAAATATACAAATGTAGTGAAATAATAGAACTAAATATACAAATGTAGTGAAATAATAGAACTGAATATAGAAATGTACTGAAATAACAGAAATAAGTATACAAATGTAATGAAATAACAGAACTGAATATAAAAATGTACTGAAGTAATAGAACAGAATATAAAAATGAACTGAAATAATAGAACTGAATATACAAATGTAGTGAAATAACAGAACTAAATATACAAATGTAGTGAAATAATAGAACTGAATATACAAATGTAGTGAAATAATAGAACTGAATATAGAAATGTAGTGAAATAATAGAACTAAATATACAAATGTAGTGAAATAACAGAACTGAATATAGAAATGTAGTGAAATAATAGAACTGAATATAGAAATGTAGTGATAAAATATAACTTAATATATGTAGTGAAATAACAGAAATAAGTATACAAATGTACTGAAATAATAGAACTGAATATAGAAATATACAGAAATAGAACTGAATATAAAAATGTACTGAAATAATAGAACTGAATATAAAAATGTACTGATATAATAGAACTAAATATACAAATGTAGTGAAATAATAGAACAGAATATACAAATGTAGTGAAATAATAGAACTGAATATAGAAATGTACTGAAATAACAGAACTGAATATACAAATATACTGAAATAATAGAACAGAATATACAAATGTAGTGAAATAACAGAAATAAGTATAAAAATGTACTGAAATAATAAAACTGAATATGCAAGTGTACTGAAATAATAGAACTCGATATACAAATATACTGAAATTGAACTGAATATACAAATATACTGAAATAATAGAACTGAATATAGAAATGTACTGAAATAATAGAACTGAATATACAAATGTAGTGAAAAAATAGAACTGAATATAGAAATGTAGTGAAATAACAGAAATAAGTATACAAATGTAGTGAAATAACAGAAATAAGTATACAAAAGTACTGAAATAACAGAACTGAAAATAAAAATGTACTGAAGTAATAGAACTGAATATACAAATGTAGTGAAATAACAGAATTGAATATACAAATGTAGCGAAATAACAGAACTGAATATACAAATGTAGTGAAATAACAGAACTGAATATACAAATGTAGTGAAATAACAGAATTGAATATACAAATGTAGTGAAAAAATAGAACTGAATATAGAAATGTAGTGAAATAACAGAACTGAATATACAATTGTAGTGAAAAAATAGAACTGAATATAGAAATGTAGTGAAATAACAGAACTGAATATACAAATGTAGTGAAATAAGAGAACTGAATATACAAATGTAGTGAAATAATAGAACTGAATATACAAATGTAGTGAAATAACAGAACTGAATATACAAATGTAGTGAAAAAATAGAACTGAATATAGAAATGTAGTGAAATAACAGAACTGAATATACAAATGTAGTGAAATAACAGAACTAAGTATACAAATGTAGTGAAATAACAGAACTAAATATACAAATGTAGTGAAATAACAGAACTGAATATACAAATGTAGTGAAATAACAGAACTAAATATACAAATGTAGTGAAAAAATAGAACTGAATATAGAAATGTAGTGAAATAACAGAAATAAGTATACAAATGTAGTGAAATAACAGAACTGAATATAGAAATATACAGAAATAACAGAACTAAATATACAAATGTAGTGAAATAACAGAACTAAGTATACAAATGTAGTGAAATAACAGAACTAAATATACAAATGTAGTGAAATAACAGAACTGAATATACAAATGTAGTGAAATAACAGAACTAAATATACAAATGTAGTGAAAAAATAGAACTGAATATAGAAATGTAGTGAAATAACAGAAATAAGTATACAAATGTAGTGAAATAACAGAACTGAATATAGAAATGTAGTGAAATAACAGAACTGAATATACAAATGTAGTGAAATAACAGAACTAAGTATACAAATGTAGTGAAATAACAGAACTAAATATACAAATGTAGTGAAATAACAGAACTGAATATACAAATGTAGTGAAATAACAGAACTAAATATACAAATGTAGTGAAAAAATAGAACTGAATATACAAATGTAGTGAAATAACAGAACTAAATATACAAATGTAGTGAAATAACAGAACTGAATATACAAATGTAGTGAAATAACAGAACTGAATATACAAATGTAGTGAAATAACAGAACTGAATCTACAAATGTAGTGAAATAACAGAAATAAGTATACAAATGTAGTGAAAAAATAGAACTAAATATACAAATGTAGTGAAATAATAGAACTAAATATAGAAATGTAGTGAAATAATAGAACTGAATATACAAATGTAGTGAAATAATAGAACTAAATATAGAAATGTAGTGAAATAATAGAACTGAATATACAAATATACTGAAATAATAGAACTGAATATACAAATGTAGTGAAATAACAGAACTAAATATACAAATGTAGTGAAATAATAGAACTGAATATACAAATATACTGAAATAATAGAACTGAATATACAAATATACTGAAATAACAGAAATGAATATAAAAATGTACTGAAATAATAAAACTGAATATGCAAGTGTACTGAAATAATAGAACTCAATATACAAATATACTGAAATAGAACAGAATATACAAATATACTGAAATAAGAGAACTGAATATAGAAATGTATTAATATAACACAACTTTATATACAAATGTAGTGAAATAACAGAACTGACTATACAAATGTACTGAAATAATAGAACTGACTATACAAATGTAGTGAAATAACAGAACTGACTATACAAATGTACTGAAATAATAGAGCTGACTATACAAATGTAGTGAAATAACAGAACTAAATATACAAATGTAGTGAAATAACAGAACTAAATATACAAATGTAGTGAAATAACAGAACTGACTATACAAATGTAGTGAAATAACAGGATTGAATATATAAATATACAGAAATAATAGAACTGAATATAAAAATGAACTGAAATAATAGAACTGAATATACAAATGTAGTGAAATAACAGAACTAAATATACAAATGTAGTGAAATAATAGAACTAAATATACAAATGAAGTGAAATAACAGAACTGAATATAGAAATGTACTGAAATAATAGAACTGAATATAGAAATGTACTGAAATAACAGAACTGAATATAAAAATGTACTGAAATAATAGAACTGAATATAAAAATGAACTGAAATAATAGAACTGAATATACAAATGTAGTGAAATAACAGAACTAAATATACAAATATACTGAAATAGAACAGAATATACAAATATACTGAAATAATAGAACTGAATATACAAATGTAGTGAAATAACAGAACTAAATATACAAATGTAGTGAAATAATAGAACTGAATATACAAATATACTGAAATAATAGAACTGAATATACAAATATACTGAAATAACAGAAATGAGTATAAAAATGTACTGAAATAATAAAACTGAATATGCAAGTGTACTGAAATAATAGAACTCAATATACAAATATACTGAAATAGAACAGAATATACAAATATACTGAAATAAGAGAACTGAATATAGAAATGTATTAATATAACACAACTTTATATACAAATGTAGTGAAATAACAGAACTGACTATACAAATGTACTGAAATAATAGAACTGACTATACAAATGTAGTGAAATAACAGAACTGACTATACAAATGTACTGAAATAATAGAACTGACTATACAAATGTAGTGAAATAACAGAACTGACTATACAAATGTACTGAAATAATAGAACTGACTATACAAATGTAGTGAAATAACAGAACTGACTATACAAATGTACTGAAATAATAGAGCTGACTATACAAATGTAGTGAAATAACAGAACTGACTATACAAATGTAGTGAAATAACAGAACTGACTATACAAATGTAGTGAAATAACAGAACTGACTATACAAATGTAGTGAAATAACAGGATTGAATATATAAATATACAGAAATAATAGAACTGAATATAAAAATGAACTGAAATAATAGAACTGAATATACAAATGTAGTGAAATAACAGAACTAAATATACAAATGTAGTGAAATAATAGAACTAAATATACAAATGAAGTGAAATAACAGAACTGAATATAGAAATGTACTGAAATAATAGAACTGAATATAGAAATGTACTGAAATAACAGAACTGAATATAAAAATGTACTGAAATAATAGAACTGAATATAAAAATGAACTGAAATAATAGAACTGAATATACAAATGTAGTGAAATAACAGAACTAAATATACAAATGTAGTGAAATAATAGAACTAAATATACAAATGTAGTGAAATAACAGAACTGAATATAGAAATGTACTGAAATAATAGAACTGAATATAGAAATGTACTGAAATAACAGAAGTGAATATACAAATGTACTGAAATAACAGAACTGAATATACAAATGTAGTGAAATAATAGAACTGAATATACAAATGTACTATAATAACAGAACTGAATATAGAAATGTAGTGAAATAATAGAACTGAATATAGAAATGTAGTGAAATAATAGAACTGAATATAGAAATGTAGTGAAATAATAGAACTGAATATACAAATGTAGTGAAATAATAGAACTGAATATAGAAATGTAGTGAAATAACAGAACTGAATATACAAATGTACTGAAATAATAGAACTGAATATAGAAATGTAGTGAAATAACAGAACTAAATATACAAATATACAGAAATAGAACTGAATATACAAATGTAGTGAAATAACAGAAATAAGTATACAAATATATTGAAATAATAGAACTGAATATAGAAATGTAGTGAAATAATAGAACTGAATATACAAATGTAGTGAAATAATAGAACTGAATATAGAAATGTAGTGAAATAACAGAACTGAATATACAAATGTACTGAAATAATAGAACTGAATATAGAAATGTAGTGAAATAACAGAACTAAATATACAAATATACAGAAATAGAACTGAATATACAAATGTAGTGAAATAACAGAAATAAGTATACAAATGTAGTGAAATAACAGAATTTAATATATAAATATACAATAATAGAACTGAATATAAAAATGTACTGAAATAACAGAACTGAATATAAAAATGTACTGAAATAACAGAAATAAGTATACAAATGTAGTGAAATAACAGAACTAAGTATACAAATGTAGTGAAATAACAGAACTAAATATACAAATGTAGTGAAATAACAGAACTAAATATAAAAATGTACTGAAATAACAGAAATAAGTATACAAATGTAGTGAAATAACAGAACTAAATATACAAATGTAGTGAAATAACAGAACTGAATATACAAATGTACTGAAATAACAGAAATAAGTATACAAATGTACTGAAATAATAGAACTGAATATACAAATGTACTGAAATAATAGAACTGAATATACAAATGTAGTGAAATAATAGAACTGAATATAGAAATGTAGTGAAATAATAGAACTCAATATAAAATGTACTGAAATAGAACTGAATATAGAAATGTATTGATATAAGTGAACTGAATATACAAATATACTGAAATAATAGAACTGAATATACAAATATACTGAAATAATAGAACTGAATAAACAAATATACTGAAATAATAGAACTAAATATACAAATGTATTGATATAACAGAACTTAATATACAATGTAGTGAAATAACAGAACTGAAATACAAGTTTAATGAAATAACAGGACTGAATATACAAATATACTGAAATAACAGGACTGAATATGCAAGTGTACTGAAATGATATAATTGGATATTCAAAATGAAATAATAAAACTAGAAGTGCTGATGTAGTGCAATAATATAAAACTGAGTATGCACAGTTTGTATACCCAAAAAGTAGCTTACCTCAATGTTGCCTTTATTGAGTTCATTCCAACTATCATTAGTGTACAAGAGTATATGTTTTGGGTTGCATATTTCTGGAAGTAAACGAAGGTGATATTTTAAAAGAATTGTACATAATATGCATATTAGTTCAGAATTTTGCAATTTTAATTCACTGAAGGGAAGTAACAATCATATTAAGAATTGTACATAATATGCATATTAGTTCAGTGTTTTGTGTTCTGTAAATGGGTGTTGGAACAAACCATGTTTTGTCCTTACTACATAGGCATTCAGTTTACATTCTGTTAAATGTTCTCTGTCTCATTACTAATTCATACTTGGATAACTGAGAACATTAATAATGATTGCTCATAAAAATCAATCTACTTGAGCCTATAACATCGTCTCTTTGTCCAAATTGTGAAAAATTAAGTAACTGTTTTACTTACAACAGGATATTGTTAATGAAATCGAAATCTTGCAATGTCTGATAAGAAGCAATAAGCTGTTAAGCATTCCCAATCCTTGAGTAAACAAAAAGAGATAAAATCGTCATATAAAACAAAAATTAAGTAAAGAATCGTTTGCTTCCGATAACCCGACCGACCCTAGTTTAAACCACAGACCCTAAACGTTTCATTTTTTTAAATTTAAAAACAAAGTTAAGAAATTCCTTGTCTTGCGGACCTTACTGTACGTAAGTTTCTTTCCCCTGTCATGTCTGTACATATTTCATAAGGTGAATTTTGACCGACATTCCGTTTATTTTTGGGTCAAAGTATAGTATCTTTTTTAAAAATAAAAACTTTTAAAAAGTCACAGATAAAGCAAAATAAAATAAAATCCTGTCCTAACTACCCAATCTTCTGAGGCCATGTTATCGGAAATACACAAGTATTTTTTTCTTTCTTTCCCAATAAAGTCAAATGGGTTGCGTTCAAACCAGAACATCTTTTGTGTTACTGTGTGGGTGAACCTGATTGATTATCCGGGTTTATCATGGTGTACAACGGTTCAAATGTGTACACTTGGTTGTGAATCGGGGTTGATGCGCGCGCATTCTATTGGGATGCCAGATAGATTCATTGTTTTCGGTTATCAAATATGGCGTCGGAGAGCGATTAACATAATCTGAAGGTATATATTTATGTAATATTTACTCAAATTAGCAAAACAACGTACTTGCATGTGAAGCTAGGAGTTGAAATATAATTTTCGAGTAGCTGTACAATTTTTCTGCAGTCTGTCGGGAGAGTTCATAGCAGTCTATCGGTAGAGGTCCTATTTGAATAACTGAGTACTGTCAGACAGCGCTTGATTGGATCCCAGGATTGGATTCCTCAGTCGAACTAACCCTAGCATGTGACGATGTAAGCGGGTCATAACCCGTGTGAAATCGACCGGGTCACTCTGTCATGTTCACCCTAGTCATGATACAATCCATTAAATGGCACAGCGATTATGTTACGTATAAAACATTAACAATTACATACATACATACATACATACATACATACATACATACATACATACATACATACACAACACGCCAAATTCTGCAATGTGTTACCAATAAAAACAGACATTGCAATAGTACTTACGGTCGTCGTGTTTATGATTCCCTCCACACGCTTACACTGGCAGGTCCGAATATACATACATGCAATCACCATAAAAACACCAAATACCATTTTGAGAAACGACATTTTACCGCAAATACTCAGCAAACCGAATTCACTTCAGAAAGTAGGTATGGTTTAATGTACGATCACACCCTATAGCGGCTGATCAGTGCTTATATTTAGTCCAGGAAGTTCAGTGCAAACAACACTGTCGCGACAGAGACGTACGTACCACCGTCTCCACCGTCTAATGCTTTTCAACCACAATCACTTGTGGGCCAATATTTTATTCAAGGAAGGTCATGATACAAAATAATGGCATTTACTTGCCTCTCCTCACAAACATGATATCGTTTTTGGGAGCAGAAACCGGTGACAGTCACACTTTTTCAGTATAAGTAAATACCTAATACCGCCAATATTTTGTATTTTTACCATTCTTTTTATAGAATATTAGATTACATGTGACTGTGGAGTGACCGTTTCGCAAGAACTATCTATCACACATAGGTTACGTCCATACTCCCTTTACAATGGTTTCCATGACAGCCATCACAATAACTGATTAACATTCTATGAGATGTCATGGTTGTATGTTAATTAACATAATTACCATGCATATAGAGGTCTCTTTTATTATAATTGTGAGCACAGGCGCACAACAAAGCATAATGTCCTTGAGTAACCTAGGCAGCTTCGACTTTAACATATCTTTGGAATGTATCTTAGGATAGCCAGGTGTTGAAACTAAGCAGAGCTAAATATCAAAGTCCATAGATCTAAATACATTCAAATAAAGCGAAAGGATAACGAGAAAAAGTATAAAAACACGAGAGTAGATAACCAAGCCTGACTGGAAAGTGAAAGGGAATGGGGTCACTAACAAGATCTCAAGGTAGCTCTGATGAAAATATATGTACTCAATATATATATCACAAAGCTGATAGGTGTCAGAGTTACCACAGCACATATTTTCAGAGCTAGTTTACAGTGGCCTTGATATGAATAAGGACTGGGGTATCATTTATTTTGGATTTTGAATTTATAAAACAATTTCATCATGGCCTCCTACTTGACAATTATGTGAAACAAAGATATGCCAAGTTCTTATTTATTTTTTACTCGATAATGTAGAGAAGATTAATAAATGTGTAAAATATTTGTTATTGTACGTACGATAATTCAACTTTTTACAAATGTTTAAACTTTTTGCGATTTATTTGATTTAAGACACATACTTTGATGTTGTTTAACATTGAACTTGAATATGAAATATGAAATATGTAATATAAGATATGAAATATGAAAAAAATAGTAAAATCCAATAACATAAAACAGTGTTGACTTAATAAGTAATATTGCAATGGAGTAGGATTTTGAGCTGACCTATCAAAGCAGATTGCAAAATGTTTTTAAAAACATTCGGAAAATCAATAAAAGGAAGTTAATAAACGTCGATCAGAAATTTTGGTTGAAGGCGGAGAAAATGAGATGGCGGCCAACAAATAATGTAGGTGTAATGGAAGTTAGGGCATGGAAATGTTAATGATCTGAAGGGATGGCATAAAATATTATACTCGTGAACTATGAATTTTTCAACCAAATTAAACCTCTGGAGCTATCGTTTAGCTTTGTACATTTGTAAATTTTAATACCACTATGCTGCAGCAACGTGTATCTACATTAAACTATTAGGCAGGTTACAGACATGGGAGTATGTTTTTGTATATATATATATATATATATATATATATATATATATATATATATATATATATATATATATATATATATATATATATATATATATATATATATATATATATTAAAGTTGTGAAAACATTATAATTAAATAAACAAAATTACCTGCCCCCCCCCCAAAAAAAAAACAACAAACAAACAAAAAAAGTAAATTGATTGATTGATTGATTGATTGATTGATTGATTGATTGATTGATTGATTGATTGATTGATTGATTGATTGATTGATTGATTGATTGATAGATAGATAGATAGATAGATAGGTAGATAGGTAGATAGATAGATAGATAGATAGATAGATAGATAGATAGATAGATAGATAGATAGATAGATAGATAGATAGATAGATAGATAGATAAATAAATAAATAATAAAAATGCATGCCGGACTATTCGTCCAAGAAAATGCAAAATTGGACATCCTGAAGTTCCACTAGTTGGCCATCTTGTCGGTAGAGGTGAAGTGACGTCACAACAATACAAGGTCAAGTCTGTACTAGAATTCCCTGATCCTGTAACAAGGCGTCAGAGTTTTTTTTAGGCTGTGTAGAATATTATCGTCGTTTCATTTCAGACATTGCCGATGTAGCTATTCCACTGGTTGGTCTAATCAGGATATACGTGTACCATGGAAACTTGCCTGTGGAAAGTCCTTCAATAAGTAGAAAGACATTATATACACTTGCTACTGACCCTGTCCTACATAACCTTCGACAGACCATTCATTGTACACAAGTACCGGTAGATGCAAGCAACCGTACGCGGTATCAGAAAATTAGTCGTGGAGATCACACACATCTTGTCTATCTGAGTAGCAAAATATTACTCCGAGAGACATATTATTCCACTATTGAAAGCGAATGTTTAGAATTTATTTGGGCAGCCGAAACACTGCGTCCATATATATTAGGTAGATACATTCAGATTACAGGATGAAACCATAGATTACATTGATGGAGTTTAATAATACTCTTCCTATGAGATAGTACATTGACACAACACAACACAACACAACACAACGCAACGCAACGCAACGCAACGCAACGCAACGCAACGCAGTGCAATGCAATACAATACAATACAATACAATACAATACAATACAATACAATACAATACAACACAGTACAGTACAATTACATTTAATCCTTCACATGAAATATCAATGTCTGCAAGTAAAAATAAGTAAAACAAGTACATAAAATGCAAGACATTCACAGACATATTCAGAATAAAACAATTCGAAACGTATGGGCACTAAAGGGGAACTCCATTCCAGGAAATAAAGACATTTTTGTAAACTTTAGGTCATAGTCATTTTGTTAATTTTCATCAATACAATTATATTATGCTCAATTGTCGTGAAATACGATGTGAAAAGTTTTGCCAAATCAAGACGTGCATTTATGGGCCGGCAACGAACGCCCCCTAATAAGGGCTACCGCAAAACAATAGACCAAATAACTTTCACTTCGAATTTCTCGGCAATCGCGCATATTTTAATGTAAGTAATTAACGGTCACAACATGATTTTGTACGCAATTCACACCACTGCTATAACTGTACAAGGCGCTGTTGGCGCTATGCTATGCTATGTGTTAAGACTGTTTTAGATTAATGTGTTTTGACTTTTTTTTTTTGGAGTTGATGAGTTTAAGTGCTAATATTGCAATGTTATACGTGGGTTTATTTTAAGTGTTAATTTTTTGTCCGTCTTCCCATTCAAGTACACTTATATTTTGCGCATGTTGTGGATAAAATCATCAGCACCATAACTAAATAAACGGAAGAGTTTCGTTACCTTAATTCAATGCAAATAATGCTGATAAATATGAAACATAGCTTAACCATGTGATGACGTCATTTTTATGCAGCTGCCTATAATTAATCATTATTTGACATCAATGATCTTTTATTAACTCTTAGTGTTGGTATCTCAGAATACTGTTCGCGAAAGTAAAACATAAATTTGTTCCGAGTATTATTCACCGACAGCTGAGAGTTTCCTGTGACCTCGTGTCACATCAATACTTTGCGAATATTAAACAGTTGTATTCTGTTATCCGTAAAACGACATCTAATGTATTAATGAAAAATACAGGTCGTAAAATGTATACTACACTTCAGGTCTTTTTATATAATAGTATGTTATATGGACAATGAATCTCCATTGAATCAGCAAATAACGCCACATTACTCATAAATCTTTCATAAACTTAAGCCCCCCCCCCCTCAAGTAAAGGAAGAAAAAAATCAACAACAACAACAACAACAACAACAACAACAACAACATCATCACAAATATTGAACAGTTGTGAAAATTTTAACTAGCAAAATCAACGACAAATCAAAGAAAACACGATCAGTAGTATTGCCAAGACACCTCAAGATTCACGGACGCCGACTGGGTCAATTCAAGTTCATGCAAATTAAAAATTTAAATCAAATGACTTTTTTAAATGCCCTGTGTTTGTGACCTACTTTTTCGTCAAAAGAACAAATCAGAAATAAAATAAACCTTCCGAAATAGTACGTATATATTGACAAATAAATACACCATGAAGACTGACTTATTCTTATTCTTATTCTTTATTGAATTCCAATCAGCTTTCTACAAAGTAGTTGCTGTTTTTCATGGAGCCATAAAAATATCTTTAAAAAGTACATAAAACACAAAGTAATGAGTAACTCGATGAATATACAAAACAAAACAAAACAAAACAGATTAAAGTCGTGTACTGACTCTAAAGAGTTAAAACATGTATACAATTCAAGAAACGATTACAAAACATAACTTAAGGCACGCGAAAATCTCTTAAAGAAATCTCTAGACATTATTAAGTCTAGCAGCTCTATTCAGCACACGTACACATTCATAGTATGGCAGCTCTATTCTGTACACATTCATATTTCGGCAGCTCTATTCTGCACACATTCATAGTTTGGCAGCTCTATTCTGTACACATTCATAGTTTGGCAGCTCTATTCTGCACACATTCATAGTTTGGCAGCTCTATTCTGCACTCATTCATAGTTAGGCAGCTGTGTTCTGCACGCAACCATAGTTTGTGAATCTCATTGTCTGGTAAGCCGCCGTAGAGAATGGAATTGCAGCAAGGCTAGAGGTAACAAATGCATATATTGGCCTTTCAGTACTGGCGTTGTCGAGGTACTTCCGAATTTGACCGATGTTTCGAATGGTTCGGGATGCTGCTCTATAGGTCTTGTTTACATAGCGGGTTATAAGTTCCAAGGCAATTATAACCGTAAGATCACGTGCTGTCGATAATGTGTACCAGTGCTGTCCCTGATTTTTATACACAGTAAAGGAACGTTTTGGTTGAACCTTCGTGAAAAGTGGACTATCTTTGTCAAACTGTCGTTTCGCCGTTTATTGGATGCATATCATGTTCGTATGTCATCAATGCATTGTGATCGATCATTTCATCATCAGCAAAGTTGAGTGTCGTCAGCATACATCATACAGTTGAAATTGTGTTGTGAAATATGCTCCTCCAATGGTACGACATAAGGGGTAAAGAGTATGTGAGGCATAGGAATGGTCCGTGTGGAATTCCGAAGTTGAGACTAGGACAGGTACGTGGACTTCGCATTGCTTTGTCAACCATCACAAGTCATGTTATTACTTGAACGTGGAGGAGGAAAGTGCTTTGCCATCTATCCAAAACCGTTTATGCATTCTATTAGAATTTGGTGGCTTATCGTGTCAAATGCTGCAGACATCTAATAGGGCAAGTACAACAACTTGGTGTCAAATGCTGCAGACATCTAATAGGGCAAGTATAACAACTTGGTGTCCAACAATAGAATGATATGAAGAGTATCACGCATTATAAACACATGTGATAGTTGTTTCTGCACTGTGATGTTTCCCGTATGTAAATTCCATCTTTGCATGTAGTAAAGCCGTTGGTTTGGAGATCGCGTGGAGTTCATGTGCTAATACTTTTTCCAGAATTTTTGACAGGAATGCGGGTAAGTTTGGCAATGTCCTGTAATTTTGTAGGTTGTTGGGGTCATCTTTCTGCGGATTTTTTTTAGCACAACTGAACATGTTCAGTAGTGTTGTAGGCATGGAAGTGGTGTTGTGTGTGTGTGTGTGTGTGTGTGTGTGTGTGTGTGTGTGTGTGTGTGTGTGTGTGTGTGAGTGAAAGACAGAGACGGAGACAGACATGCATACAGACAGACAGAGACAGACAGACCGACAGACAGAGAGACAGACAGACAGACAGAGAGACAGACAGACAGACAGACAGACAGACAGACAGACAGACAGACAGACAGACAGACAGAGAAAGATTTAAGTCTAGAAATGACCAATTGCCCCAATATTTGATGGGCACATTACTTAGGGTGTGCAGATGGAAAATAGGTTAAATGAACAGTATCGAACCAGATATAAAAGATGTGTGTTTGGATCAAAACAATTATTTTGGATAATAAAACTTTGATTAACCTGAATTTTATTTGGATATTCTTTGGGATGTATAGATGATGGATTGTACACGACACGGTAACCACGACAGTGATGTGCAAATAATTTACAAAAAATGTGACTTTTTGGTTTTAAAAAATCTTTAATTACAGACCTACTGTACATTATTATGTATTCCAGAAATTATAAATCTAGCACTGACATGCAAATAAATTACTTTTCAATATTCAATATTTCTTCAATGTGTTTTTTAATGTTATCTCTATACCCTACATGGTTAATGAGGCTGAAATTTGGCGTGGTGATCTTATTCTGCAGATATTGGTCAACATATTTTGACACACCTTTCCCTAGCAACTATGACCGTGCCAATAGCAAAAGCCACATTCCAGAATATCTTTCAGAGATAACAATATCAAGTAAATGAACATTCAAAAAATGTATCCAATTTTGCATAGCAACATGACAGCGTCGTTAGTAATGGTCAAATTATGCGTATACTGTATTGCAAAGTTAATACATAACAACAGGAATGGGTAGGTAAATGGATAGACATTCAAACATTGTATGCAAATATGCTAAGTTTCAAGATCACACACTTAGCAACAATGAAATGCTGTACATTGCAAATATAAAAACAGGGAAAGGTAGGCAAGTGAAAATGCTTAAAGACAAAGAAAGAAAGAAAGAAAGAAAGAAAGAAAGAAAGAAAGAAAGAAAGAAAGAAAGAAAGAAAGAAAGAAAGAAAGAAAGAAAGAAAGAAAATAATGTGATATTTTAAATGCAAGATACAGATGAAGGTAGTAATATTAAACTAATGTACAATATGTCTGTTTGCTTCAACTGAATTCAATAGTTGAATCTTAATAACCTTTCGTATTCTGGTTACAAAGGGTATTTTATGATGAATATCTCGGCGTCGGCGTTTGAAGTCAGTTACTCATCCTATTGATAGCAGATGGACACATAAAAGAACAACATTAGATTGCATGTTTCAGTGGACCTTTTGAAATTTTAAGATTTCACTAGTGAGTAGAAACTAATACTACTCGTCGAAAGGCTTGGAGAAAAATGTAGATAAATACAGAGCTTTAGAGGCAGACAAACAGACAGACAGACAGACAGACAGACAGACAGACAGACAGACAGACAGACAGACCAAAGGCAGACACACAAATGTACAGACTGGCGGACAGAAAAACATACACTAACAGATATGATACAATGAAAAGGGCATTTCGAAAAGGGTATAGTAGGGACTGACAGAGTGGTCGAGGAAATGAAAAGAGAAGCCCTTTGACAAGAATCAGAGGTGAAAAGGAGGGAGAAATTGGTATTGGGAGGAGAGCCACACGCATAGACAGAAACGAATATTGCCTTTTAAAAGTGTAAAAAAAATGAGAGTACGGAAAGAGAGATGGCTAAAGAGAAGAGAGGAGAACCAAAGGGGTGAATAGGTAGAACTAAACGCTGTTACATTCATATTCACCAACGAACATACTGTTTTCAACTATGAGAGAGAATGGCTTGTATACGGAAAGAAATGTGCATATAATAAGAAATAGGAAAATCGATCTAGAGAGAGAGAGAGAGAGAGAGAGAGAGAGAGAGAGAGAGAGAGAGAGAGAGAGAGAGAGAGAGAGAGAGAGAGAGAGAGAGAGAGAGAGAGAGAGAGAGAGAGAGAGAGAGAGAGAGAGAGAGAGAGAGAGAGTAGGGCTTCAGAAGTGAGAGTCAAAAACATATACAGTCACATCCATCAACAATCACACTTGGTTTTGATAACCAACATTTTAATATAATAAGTTATTTGAGTTACCAAATTCCCAATTTTAACTTGTTTAGAAATAAGGACCTAAAGATAAAGATACTAATAATAGGCTATAGGAAATGCAAGATACAGCTAGAGGTAGTATTAATATTATTGTACCATATGTTTGTTTGTTTGCTTCAACTGAATTCAATAGTTGAATCGCAACCTTTCGTATTCTGATGACAAAGGGTACTAGTAATTTATAATGAATATTTCGGCCTTAATGTTTGAAGTCATTCACTAAGCCTTTTGAAAACATATGGATACATAAAGAACAACAGAGAATTGCATCATTCTATCGGGTTTTATTTCAAAATGTTGACTAGTGACTAAGGCTCAAAGAAAGAAAGGTAGATAAATACGTTGAGAACCTGTCCGACAGATAGACATACAGACAAAAACAGACAGACAGACAGACAAAAACAGACAGACAGGCAGGCAGCCAGATACATACATACATACATACATACATACATACATACATACAATGTACACAGAGACAGACAGACAGACAGACAGACAGACAGACAGACAGACAGACAGACAGACAGACAGACAGACAGACAGACAGACAGACAGACAGACAGTAAATTAAAACAGTGCCACAACGAAAAATACATGTAGATAAAATATATTAGGGACTGACAGAGATGTAAATCTTAGTAACGACTCAGAAAGGTGGAAAGAGGAGGGGGTGAAATGGGGATTAGGAGTCTTACACATACACAGAAACTATAAAGCAGAGAGAATGGGAGTAAAGCAAAGGCTAGAGAGGAGAGGGGAGAAAGGGATGAAGGGGTAAAACCAAACACTTTTACATATATCAACGAACACGCTTTTTCAACTGTGAGAGAGAATGACTGGTATACGGAAACACGTGGGGTGTTAATAATGAAAGAATGGGGCATTGGAGAGGGACGGGACAACGGTGGGGGAAAGATGGAATCAAGAGGATAGAAATGGCAGAGATGGAGTAGGGGATTCGAACATATACACTGTCACATCCATCAACAATCACACTAGCTTTGTATAACTAACATTAAAAATATTCAATAATACCGCCAAATTATTTGTGTTACTAATTTAAGTTTAAAAAAGAAAGATAAAGAAAATAATAACATGTGATATCAATATTAAATGCAAGATAGACATAGTAATATTAATCTATTGTAAAATATGTTTGTTTGTTTGTTTGTTTGTTTGTTTGTTTGCTGGCTTCAACTAAATTCAATAACGAAATCGCAAAAAAAACCTTTCATATTCTGGTGGCAACTGGTGATTTATGATGACTATTTCGGCCTCAACGTTTGAAGTCAATTGCTAATCCTTTTGACAGCAGATGGATATATGTGAGATAGTTAAAATTATAGTTTAAGTGAAACTCAGTAGGATGTTGAGAGAGGAAGTGACGACTAACTAAAGCTAATTTCCCGAGGGGTAATTAAATATTTTGTTTGTGCTCAGACTCTGACATATTAAAATTAGAAGTGTGGTTCCAAGGTTTTTGATAAACGCAATCTGGATGCTGATAATTTAGTATTGCTTTTGTTTTGACAATCATTTAACTGGAGTTTATTAGATGTCATCCACTTCTTGATGTCAGCAATACAGTTTGCAAGGTTTCGATAGCTGGAATGAATTTGATTGATTTTGTATTAGTTTATTTATGTAAATATTGAAACACAAATTAAAGTTATATAACGTTTTATAACCATTTGATTTGTAGTTTATGCTTCATTTAAATATGTTAATACATTTTAGAAATTATACTGGAAATCTGAAAACAGCAAAATCTTTCAGTATAGACTTCGGCACTACTGTAACCGGATCTATATTGTCTATGATAAGCTGATTATCTCTCCCTCCAGAACAAGTGAAATGCGTTACCAATCTTTTAGAAAGCGGCAAATGTCAAACAAAATATGATGCAATGGCCATATTGCGTCCAGCACGCTATTCAGCTTTTTGGAATAAACACAACATACAGACATTTAAGGCGGGGGAAGCGTCCCTATCCTGGAAGTACGGGATTAACGAAGCTTGGTAGCTATGAGTTTATGAACTAATGCTAACTTTACAGCTGTAAACTAAGATGTCAAAGACGAGGCCCCCTGATGCCAAAAAATGAATATAGAGTGCCTGATTTCAGCAAATTAGACAATTTTCCTGTCACTACAGAAGTTATACATTACGTCAAAGACAAGATATTCGGAATTGAGTGAGGTAAGTAGAATACTTTTAGGATTATGAAGACTTGATTCAACTTATCATCTTTTAACAACACTCTGATGACAACTGATTTCCTCTTTCTCACTTGTTTTTATTTTCCTATGAGGAATTAATGTAACGTAAACTTAAATCAAGAATTCTAAAACTAAATAATGTTGCCACACTGTGTCACAATGCAGGATTCTGTACAAGCGTTATTACAAGGTAGAACTCCTGTCCGGTACAGAACACTGACTCATCGCTCTCCCTGACTTGCCAGGCTGATTTTTGATGTTTCTTTCATTCATAATTTTACCCTAACACATGATTCTAAAATAAGAGCAATAAATGCACGATATATTATCGTATTCCTATAGAATCATCAACAACACCGAATCCTATAAATAGCAATCAAAACACTGATTAATACGAATATGACTCTGCTAATATGTTTTGAAATCTCTTTCTCCGATTCGGAGAAAACGTGCGAGATTCGATATTTTTCCTTTAGTAAATAAAGTATTAATATATCGGCAAGTCAAAATAATATGGCGTCCGGATTTATAACCAAGTATTCGCTCAAGATTTAAAAATGTCTCCTCACTTTTTCTGGCGAAAATCTGCCACTGTTTAACAGGTGTCTGTTTGATGGCGTTTTTGTAGACAGGTAATTGAGAAAAATTTATGGCGCTAAAGTTTTTGGCTGCTCGATAAAAGGAAATGTGCTAATAAGGGTGAATATATATTATCCTGAATGGTAGATGCATAGGAGATAAAACAGGTAAATTCATGTCACCAGCCTAATGGCTATAACACTGTTGACTACACCATTGTAAGCTAAAGCCTATACTCTAAAATTAACCATTTACTGGTACATGATTTAAATACTATTTTGTCTGATCACTGCCAATTTCATTTTATCTTAAGACAAATAGGATGATGGTATCTGAGGCAACACAAACACAATCTATCAAAAATAATCCTGTCAGTAAGCATTGCAATAAAACAAATAGTATGTATATATGGAATGAAGATTCAAATATTATTTTTATGAAAACTTTACAAAATAAAAACATCTCAGTGTACACATTCTGCTCTGGGAAATTTGATATCACAAAACGTTATGCATGCACGCATACACACACACACGCACGCACGCACGCACGCACACACACACATCACACACATACATACATACATACATACATACATACGTGGGGTAGGTAGAATTTTTTACTTTTAAAATATTTTTATCATATGTAAATGTCTACTTCAGGTAGTTTTCCGTTGTTATCCATGTGTTCTTTGTGTTATTGGTTTCTTCTCATCAGATGTACAACCGTTACAGATTGGAAGAACAGTTTCATGTCAGTTTCCGCATCTACTATTTCTTGCGAGACTTTACAATTTTCGCGATTATTTTATTCTTTTTTTCTCAAATACGTAAAAAATGTTTCGGGTTGGCATGAAAAAACTAGGTGGGGTAGGGTAACCGGAACCACACAATCGTGTTAGGCCTATCTAGGCATTAAGCTAAACATTACAGGAAAACCCAACAAGGCTTAAACTACAAATCCCAATGAAAAAATGTATACAGGATTCTGTAAATGTTTACTCCAGGTTATCCCCAAGCCATCCAATTTAACATATTTACCAGAGCTAGGACGTAACCCCTATTTCATTTAGCTCAGTGAAAGCAGTAAACTTATTGGATACATATTAAACAGAAACCAACAGATTATCTTGGAAATGAAGCATTCCAACTTAGTATAGAAATGGAGAGGCTGGGGAATCATAACTGGGAAACATATGTCAAACAGACCTTAAAATTAATAAATATGGAGGAGGAATGGACAGAAATAGATACAAAATGTGATTTTAGATTAAATAATATAACAAAGAGAAATTAAAAGAACTGTATGACAGACAATCCATACACACATTATTAGTCCAGTTGCCAGACCACCCTACCTTGCATTGTCTTAGATGGAAGGTTTTATGGTTGATATTTGTTCTCCAGTGTCCTGAACAAGAATCTGGTGGGTGCCACCCAGGCAGAGTTGAGCAATTTTTTTTAATTTGCATAAATTAAAAATGGCCAATTTATGTCAATTTTGGCCATCTAGTAGCACATATATAGAATATTATCATGTGTAAATGAGTTTTATATTGCACACATCTTTACCTTAAAGTTGTAAAATAGTACTGGGTTAAAAAATAACAAGGAAATCAATTAAAAAATAATTGGTAATTAGCATAATTTGCATAAATTGCACAGAATAAGAACATTTTGAAGCTAATATTTAAAAGCAGGCAATATTTGTGATAGATTCATGGAATTTGAATCATTAACTATGATAAATGTTGTGAAGGAATGAAACAAGAAATAAGGTATGCTGAAAATAAAAAGAAATATAGTAAAATAATGAGTAATTTGCTTAAATTACAAACAAATTATACTTGCAGCATATCAGTACCAGGCAGAATTGATTATTGTTTCACTAAATCTGAATCATAAACTTGAGTAACTATTTTAAAGGTATGAAACAAAGAAGGAATAAAGATAAGTTTTGAAATAAAAGAATTAACAATTCATAAAATAATACCTTAATTTGCATAAATTGCATAAATTGCATATCTGTAAATGATAAACCTAGCTTAATTGTAAGAACAATTAGGACTGTTCTACAATGTCTCTAGGGACAAGAGAGGTGATAGAGTTTTTCTCTATATTTTTCAGTATCTTCTTTGTACAGTAAAACGTCGATTATCCGAACACTTACGGGGACATGCATTTAGTTCGGATATGCGGTCAGAAAACATAGCTGCTGCTTCGCCGTGCGAAACGAAACTCCTTTCACTTCTGGCCGACAATCATCTTTTCGGTATCACAGTCAGTGGTCAAAGTAGCAATGCCGCAACTACGGTTGCGTTACATCTCATGCCGACAAGTTGTTTGAAAGTCGACACTATAGTCAGGGGGTGACATGTCGTTCTCACCATTTCACAATCATTTCAAATCTTTTATGAATCGTACAAAAGACAAAAGACAACGGGGCGGTCAATAGGAGATCAATTTTATTGAGATGTTATTGAAGGTGTGATCGTTCCAATGCACTCGATGTAGTCGTCTTTTGTTTTACCGTACGTCATTAACATCACGTCATTCAAGGGGTGGATAGTGATTGTTTACAAACAATACACACTGTAGCTCAAAGACAATCCGCGCTCATTCACATGTCAATCGTCATTCATCAAACTTCACATTTTTACCGAAACATTACTTTGACAGTAGAACAATAGATTTTTCCGGGGGACACATAGTCAGTTCGGATGACCGATCAATACGGATATTCGACGTTCGGATAATCGACGTTTTACTGTAGTTTATATATGCCAGATTTAACTCTTACCTGCAACTTAAACATTTTTTGAAATTTGTTTGTAAGATATAACGACTTAATCATAAAATCATATATTCTGCACAGTATTGAATCACCAGTGGTAAGCATATTTATGTAGTGGCATACTCAACACTGTTCAAACTTGGATAAAAATATTTTTATTTATATATGTCATAGTTTTGGTCGGTATGCTTTTGGGAGACTTTCACAAAATTCCCAAATGTCCATCTTGTTGTGTGTTGATGAACTTGTAGCCACATTGACGTTGTTACACCATGTGCCAGGTCTATGGTCACACTGACGTTCTCTATACGTTTGATTCAAACTACTCAATGTAAATTCTGCAGTTTCTTGTAAAAGTGTTATGCTCAGACATAAAAAAGTTGCTACGACACATCATCGGACTATCGGAACACATATGATAGGATTATAGGACTAAGAGCTAGATCAGAACAGGTCACAGTAAACAGTCTCTCAACACGTAGCTCAGTAGTATGCGTTTGCAATATAATTATTGGGTCAAATTTTTTGTTGACAAATATATACATGGCACAATGTCTTGGAATATTTTTAGTCAACCTTTGAATGGTAACTTATGGAACATGGAAAAACATGTAGGTACGTACAGCACGGCTCTCTGAATACTCGAGTCACGGGACATGCAAGTACATTTACAGTTTACAAATTATATAAACGCACAGTATATATACAAAGCCTCATTCAACTCATTCAGTATATTTCAACGGGGTATCAAACAGCACAGTTACTCTCGGTAACCAAATTCAACCCTTGTTTTATTCCTTTTTGTCTTACGTCTTACCAGTATTTACGTACCGAGAAAGATAGTGATTCTCAGTTTGGTTGTTAATTATTCAGGATTACATTAGGATTACGTCGTTTTGGTGTAGACATGCATAATGAACCTGTGTGATAAACTTACAGCCCTTTAGAGTAAAATGTAACCCTCCCCTACCCCCGTTTCAAAATATTGTCGTTCTCGAGAACTGATTTGTAAAAGGTTACCGGCCCACTCCAATTCCCCTATTACCTCCCTCTTATACAACTATTGAGTCTACCTTATTGTCATTGATGTGGCTGAGAAAATACTCATCGAGTTCAATGTAATTCTAAATATGAATGGGGTTACCTTCAATCATTTTAGTGCTTTTTCTTTTCTTTTTATTTGTATGGGCCGCTGGCCTGAAATAAAGAATAATAATAATAATAATAATAATAATCTCAGTAACAAATTCTGCAAATACACCGTCTACTTGTGAATCATGATTTAGCTGATGAAATATCCAGAACAATTATTGCTGCACTGTGAATCTGCAGTATCGAACTATTATCTAGAAGTTTATCAGATATTTGTAGAGATTTTATTTCATAACTGTGTGAAATGTTTTGTCCACTGTTTGGCATTGAATGTTTTGTGCAGTGTCCACGATGTGGATTTTTAGGGTTACATGGTAAACAAAGTTCTGGTAGTATTCCAAAAAAAAAAAATTGTTTTCCATGGGATCACCTCTTTTAAGTTAGTTCATCATGTAATTACTATGACTGGATATACGTTCCAGAACATGTGAGATAAGATACATTGATTTAAAAGTCCAATCACAAGGTCTTGTAACAATGCAGAGTTAAGGCAGGTGTTTATCAACTCTCTAGGTTTTCATGTAAAATATCCCTCGTTGTTTACTAGGGCTAACAATGATTTTTAATTCTATCTGGACCGACATTTATAAGTACACCGTCTTCCATTGTACAGAAATGGCCATTTTCCTGTATAATAATATATACAAGTTGGTGTTGCTATACTCCAGAAACAGTATGTTTGGAGTGTATGTGTTAAGCAATATATGCTTAAAGACGTTTTTTCTTCAGTAAACTCAAAAGTTTAACATGACACCTATCATACATGCTCATGTAACTTATCATTAGACTAATACTGTTATCAGAGAACTAAATGTTTTACTGCTTATAAATGTATACGTGTGTGTTCGATATTTAATATTTCAATCTTCAGATCGACACTCATATAGCTATATAATTAGATTAATTAAGTTTATATGTTCAAATAGAACAATTTAATTTAAACATTTTATATTTTACAGAAAGTACATGCTTGACAATGAGACAAATTCCTATCTAATGTATCTATGGAAGTTGCTAATTATCTAATTAGTACTTACACTGTATTGCATCATTAAAAAGTATTGGTAGTTATTGCATTTCAAGTATATTGAAAAATGACAAAGTTCACACAAAATACCCATTTACAATTTATGCAAATTATGCAAATCAGCTTGTTTTTTATCTTTTGAATTTGCTAATATCTAATTATTACTTACACTGAATTGTATCATTAAAAAGTAGTTGTTTTCACAATATATCCAGGTATTGCATTTCAGGTATATTGAAATATTATGAGGTGATCATCAAAAATATCTATTTGCAATTTATGCAAATTTGCAAATCATATGATTATTTTTTATCTTTGGAAGTTGCTAATCATCTAATTAGTATATACACTATTGTATCACAAAACATAACTGTTTTCACAATATATCCAAGTATTGCATTTCGAGTATATTGAAAAATCAAGATCATCCAAAATGCCATTCACGATTTATGCAAATTATGCAAATTGTATTATTTTTTATCTTTGGAAGATGCTAATTGTCTAATAAGTATTTATATTGTATTTCACCATTAAAAAGAAGTTGTTTTCACAAATATTGACCATTCATACATGGTAATGTTGTATAGATGTGCTACCAAATGGCCAAAATCAACATAAATATATCATTTTTTAATTTATGCAAATTAAAAAAAATGTTCAAGGGTGCCAGGGTGGCACCCGGTGGAATCTTGTTCAGGACACCTTGGAGAACAAATATCAACCATAAAACCTTCCCTCTAACACAATGCACGGTTATGTTAAAAAATGCCATCTGGCAACTGGACTATATATTATGATAACAAAGGAAAAAATCATAAAAGTAAACTCCGGACGTACAAACAAATAAAAAAAGATGTGAGAAATATCTAAATATTATAAGAAATCCTCTCTATAGATCTGCTTTAATGCTTTAAGGTCAAGTCCACACAAACTAAAAATACATAGTTAGACACAATAAACAAAGCAAATACATTACTATAATACCAAACCAGTAAAATTGAAGATGAGCAGCATGTTTTTAAAACACGGTATTAACACACTTTAACACACTTTAAAATATCTCCTCCCGGATTTGACAGCCCCAGAACAATTTCTTCATATAATGAACAATAAAAATGGAAATATAAATCACAGAAATTGCTAAATACACATACATATGTTTCAGACTTAGAGAGCGGTACACTGTCAGCTGCCCAGAGAAAACAAATACACAAATACTTTAAACACAAGCCATTTTTGACGACATGCTAGGATGCATATTCTTTGTTCATATTTATTTTGTTATTTATTTGTACATAGTGTCATGTTATTTTCTCTCTTTATTGTGAACATGTCTGACGTCCAGATTTGGATAAGGATACAATACAGATTTATTATTTTAATCAAATTGTTATTATATAACTAATATTCTTTTTATCAGATACTTTAGTATGTAATAAAATGACACAGATCTATATCTTGAATATCTTTGTATCGCAGGAAAATATGGATCTCAGATTAAGCTTAGTGTTTGTGTGTGGCCTGTCCTATACATTTGCCAGTGGCGGTCATGCGGTGAGTATTGCTACTAAATATTACGTATTCTAGTTGTGTAACTGGATATAGAATGCCACACAGTGCATGCCCAGTGTATCATTCTTCAATATACCTTAGTAGTATATTAAATTTTCCAATAAAAGTTGTCCTAGCAGTATTACTGTGCCCTGCTCAGTAGACAGCCGTTATATTGGCGGAGCTCCGGAGGGGAAATGCCTACCATCACAAACAACCATATCCGTACTCTGTAGATTAAGGGAGCCTTCGATTAGCACTTTAATCTGAATTGAAATTAGGGGAGAGTCACTTTTTTAGCACAAAGAAATCGGGACAGGGCTACATTTTATGCAACGAACATGGCTTGATTTCCCCGGGTCCCTGTAATTATTGAAAGTTTCCTAATGCAATGTTTCCATTGTTAGTGTCCAATGTATACATTTAACTTATTTGTATTTCATATAATAACCTGGTTTTCAATTCTTTTACATTGCAGAATAGTGTAGCTGCAGGTGAGTCATCAATCTTTCATGATGGTTTCTTCCCTTGATCAAACTTCGTTAACATGTACTTTATAATTTGGTATGTACCGGTATGTATGTATGTATGTATGTGTGTATACGTATATACGTACGTACGTGTGTGTGTGCGTGTGTACGTACGTACATGTATACATACGTGAACTTACGTACGTACGTACGTACGTGTGTGTGTGTGTGTGTGTGTGTGTGTGTGTGTGTCCCTGTTCTTGATCTCCCTGTTCCTGCATATCAGTCATGACAGAGGTGAGTGCCTTCCCCTTATATTGTATTTAGAAAATTAAAAATATTGTCTGCGTAGTATAATACAGAGGTGATGCTAACATGAAATGTTGGGAAAATATGGTAGTTTTTACTATTATCTTCTCAGAGAGTACACAATCATGTTCAAAATTAAATAGTGACAATTATGGTTCGATTCCAAATTCCAGATTTACGAATTTCGAATTATGTGCTCAGTACTTAAATCCATATTATATTATAGCATTACCAATTCCAGTGAATTTTGTGACGTCATCGCTGTACATTATTACTGATAATGTACTCCGTTATTGGGCATCGAGGCCCTGGAACGAGCATAACAATACAAGCTTATTGTTCTGTTTCTTCATACGACTAGGTATTTTTTCGAAATGTATGTTGTTACTTATGATTGTCATTTCCACTGTTTAAAAATACAACGCATTCATGAAACAAATTTGAGTTCACAGCAGTTCACTGAAGTGTATATGTGTGTGTGTGTGTACGTACGTGTGTCGCTATGATTAGTATTCAGGCCGAACATGGCAGACGATGTTCAGCGCTGTGTATATTATACGTTCTTTTGCGTTTCTCGATCTACAAATTCACTGGAATTGGCAAAACTATAAAATAATAACAATAATGTACGTCCTCCTAGTCCATAATGGACTCAAGCAAACATTGCACTCCATAATGGGCTCGGCTGTCACCTCGCCCATTATGTCGTTCAAAGTTTGCTTTCGTCCATTATGGGCTGGGAGGGCGTAATTATTGTTTAAATATTGATTCCGGTGACAGATGATTCCAGTATATATATTACCCTGAAAAGTCTTTTTACAGACATTCTCACTCTTCAAGATCTTCCACATGCTAATGAAAGGTTTGTCCTATTTTCAATTTCTCTGCATCTAGGAATCTGTTATTTTCAACCAAGTGATTCTGACTGTGACTGCAGGATCTATTATTTCTTTTGTGAACAAGACAAAGGTCACCACCCTTACTACGATGGCGCAAGTCAGTTCTGCCTCGCCCACTATCACGGCCTTGCAAGATTACAAAGTGAGGAACAACACAACGCTGTCGTTGGTTACATCACAGAGAATAATTTAGATGACAAATCATGTATTTCCAAACACGGCTTTTGGATAGGTTTAGACGATAGAGACGAGGAAGGTGATTTTGTCTGGCTACGAGACACAGTTCGTGATGGACTGTGTAAGCCTGGAGACTACAGTAACTGGGCACCAGGCGAGCCAAATAATAACATACGTAAAAATAACCCAGGTGGACAAGATTGTGTACAATTATGGTGAGTAGTAACATATATTCAAACTAGACTCTGATATAAAAATCTTATGAAGTGGTTCTAACATGAGCGCATACTGTTCTTTTTTTCTGTACTTCTATAGTCCATTACAATTATAACCAGTTTTTGAATACCTTCCCAAAATGGTAAAATTGCGAGAAAGTTCAATATAGATAAGTGAAAAGGTGATATTCTGTAATTGTCAGCTAAAAATATTAAGAGCATCACTCTGTATGAGTAACTGACTCTCTCCTGCAAATAAGATACATCAGTCGAGCGGTAGAAAACCACATTGTCATTTCAAAGTATGATTAAATATAGTGATCAAAACGGAATAAGGAAATCTTGCATTAACTGCCATCTCAATGCTGTGAAACACCAAATCATTGATAATGAAATTTGAATTTTCTAAGGGTAAATATAATTCTTTTGAGGTGTATTTTTGTTCCTATCTCTATCTTGGTTGCTATTTTATTATTAGTAACAAGTCAAGACTAAAGCTATTTTGGGTTATATTTGTAAGGGAGCCTTCAGTAATTACAAGGGGGGGGGAAATTAGGCCCGGGCTGTTCCGGAAAATATGACCCTCCACCGCTAAAAAGTGACCCTCCCTCAGTTTACTTCATAATTATATAAAACATGACCCGCCTGTTAAAATATTTTAAATACGTGCACTGCATTAATACATTCCTGTGTTTCGATCTCATTGGCTGAGTTGAAGGCCAGAATTAACGCCCGAACACTAAATGGGTGCGCTCCCAATATTGTCCAGACCGAGGTATACATATCCACAACATTATCCCTAATGTCTTACCAAATTGTTCACATTTGAATCTTATGAAACCCACTGTAATTTCTCTTCAAATTACACCTGACAATTAATTCGGTTGTCAGTATCAACATGGTCTGATGTTAAGATACCTACACTTTATAACCCGTACCCGTATAATAACACTAACCTTGCCCTATCGCTAACCGATACGACAGCAGTGGGATGACAAAATGCTAAACTAGACAATGCAATAAGTCAAAGGAAAAATGTGACACTCCCCGATTCCCATTTTCTGAAATAATATCCCCTTAGGACAGATTTGTACAAAGTTAACCCCCCCCCCCATTCTATGGGCCCTCTCCCTTTATCATTACCGAATTCGAATGCCTCTAATTTTTGGTTTTATTATTTATTTTTATAAGTTCAACCTTTAATAATTCTCCGGGATAGATTTTGTGTACTAAATAAATAAATCACAATTGTATATTATGTTTACATTAGGTTCAGACGTGGTGGATTGTGGGATGACGAATATTGTGACGTCAGACCAAAAGGCACTGTGTGTGAGGAACGCTGTAAGTTTGATTATATTTCTTTGAAGTGCATGATTGTGTGTAATTATGAACAGTACAACACTGTGTGTTCTGACTTGTCAACCAATGAATACAATAGTGATGCAAGAGGTGAATGCTGAGGAATGCCTGGACTAGACGCATGCGCAATGTTAGAACTAGGTGTGTTTCCATAGTTTATTTATAAATCACTTCCAGTACGGACAATTAGTACATATTTCCCAGCAATTTGCAGGATTGCAAACATTGTTCAGCTTGAATAACATAGTAAATTAAAATAATATTATTTTAATCAAAAATCCAGAATAAATGCCCATCCTCATCCATATGGCGAGCCAACAGTTGTTGATACTTGATAGAAATATAACAGTTGAGAATACTATCTACTGTCGACCTTTGAACTTTAACTTGTAATATTTTGCTATATTCATAATGCTGATGGGCGGTAATGAAATGCAGTACAGTAATGATACTTGAAATGCTTTATTACACAGACCCTCACTGTAACGACGTCCCAAAAGATGGCATAGTTGAATGTCCTAAGACAATAGATGGTAATTGACGAACCGGATGATGTTAATGTTGAGATATTCGCTATGACTCAATATATTCCGCTGTATTAAATTAAATTAAATACCGACAACTGTGTCATTGTACCAAGGTTCTGGACTGTAATTTAACTGCATAGTAAGTAGGCATGAAATAAAACATGGCATTGAGGAAAACATATGAAACAGTTTAGAGAGTTTAAAATTTGTTACACGGTCGAGCCACATTTTTAACACAACACAACACAACTAGACATTTTGAACACTTGCCAATAGAAAAGATTAATTCTACTACGTGACAATTACATGCAGCAGTAATCATTGCAACCAAAACACACTCTCTCTCTCTCTCTCTCTCTCTCTCTCTCTCTCTCTCTCTCTCTCTCTCTCTCTCTCTCTCTCTCTCTCTCTCTCTCTCTCTCTCTCTCTCTCTCTCTCTCTCTCTCTCTCTCTCTCTCTCTCTCTCTCTCTCTCTCTCTCTCTCTCTCTCTCTCTCTCTCTCTCTCTCTCTCTCTCTCTCTCTCTCTCTCTCTCTCTCTCTAAGAGATTTCTCTTAGATCAGGACGCAGATATTGATTATTTAACTCTAGTCAAAAATATGGAGCGTAGATTCGGGGACCAAGGTCTACCTGAGGCTGCTTTAGTTAAGTTCCAGCAATGCAAACAGGGACCATCGGAGATACCGTACGAGACTGGGCGGACAGAATTATGTCCCTCGCTACTGTAGCCTTCAGTAGTGTCCCTAAAAAGGGAAGTCGAACAGTATATGGTCCTGAAGTTCTTGCACAGCTGCTGAGACAAAGAAGCTGGCCGCACTTTTGCCAATCTTAAACCTTCCACTTTAGAGGGTGCTTTAAAGATAGTCAAATGGTGCCAGTATGTAAACACCTCCATTTTTATGGGGGGGTGACCTAAGTACGATTCACAACCTCTGAGATGGAGGCCGATGGAGACTTGGTTAGGGCTCAAGCCTTGTCTGTAAATTCTGTCCACATAGGACAACAGGTTGTTAGACAGGGGAATTAAGGTGACCAGTGTAGCAGAGTAGGGAATATAGATCGAAGGTTAAAGAACTTAGAATCCTGCTTGGCAGACTTAACACAATAAATGTCCACTGTGAAGCAACACATAGGCATTTTAGTTTCAAATAGGTCACCACAAAGGTCAAGTTCCCCCAAACGAACATCTGAGGTTTGCTTCTGCTGCGGGTCAAAGGAGCATTTTATCAGGGATTGCCCTTCAGTCTCCCCCATGCATAGTCGGTCACCCCCAGATCTAACATTTTTTTCGGGAAACATCAAAGGAGGATCAAATTACCAGGCCTAGGGTTGACCCGTTTATTCAAAGGCCAGTCCCAGTCCTTGAATTGGTATTCCCTCGTCTGCATCCCCTTTCAATGAGGATATGACAGAACATGTGGACTCATCAAAGTTACAGTAAATGAAAAATCAAGCTGAACACATTATAGCCTCTCATGCCAATGATGCTTATGAGATGAAAGTTTGTCAGTTGCAGTCAGGGTCAATGTACAGTATTCCAATTTCAGTACAGGGCCCAGGGGCACCAAATATATGCTGTCATTGACAGAGCTGCTAAAGTCACCATTATTTCAGATAAGCTTTATAATAAGATCAAAGATAAACCCACAGTTATCAAATCGGTAACTATGCAGACTGCTGGTAGTGATAAAGGGTTTTATAATAGGTCCAGTAGAACTTGGATTAGGTAAAAGCACTTTCTGAGAAAAGGTCTATGTCGCACCTATTGGGAATGAAATGCTTTTATGCTTAGATTTCCTCAAATCCAATGGGGCAAAACTAGATCTTTTACATGGTAGGCTTCAAGTAGGGACTGAGATTATTAGCATGTCTTCTGACAATAGGCCGGCACCACCTAGGTTATTAGCAAAGGTCACCGTGACCCATAGAACAGATATTCCCCCAGTCAGTGGTGAGACTACCCTGTACCATTTCGTGTGGTTAACCCATCTGAGGAGCCAGCGGTTTTGCATAAAGGCAAGGTCATTGCACAAGCAGCCAAGGCTAACAACATTCCTTTTGAAAAGGCCCTGGAGCCAACATCAGAAACTATCACAGATTGGCAGATACCTGAACATATACAAGATCCTCATGAGTGGTCTATATCCAACTTAAATCTGGAACAAGTGAAACGGGTAAAACAATTATTGTACAAAGATGCAGATGTTTTTCGCTAAAAATGACTTTGACCTTGGCAACTTTACAGTCATTGAACATCAAATCGACACTGGTGATGCAAGGCCCAATAAAGAGCGCATGAGGAGAACCCCCATGTGTTTTGCCAATGATGGAAAAGCTCATTTAAATAAAATGTTAGATTCCCAGTTTATCCGTCCATTGACATCTGATTTGGCTTCCGCACCTGTTCTTGTAAGGAAGAGAGATGGAAGCGTTCGATGGTGCATTGACTATAGGTCTATGAATCAAAACACCAGGATAGACGTATTCCCCCTTCCATTTGTTCATGAGTGCTTTGATGCATTGTCGGGTCACTCTTGGTATACAACTGATGCTTCAGATTGTGCCATAGGTGCAGAACTTCTTCAGGTTCTAGATGGGATGGAAAGGGTAGTTTCATATGGTAGCTATTCATATGACTGCTGGGCAGAGGCATTACTGCACTACTTGGAAATAACTACTTGCAGTGATTAGGTTTACTCAGCAGATTAAACACTACTTGCTGGGCAACTACTTTACTGTAAGAACAGGCCATGATAGTTTAACGTGGTTACTGCACTTCAAGGAGCCACAAGGCCAAATAGCCAGATGGCTGGAAGAATTGAGTCAGTCACACTTAACTGTTCAACATCGTCCAGGTAGTAAGCATGTCAATGCTGATGCTCTCTCCCGCATGTACCATGACAACCCTTGTCCAGAATTTTCATTTCAGGTGAAACCAGAAAACCTTCCTTGTGGTGGATGTCCATACTGCACTAGGGCTCACCGTAATTGGTATACATTCCAAGAAGTAGATGATGTGATCCCTCTTGCAGCGGCATCCCCCTTGAAGGAAGACCTTAATGAACAAAAGTGTGAATTGGTAAGGCCTATGCAAGATTCTGTCACTTCTCATGTATGTAAAGGTGTCCATAACCATCATCCACTCTGGGAGCCTGAACCAAAAGTTAATTGGGAACCAGAGAGCACCTCACAACCCAACAATAGTTTATACCCTGATATTGACATAATGAAAATATCTGAACCAGGCCCCCAACTTTGTGTACTCACCAAATATAGGGGGAAAACACTGGTATATCTTTTCTGGGGTATCGGGATGTTGATATTGAGGAGGTCCACGGGAAGGACCCAAATCTACAAGACTTACTGCAATGGTGAAAGTCAGGAACTTAACCCAGGGATAAAGACTTCTACTTGGCTTCCCCTTTTAGGAAATACTATTGGATAAATAGATACCTTTTTTTACCTAGACGGTGGGGTTATAAGGAAAAAGGGGATTGATGACAATCTTGCAGTTCTGGTTGTGCCAGGAGCTATGCAGACCGAACTTATCACATTACACAATGATATTCCGGCTGCTGGCCACCAGGGTATGACCAGGACAAAGGCCAAGGTGCAGGAAAAATACTTCTGGCATAGTATGTCCAAGGATATCAACCACTTTATTTCTTCCTGCCCTATCTGCAATAAAAGCAAAAAAAACAGTGAAGAAGGCTAAATGCCAACTCACCCAATATCATGCTGGTTCACCAATGGAAAGGGTTCACCTAGATTTTTTGGGACCATTACCTAAAACTACTGCTGGGAAGGAATATTTTCTCATGATGGTGGACCAATTCACGAAATGGGTGGAATGTATTCCCCTGCACCTCAGACTGCTGAGGCAACAGCCCAAGCAGCTGTGAATGGTTTCTTGTCATGTTTTGGCTATCCATTTGAGATTCTTTCAGATCAAGGACCGAACTTCAAAAGTGTTGCCGATCCACAAAGCTAGGACAACACCATATAGACCTTCCGCCAATGGCCAAGTTGAGCGCTTTAACTTGACGCTCATGGATACAGTGAGGTGTTTTGTCAGTTAATCTCAAACAGATTAAAATCTGTACTTGCCACAGATCGCAGGGGCCCTGTGGCCATGTGTTAATAGGGGTACTGGCTTCAAACCAAACAAATTGATGTTAGGTCGTGAGATCAACCAACCTGCAGACCTTATATTCAACATCAAGGAGGAGGACACTGACTACCCTCAAGGCCATGGCCAATATATTACTGATCTTGAGAGAGCCATTCATACAGCACAAAGAGTTGAAAGGTCCACTCTGAAGTCATCACAAGAGAGAGTGAAAAGGGACTATGATTTGCAGGTAAAAATGTATCCGTATGAGAGAAAAGTAAAAAGAAACAACAAAATGAGTAGCAGCCCAAGAGAGAAGAGAGACTGGCAAAAAGAACAGCTGCAGGAGGCCAGCCGTGAGGGACAAGCTTGAAAGCCGGAAACTGGAGAGGAGGCCCTGCAGCAAGTGAAAAGATCATCCAGGATGAAGGTCCTAATGACCCGGTCCAGACTAGCCAATGCACTCACCACCTCTCCCCTATCTGAGAAAAAAGGCCCACAAGGTTCAGTGCCAGATAGCCAGGTGTGTTGGGAATTGGTACTGGGTTTCCAAGATCCGACAGGAAGCAGACTTGCGGCTGGGAATTGACCGTACTTGGATTGACACAAATCTAATCCATAAGAGCAGGCATCAAATGAGGTGACAAGAGATGCCTAACCCCCCCCCAAAAAAAAAAAAAAAGGGTATGTGGCTGACTACTCTGTCCAAGATGATGGCATGGTCAAAGATTAGAGTACCAAGTTCCCTGAGATTGTGGAGAGCTGGCAGCGACCATCTGAGCACTCAGACCAGTTGCAAGGGGCAGCCATTGAAGCTGTCCTGCCAGTAGACCATAGTCAAAAGGAACTGCCACCAGAGGGAACAGATGTAGAAAGGATGGATCACTCATGGTTGGTTCCCTCATTTTAGGACAGTGGGCCTCTGGATGACAATGCGCTGGATGAACACCTTTCCCTCATAGCGGTTGCCCCCCTTGAGGAGGTAGTCGGGCAAGTGAGGGAGGCTGCTTCTTACCAGCCAGCCATAAACTTGAGGATGAGATGCCTGCACTGGAGGGCCCGCCCCTCTTGCCCGCCCTTGGTTGACATTCCCAATAGGGAGGAGTTTCAGTTTCAGTTTAAGTTTCAGACTCTTCTCACCCTTACAGAAATAACCTATAGGATCCTATAGAAACCTATAGGCGAGTTGGCCTATAGACAGTTATGCCTATAGGAACCTATAGGATCCTATAGGCGAGTCGGCCTATAGACATTTGTTCCTATAGGAACCTATAGGTGAGTTTGCCTATAGACATTCGGCCTATAGAAACCTATAGGAACCTATAGGTGATTTGGCCTATAGACACCCATGCCTATAGAAACCTATAGGAACCTATAGGTGAGTTTGCCTATAGACATTGTGCCTATAGAAACCTATAGGAACCTATAGGTGAGTTGGCCTATAGACATTCTGCCATAAGTTGCCACTTGTAATACACTTGCTATTATATCCAAAGTCTGCAGAATCAATAAAAATGGTATTGCTATTTGTTTTGCTTTCAATTTGTTTGTTTTGTGGGGTGGAGATATGATTGTACTATGTAGTCAGCTGTTTGTTTTGCATTGTGACACTCTCATTTGTTTGGCATGCTTAGTCACCAATGCAGAGAAAGGATATGACATGGAGATACTAATTAACACACTTTGCTGTCTTTGAGTAAAGTTTATACCAGCACAATATACATTCAACTTCACACATAATGCTCAGTTCATTTGGCAACATTTTATTTACAACATCTAATGTCATTCATGGTATCAAACTAAAATAAAAAGCAACGTAATTGTAACTATTGCTTTGTAGATTAAATGTTGGTAGGTGAAATTGTTGGTGAAATAACAAAATTAAAATAATATGATACAAATGTATATACATATTGCACTTATTTACACATTAACTCCATATCATTGCTTAAACAGCTTTCCGTACAATTTTTTCCATTATTAGCATTTGTCAACTCACAAAACAGATTGATTGATAGATGCACATAAAGTGATTTACAAACACAATCCATGACAACAGAGGGGCAAGGCGCAGTAGGAGGAGATCTCTTGGAACAGCCAGAGATAAGCGGGGGCATAGGGTAAAGGCTTCAGCCCCCTCCCCCCCCCCCCCATCAATGGTTTCGTCCCAAGGGTTAACTGAAGGGCAACCTGAAGTAACCAAAGGTACTAATATCACGTAGGTGTAGGAGGAAGAAAAACCCTAGCCAGACAAACCCAATGGTCAGTTCTGAGGTGAGCCCTCTTGTAGGGACTCCGAAGGAAAGGGCCAGTTCTCCAGGATTGAAGTTCCCAGAGATGAAAGTAACATTTCACAGTGAGGGTAAGGTTGGACCTCACAAGGTGATGATCGGCGAAGGCCAGCCAAACCCACAAGAGCCCAGTTCCCTCGCACACACTCTCCAGACACGAGGCAGGATGCTACTGGGCACTGTCCTTTGTCCGATTCCGGAGTGTACGAAGAAGTGCAAAAAATTGAAGGGACACACGTTTCTTTAGCATATTTCCCAGCACTTTGATATATCTAGAGTGACCAATGGTCAGGAACAAGGTGTCCTCTGCACTGAGGATGTTGTGTAACTGTATATTGGGTGAGGGCAGGCCGGGGTCAGACCCTGCTGTTGAAATGGTGTCCCTCCTCAAAAGTGTGGAACAGCTGCACATACCAGCAGGCGCATTGATCATGGACAACTACCTTCCCGTGATGCGCCGGTTGTGTATGGAGTTTGGATGGGCTCCCATTCCGCAAAGGTTCACACTGAGCCCACCAAACTTCCCCGCTGTGTAGGTTCATTGGAGGGTAATATTGGTACTCTTGTTGTTTCTTGCAGAGGAGCAAAGGACAGCATTCGCCACCATGTTTGGTGAGCCTGTTTCAGTTGGCCAACTGGTAAGAATGACTGCTTCACCTTCTCTAATTTCAAAATGAGGGGGCCAACTGCAATCCGCTTGATCCGCAACCATCAGTGCACCGCCAGTAGAGGGGGAAAGGTGTTTACAGATGAATTTGGTGGAGCAAGTTACACCAGCTCCCCCTTCACAGGGCGTAAGTGTGACTGGACAAAGTTTGAGGGGTTTGTTGCCACCCGCACAACTGAGAGCATACAACTCACATTTCCATTTTGACCGTGTCCTGTCAGCCTGACGGACTGGTCAGCAACAATCGCCGAAGAAGTCATGTTATCAGAAATCAACCCTCAGGCCGCAGCTCCAACTCGACCAAACTTACCAAATCTAATTAGAAGTAGTAATTACCAACGCCAGCAACAACGACCAGAAGAGACAAAAGATTTAGTATTTGAGATAGACTCAAGTCAAACTGGATACCCCAGAATTTCCTGCAGGAGGACATTACCATAGATGATGCAAGACATTTGATGTTCGCCACACCAACACAACTTGACATTCTTAGCAGAGCCAGCACCATATATCTAGATGGTAAATTTAAAGTAGTTAATCACCCCTTCTGTCAACTTTTCAGTTTGTACACCTTCCTCACTGATGAAGATGCCAATGAAGTAAAACAATTGCCCATATCATTCTTTGTAATGTCTAGAAGAAGAAAGGGAGACTACAGAGCTGTATTTAGTGAAGAGAAACAATTCATCCCTGATACCAGCAAACTTGTAATTCTAGTAGATTTTGAAACTGCAGTATGGTCAGCTAGCAAGGAAGATCTTTCCAGGTGTTACAATTCGTGGTTGTAACTTCCATTGGGCACAGGCAGTCTGGCGGAAAGTACAAGAGCTTGGCCTAGCAGTAGCATATAGACAGTCCGATCCAATTTACCGCTTTACCAAACTGATATTTGCATTACCGTATATTCCAACTTATTCTACCCACATTCCAGCAACTAAAGTCACGTGTAAACAATCAAGTACAACCCCTAGTACTAGTAGAATATGTAGAGAAGACGTGGATAACAAGCACAGTAAGGCCCCCTACTTCCTGGTGTGTCTACAGCCAGGTAACACGAACAAACAACGACGTCGAAGACTGGCATAACAGATTCAATTTAAAGGCACAACGAGGGAATTTACAATTTTATCTACTATTCAAACTTATGTATAGTGAGGCCAGCATGATCCCCTTACAGACCCAACTCGTCAGTGAAAAAAAAAAGATAAGAAAATATCAGCGAAAACGGACAAAACTAATCCAAGGGAAGCTAGCAACTCTTTGGAAGAAATACCAGAAACAAGAAATTACAACACACCAACTTCTGAAGGCAATCTCTCATAGCAAAGCACCTTGAAGTACGCTCCTTATGTTACGTATCAGACTGTAGGTACACAAACAAAACAGTCCTTTTCAGGACCACCACATCCTCCAAAAAGAGATACTATAATTAGTCTTTTAATTTGTTTTAACCTTGATGGTTCCATTAAAGGTGTGTATGTTTGTGTGTATGTGTGTGTGTGTATGTATGTATGTATGTATGTATGTATGTATGTATGTATGTATGTATGTATGTATGTTTCTGTGTGTGTGTGTGTGTGTGTGTGTATGTTAAAGTAGAATATAGATGAGGATTGGATATTTACTTTGGATTTTTAATTTACAAAACAATTTTATCATGGCCTCCTACTTGAAAAATCAACATGAAACAACATATGCCAAGTAATTGTTTGTCACTCAACATGTTATTTCACATTATTTTTTCAAGTAGGAAGTTGTGATAATTTTTTTATATAAACTAAAAATCCAAAAACATATTTGGTAAAGTGAGAGGTTTATCAACAGGTAGTCATTCACCAGATATATTAAATTAGGTTGGTAATAGTCCAATTTACTAATCAGGTAAGTCCAACTCTCTTGTTTTTAAATGAAGGCTGTATTATGTTGAATAACAACATTATCCTGCAATCAAAGAATAATACAGATCTCAACGGATTGAGTACAATTTATTTGATTTACAAACTGGATGAGATTGAAAACTGAAATATTCATATGCTATATGGGGATGTGTATTGCCTGATAGATTAATAAACAAATATTAATATACAAATACAATAAATAAGTAAATAATAGATTAATTTCATTAACTATTTTTTATCATCAAATAAAAATCGGTGCAATTATCTGAACTATTTTAGCCCCTTTTCATTGCTGTTTTACCACAGATGAATGCGTTGTTAAGTGCAGAACCAGCAGTTTTATTCTATCAATGTATCGTACTTCTCATGGCAAGATAGTTCAACATATTAAAAAGGTGAAAAAAACATCGAACATTTTCTCTGAAATAAGCTTATAAAGTGTTTACTTTGCTCAGTGCCAAGACCATTGCCAATTTAAGAAAATGGTGTGTTATGGTGACGACTCCCTGATACCATACGGGAAACAAAAGGTAAAATTAATGTGTCTAGTTGATGTCAAATGTTATATTACTGACCTCGAATCGGGCGACCGACGACTTTTTCTCCCAACCAGGAGATTTCTCCCGATCGCGAGGAAGTCTCCATTTTGATCACTTTGCTGTAAAGTATGTAGTGAGAGGTAGACTAGCAGTTTAGATTTATATTGTGATTTCTAATACACGCTGCGCTTTCAGCCAAGTGACTTTGTTTTTTCAAGTGATCGTGTTACGATCAGCTGAGAAATACAAAGTCAGAGCTGCCTTTAGAAAGCATTCAGGTAGTATCAACGACTTTCACATAAGCGAAGATCCTGGAAACTGAGTATTTTTGCTAATATTTTTGGTGTTCTTCCTGCAATTCTGCTCTTTTCTCCAAATCACACGAATTAGATGTCTCCCGATCCAGTCGGAGTAAGTCGAAGATCATGTCAATCTAGACCCGTGCGTGCACCTTCTGCAAGCAGGACTACTCCCGAACGTGGGGAAATCTCCATTTTGATCTTGTGCTTTGCTGTAGGGAAGTGGTTTAGATATCTTGATTGTGATTTCTTTTCAAAATACGTTGTCAAATAGTCAACTATATTGAGTATCATAACGGGAAGGAAGGCCGAGTACGATCTCGTTAGACTATCCTTTCACGACCACTTTCAATGTGGATAAAGTGTGGTTTATATGCATATATTACAACAAGTCACAGTCCTTACATTTACCTCATACTAACTAGTCATAATCCACAAGTCACATTTCCACCTTTATCCAGAGGGATTACATTATCTTAGGGGTGGACCATTTGATATCCTGGGAGGGGGGCTTGGAAGATTTCGGGGAAAAAAGATGCCAAATGGTGTTGCTTGAAAAAAAATCCGGATACGAGTGTGTGATGGAAAAAAAAGACGGACCACTGCTGCTAGAAACAAAATGTCTTGGCAGGGAAATGATGCATAAGTTCGAGTGTACTGTTCAAACTGCTCGTACCTCTCGAACCAGGACACTTGTCTGATCATGACAAACATTTTCAAACACGTGTCAGGGACCAGTCAGTTTCGTTGGCCTGTGGTATATATATATATATATATATATATATATATATATATATATATATATATATATATATATATATATATATATATATATATATATATATATATATATATATATATATATATATATATATATATATATATATTCGAAATAGGAAGTATATTCATCCCTTCTGACAAATTCATACTGGCGAGACTAAAACAGTTTAGATTAAGTTCTTTTTAAGAATACGAGAGTTGTCTGATGATCGCACCATGCGTGAAACTCCGAGTTACAACCAAGAAAGAGTTCCAGTACTACCAAAACTATATATATATATATATATATATATATATATATATATATATATATATATATATATATATATATATATATATATATATATTTGTTCTTGTCTCTGTTTCTTTCATAATCTTTTAAAATTACTTCATGTAAGGGGTCAAACATAACTATACATATATACATGTATTACCTAGCTACCACACTACTTACAGAACATGCCATGTAAATGTTTGGCTGTTTCACAATCAGTGCTTCACTTAGCTTGCACTTTGGGGCAAAAGTGAACTTGAAGGTTTTGTAATGGTAATCTTCATACTATTAAATACTTTATAAAAGAACTTAATCTAAATTGTTCTAGTCTCGCCAGTATGAATTTGTCAGAAGGGATGAATATACTTCCTATTTCGAACACTACATGTATCGACACCACAAATCAAATTCAAATTTCTATTGTACACTAGGTATGACCTCCTAAAGTGCTCTAACATACCAGTGACTTTACTATACGTGAAATATCAATGCCCCTATACCAATGTTACAGGCCCACTTTTATAACATGAAAAACTTATTTTAAAAGTTATATTTACTTTAACTTTTCGAAGTTTGGCAATAGTACCTCAGGGGCTATGAATAACCTAAAAATTGCCTAAATAGAAACCAAAAACTCCAGATCTGCCAGGTGGGGAAACCCCTTGGACTCCATCACCCCAGAGGCCACCCATTCGTTAAACCAACAATAAGATTCACCAAAATTGGTAAAAAGCTTCTAGCTTCCTAGGACCCTCATAAGAGGTAGACATGTCCAAGTCTTAAATCAAAGTTCTTCCCTCCACCTCTTACTGTCAAGATGCTATTAAACTTTATTTCAAAAATGGTTCAACCATATGTAGTTGCTTTTTACATGTTAGAGCTGTCTTGTAAAGCTTACAAATTATTGTCTGAAAGTGTCTATGAATAGCCTGAAAATTGACTTAAAGAGTAAAAATCCTCCAGGGCTTCTAGGGGGGACCCCCTAGAAACCTCTCCCCCATAAGAGGTAGGCATGTCCAAGTCTCAAATCAATTAAAGTTCTCTCATCCACCTTACTGTCAAGATGCTATGAAACTTTATTTTAAAAATGTTTCAATCTTATGTAGTTGCTTTTTACATGTTAGAACTGTCTTGTAAAGCTTACAAATTATTGTCTGAAAGTGTCTGTGAATAGCCTAAAAATTGCCTTTAGGAGTAAAAGTCCTCCAGGGCTTCTACCCCCCCCCCCCCCTCATAACAACACCCACCCACACAAGAGGTGCACATATCCCAGCCTTAAAGCTCTTCTCTCTACAGCTTATTGTCAAGATGCTATGAAACTTTTATTCACGAGGGTCAGTGACTTTTTGTCGGCCCAATGGAAACACTAACCACCCCCTATCCCCCCAGGCTGGAGATTCTGACCGGTATATCTGAATGTTTGAGCTCACCAATCAAGTTTCCTATTTGCATTTTCAGTGTGTCATCATACCATGGCACAAAAACTGTCAATGACGTTTATTTAATTGAAAATCAAACATGTATTGAAATGTGTAGTTTTCTCTAAATATAATCTGTGTGTGATATAACAGCATCTTTTTACTCTCTGTATTACCCAGTGCGAAAACCAAACACAAAATTGTGGCAACAAAAGTAGGTGTCAACATTGACGTATAAATAATCAGAATATCTCAAAGAAAGAAGAAAAAACAGTCGCCAGCATAGGCGAAGGAGAAAAAAAATAATTCACAGGCAAGCAGGAGGGAAAAAGATATTGACAACCCCCCCCCCCCTCCAGGATATCAAATGGCCTACCCCTTATGTATAACAGATTCTCTCTTTTCTTTATTGACTAGATAAAGACGCCTTGTTCATTCTTGGCGTTGATTTGTAACGCAGCAGTTCGGCATTGACTACGTCATTATTCACCAAGCTTAAAGGAAAGACCGTATTTGTGGGTGATCACAATTTCACACTAAAACGTCCACAGTGTCATCAGAGCTTGTTTTAGTAAGGGCAAGCTTAAATATCCCACATTTAATATTTATTCGTCTTTTCATGCATCGATGAACGTCGTAGGAGGTTTAGTGTGTGTGGATGTCGTGTACGATGTAGCTAACGCGAGTTGTGCGGAGTTCAATCTGTAAACCGTAAAATCGCACAATACAAGTCGGAACATCAAATCACGTGATCAGTCTCTCTATTCTACCGATAAAAGTTACCTTAGTCTGATGAAGGATTGTCAACTAGTATGCTACTAGTAATGATAAAAGGTATCCGATTCAATATCCTAAAACTTTAATTTCGAAATATATAGAAAGTTTTTGAGGAAACAACGTCTTTGCGCAAACTTCTATGCCAATGTGCCCTGTGTTATGTATCTCCCATATGGTCGGAGTTTTGATACGAGTTTCCCATTGCCATGTATTGCACATATATTATCTATTTTCATTATAATATGTTCTGTCGACGTTTCTCTATTTCCCCCGTGCTTCATTTTGATAGTAAAATTTGATTAACCATGTAATAGTGAAGTTAATGCCTAATAAAGTGCAACACACACACACTGTCCCACTTCTCGGTATACTCATAAACGGTATAGTCAAGTATTTCTGATTTCATTTATTTTATTTGAAGCAGTCGTTCACGTTTACAACATTTGCACTATCACTCCATTCTACCTTTTTTCAACTGTTTTCCTTGTCGATATGTTCTTCGCGGCGATCCTTTAATGACTATCAAAGGGATACCGCCTAATGATCATTTTATCACGTATAGACAATGCATATGCAGCATCAAAGCACGTGACAATTGTCTCGAAAACTTGGATGATGGACGTTTCAACTGCCTAATTATTATTCACCACCTATTCACTACCTATTTATTACAAACCTGTAATTAACAAGTTTAATCAGAACGGATTCCTTTATTTGAATCTGTTATAAAATATCGTGGGATATGTTCCCTTCACCATTCTCTGTTTATCCGGTAATGATGGAACATCTTAGAAGAAAAGCCGGGAAGTTATGGCAATCCCTTTTGGGAAAAGTTCACAACTTCCATGAGAAAACGGGCATCGATGTTGCGATAGTGACATCGTATGTCGACGCCACAACAGAGAAGCGTATATTTCGGTGCCATGGTTATAAGAGTCTGCAAGCTGCCCTGTTGAGCAATGCCGACACAATTTTAAACACACTCGTGCACGCCGAGCCATCGGAGCTAGAGACGTCCACTCCAGAAGTCAAAGTGCCAGATATAAGAAAACATTCAATGAGAAGACTTAGTCGCTTCGACTACTATGCACCAATTAAGTTTGTCCCACAATTAGTAAAGTGGACGACAAAACGCCAACAGCCATTCTGGGGGAATATTTCTAAAAGGCCAGTCTGGTGGCCAAGCCAAATACCCTACGAAAACCCAAGTAAACCCGGGCTAGCAGCCAAACAACTCAACATAAGTTGGACTGACCAACTCAGAGAAGTGGTAAGGTGCTGTTACCAGTTTCACAACTGTGAACACCTTACAGGTAAGTTTCAGTTTCTACTTTATTGTTAGATGTTACAGTCAGAGAGATGGGAGAACATGGGTTTTGGCGAACAAATCCTTACTTTCTGATTTATATCACGAGATAGGTGCACTTTACGTCTTGTATTGTTTGAGGAAGTTTCAATTGTTAGCAAACACATAGATAAATCCCGGATCTTTACTTACCTAATTGTCAGCATACGTTTGAAAACTTATTGGAAAACATTGCCGCTGTGAGTCGGTAACACACGAACGTCAGCCCCACGTTTTTTATATTTGCAAGTCCCGCGCTTCGTCTGTTTTTGTCGAAATGCTAGATCTAGCACTATAACAAAAAAAAAACATGAAAGTGCTAGATCTAGCACTTTGCCCCACAACTGTTTAATTCTGAATCCCTGGGCCCCTTATCACCCTAACCACGTCGGGAAATTAATTGACACTATTCAATTCATTACATCGTGGTTCTACAACAGTTCAAGTTTTGGAATGTTTTGTTGTACCCGGGGACGTTTGACCTACCCGGGGACGTTTTCACCCGAGGACGTTTTGACTGGATACCAGCTAATAATATCATCCTTACTTTGCTTTTTAGGTGACAACGACGGTGATTTAAGCGTCGCCATCGTTGGCAAACAGAAGGTAATGAATGGTAAGTAATTTTATAGTTATGTCACGGTTAGTGCACGTGACAAGAGAGAAAACAAATACAATAACAAAAAAGACGGGCAAGTAGTTTTTTGATGTACCAGAAGAACAAAAAAATTAGTACTTGTCATAAACAATTCCACATGTTGCGAGCTCGGGCACAACGGAGGTCCTTGAACTAGAGTCAATCCTATCAGGAATTATCAAGTTATCTTTGTTGATACCAGCAGTTGTCACAAGATTGTCAATTCTCTTACCAAGCTGATAATTGGCATGTCTTTGATGGTTGAACAGATGATATGGTGTAAGCATAGTTTGATAGGCTGTTGCTTAAATCTGCCAACTGTGCAACCCCTTTTAGTATTTAGAGTTGTGCATATATTAAGTTCTTTCAGTCTGTTCCATGTGTTATAATTCACTCTTAATAATGAAATATTGTTGACAACATACTTTTCAATGTTCATCAACGTGGCAGCACTGTATGCGAATGAAGGCATGACACATCAAGCAATGATGGAAAAGAGGTAATGACAACACGAAAAATCCAAGACAGCTAGAAGGAGACAGCGATACAGAACTTCTTAGATGATGTATACTGGTCACCAAACATTCACGTGTAGTTGGCTGCTAAGCAGAACCAACAACTACCATTAAAACACATCAAAATCCAAAGAACACGGGAGCAATAAAAATGACGAGTGCAGCATCAGTGCATCTCGTTATCATACATACATACATACATGTAGTAGCACACTATTTATTACATTTACTTCGATGCACTCTTCTTACTAGGGTTGGAGTGACAGTATTTGCTGTCATGAATAATTGCTCTTCACTTTTTTTTCTTTCGATACATGAACATAAGGTGGACACATATCTGAGTATTATCGTTATTGTCATCGTCATTCCCAGTTGACAATTTAAGACTTATTTTTTTCAATGGAATGAAAACTTCTTGCAGTACTTTATAATTCGAGCTGTTTCAAAGAAGCCTCTTATCTCCCTGGAAACTGTCGTACAGGTCTTTTTACTAGGATGCAGAGCCAGTTATATATATATTCAGTACGGCCACACAATTCTTTATTCTTACAAATATGTCTATTACGAGGCGATTCTCTAGCGTGCAACAAATGTTTTCATGATATGTGTTATTTGAAAGACGTGACTGTTGTTTCATTATTATAATATTTTACAAATAACAATCAACAGTGGGACTTTTTTCAAATGTACACGTGGTACTATTTAGTCTAACAAACATGTGCATTGCCGCCTACGCATGACAGTTGACAAACTTCATGTTACCACAGACACTATGGCACTGTAGTCTGCTTCCATAAGAAAGGTTTTTTTTATAAGTACATTTTAATACTAATAATTTTCTCATTTGTAATTTGAAAAGGGCTACTTGTAGTCCAAAATGATTTATCAAACCATGAATCCATTAATAAGTTAAACAACATTGACTCAGTCTGTGTTTATATATAAGTGTGGTTGTATCTGTCGTCTAAACCAGTGTATCCAGATTCTCGTCAAAAACAATATCCCGATTCTTCCGTCAAAAACAGTGTATCCCGAATCGGCGATTCATCCGTCAAAAACAGTGTACCCCGATTCAGAGTAGCATCATGTCGAACAATGATAAACGTAAACGACCATCCACTTCGACGCCTAGCAACGATCGACGTAAAACGCCTCGTGTATCTACAGAGTTTTGCGACATAAGTAACATTTCGAGTGCAAATACGTCCAGTTCCTCGACCGTGACGATAAGTCAGGAACAATTTGACGCGTTCGTCACAAACCAGGAAATATTAGCTAAGAACCAAGATGAACTAAAGAGGCAATTGATGACTAAATTTGAAGAAGTGATATCTTCCCCAAAAAAAATATAAAGTAAAACCTTCAAAGACAGTTCAGGTAAGATTTGAGAAATTATTATCAACCTATACATTCGCTTTATTCCCAATCCTAGCGTTTTGTTGTTGTTTATATTTCTATTTCACTGTTATACTGCCCTACAACGCTGGGAATGTGGTACACATTACCTTCAATACAGTACTCAATTGTCCACCTGCCGCATTATATGTTCTTAAAAAATATGATGCAATTGTGGTACGGCTTGCATGAAAAGACTAAAATAAATAGATAGTAAATTGTAGTTTGCTCAAAATGTTTCCTTTGCTTTGTTACAGGCTGAAGTTAGAACTGTATATAAAGAATTGGAAAATGACATTTATTGGAAGCTGGGATCTTTTGGGTATGTTTAATTATTTCAGTTGTGTTGGCGTGTTTGAATATATAGCATGTATCAACGTGCCTTTTCACATGCTGCTCCTAAACTCTGGAATTGTTTGCCAACAGAACTTAGACTTTGTAACTCTGTTGACATTTTTAAACGAAAACTGAAGACTCATCTTTTTATGAAGGCGTATGCCTAGATTTAATTTTGTTTCATTAGTTGCTACTTTTATCTATGAACTATGAACTTGTGGGACTTTGAACGTTTTTAACTTTTATCCCTTTTCAGTGTGTATTCCTTTCACCTTTTTAGTTTTGTTCAGCGCCTCTGAGCAAACCCTATTTGTTATACTGGCGCTCTATAAATGTTATTATTATTATTATTATTATTATTATTATTATTATTATGATGGAGGGTAACTTAAGGGATTTTACAAAATTGATAAAAATAAAAGTTATAGCTTGATCTTACATTTGTTGTTCCTTGGCTCATTGCACATAGTTTGACCATTTGTTTATGTTTGAGCTTTAAAGCTGATCCCTATTGTTATATATAAACATCTGTCAGTATTGAGAACATCCTGTATACATACATTCTCTGTGTCAATGGACCTATTGTCTTTTAACATAGACAGTAGACTACTGTCTATGGTTTAAATAGCAACATCGACAGCCAGGATTACTTGTGTTTGGCATTTTGCTAACAGTGTGTTAGTATTGTTGTTTAGAGCACCGACCATCTGTGGCAAAATAATAAGGTAAATTTGTAAGCTTCTTTCTGATACTAGTATTTTCTTGAGCAACGTATATTAAAACTGAATTCGACAACTGACTCACTTTGCCTGTTACAAGCTGTGTCAAAGTTGTCTGTGTAGTCTGATACATACTACTACTAACTATCACTACCAAAACAGGAACAATTAATGGTTACAAAAGTAGATTTCACCAAGTGTCTCTGGCGGTCTCTTCCTGTACAAACATGTGATATGACATGACAAAACACCGTGATTATTCCTTACTTTTTCTGTGCTTCTTGAATTGTATAGAAGTCTATCGCTATGCCATGTTTCATTTTCACTATACGATCGGTGGCATTTGTTAGTAGCCAGTATTTTGATAAAAGTTGTATGTGTCTATGGGTGAAAGGATGTGTACATGTCCGTGTGTATGTGTGTGGTGTTTATGATTTTGTACTATATATAGTACAGTGGATAGCAGTAGTCTTATCAGTTTGTTTACAATTAAACGTCAGGTGGTCAAAGGATACAGTGAAGTAAAACTTGATGCTAGTAGGTAGCTTTGGCACAGCTTGAAGCGAGCAAAGTTAGGTAGTTGATCGAATTCAGTTGTAATGTTTATTGCGTTGTTAAAACAACACTGACCTGGCCATTCATGTTCATGGGATAATATACTCTGACCATTGACGACATTTCTATGACACCCCAAATCTAAATGTATAACTACTGTCAATAGTATACATTTTTGCTAACCATAATATTTTTGTAGTTTTTTTGTCGGGATCTTGATATTGTTCTTTCACTGATGTAACCATTGACTGGATGTTTCTTTTAGATTTAGAGCTACAGAAAATGGTGATGTGAATAGACGAATTTTGCAGGGCGTGAAGAACATTCTTCCAAACATAGAGGACGATGTCATCAATGGTAAGAACAAGTATTTGTTTTTTCAAATATTAGATTATTGGGATACAGTGAAAGGGCTACCAGTTAATGTTAATAACACCACACATGTCAAGTTTCTGCATACAAAACAATCCCTACCATTGACTAATGACACATTTTTGTAGCGAAAAACATGCAACATATACTTTTAGGTTCATTCATTGTGGATTTTAGACCAAACACTTCCCCTGTTCATTTTTACAGTGATTTTTTGGAGTGTTCAAGCACCATGTTACCAATCTCTATTCAAAGTATAGACTGTCTCCGGAGATGAGTCCCCTTTTACACATAACACGAGGTTTTACCTATTAAATAGTGCTGTATATTTATTGATTTAGACACAAATCATTACATTTTGTTGGGGTTTTTTGCGCTGTTGAAAATACCATTATAGAGGAAACGTGCTAATAAAATATGCAAAAAAAAAATTTTTGTAACATTTTCCAGAGCATACCATGTTGAAGCATTATTTGACAAAAATAAATAAACAGTATTTGTTAGAGATTTCCTAAAACTTAACATCTTTTAACGACAATATTTTTTTTCACTATATGTCACCAACCAAATTTTTGAGATATAAACCAATGCAAGATGGTTCAGAAAAATAATTGTATAGTAATGACAAATCTATTCACAAAGTATCGGCAGTTTCTGTATACATCCATATTGGGTATTATATATAGGTTTGCTTTTCTGTTTGTAGATGATTTCTGTTACCAAGACTATTTACTAATGTATGTTAGTGTTCTCCCTAGGAATTTATCCAAGCATCACGGCTAATTTACATATGAATTGCATTAATTTTAATGTAAATTACTTTTTGTTTCCCAAAATTTCAAGCATGTTGTTTGACATGCTTAAAGGCCCGTATCGACTATAAAAGGAGGATTACAGTAGGGACGCTCATTTATGCAAAGCCTCTCGTACGCCTAACATCGCCTGGGTGCTCCAAGAAAACTGTCAAAATCACGGCTATTTCCCAAGCATTTACTCTAAATGTATCCCAAAATGAATTATAAATATGTAGAAGAGGTGCCTGTGTGAATTGTTTTGTAAATTATGATGATCTGGGAGCGAAATTTGATGTATGTTGTCATGTGGTATGTGGCGAAATGTTAGGTTAGAAGCGTCCAAACAGCTGTCACTCAAATACTGTGTAAACGTTTGCGTAACTCCCTGGGGGGTTGGTAGTATCTCGATAATCAATTCGCTAGATTATTTACCTCTACCTACCATAATAACATAACGGTAATGATCAAATCAGAAGTACGGTCCGGCGACAAGGCAAAAGTATACAGTGGTAGAAATGTGACTATTTTGTGTTTGTTTGTGTGTGTGTGTGTGTGTGTGTGTGTGTGTGTGTGATTGTCTTTCTGTTTTGGTTTTATTTTTTGGTAATGGGAGTACCATTTACACATACAGTAGAAAACCAATTAGAAAGGTGTTTTGATCTCAAATTCGAATAAAATTGCTAACAAATGACAACACCGACATACGCAAAACATGAACGTGTAGTTTAGGTAAGGTACACTCTTTTTGGAGGATGTGGTGGCCCTGAAAAGGGCCGTTTGGTTTGTGGCTTTTCAGCCGTTCGGTTAGACCGAGCTTACGCCCAGCTATGACCTCTGTACGGCACACCGGGTAAATTTGGATAAAGAGACCGTACCTGCGAAGTGACGTATTTAGGCATCACTTCCCTACGACTGATGGCAACATCATCAGCCTGCATTAGTTGCTGCTTCCTATGTAAGTAGCGTGGATCGTTCCACGCATTTCTTCGGTCGAGCATATTCCAATACTTTCGGTAGAGCCGATGGCGAACCAAAACATTTTCGTCACAAGGTTCCTGGCCCATACCAAGCCAGTCTTGTCGGTATGTTGTGACACACGGGTAGCAAAGGCAGTGCGGACATTCGTTTTGATGCAAAGCAATGTCGTTGTTTTGATCTTGCAGATCGTCCCCGATACCACTGTCATTGATGGCCGAGGCCTCGTCACCGATATCGATACCACTGTCGTTGCTGGCCGAGACCTCGTCAGTTGACTCAACAACGCCAGTGTTGTCAAGGTCGGGTGACTCGGAATCAATAACCAGTTTCCATCCGGAGTTTGCAAAGAGAGCCTTGATAGCGTCCCTTTGAACTTCATTGACGGCAATCAGTATCTTGCTGCTCATCTTGATGACAAACTGGAACTGACGTTGCAACTGAGTAAAACGACAGTTTCCAAAAAAGTGGCAATCGGTTTTGAATTGCAAATTTGAAATGGAAAGCGCTTGAATATCGGTGTGTCTAGGAACATTTACACCTATTATTCATAAACAGGAAGTTGAGCACATGTGTCAAAGCAGTCGAATAGCTTGAATAAGAAAGTGTACTTTCTCCCTAAAAAGAAAAAAGGGACGCCAATATCTGGCGTCATAAAATGGAGTCTTCCGTTGCGAACTCCATCAAAGGAAATAAATAGAAAAAAAAGACAATAACAATAAAACAAAAAAATATGCCGTAACTTGACGATACTCCACGCCTGATCGTATAAATATTATAAATTTCAAATGAACAAACTGCTTACATTCTGGTTCCAAGTTCGAATGTGTGCTGTTGGGAAGTACTTGTACTCGGGCGACGGTAGTCGTTGACACGTCTTGCCGTGAACAATTACGTACAGTGATCAAGGTGTTGCCAGCGCTTATTTGTTATTACATCTCTTTTCATAGATTTTCTAACCACAGAACACTTTTTCTTTGAATAAAACCCCCTGGCATTGTGACAGTCTGACAGGAAATTCGACAAATGTGTTCACAAATTTACAATGAAAACCATTGAGGACCACCTGTATATAGATAGCACTTGATCTCAAACTTGCCATTCTCGTTCCAAGCTCAATAGCTTCGACATTGATATCCCGTGTACTAGTATATTACCATCCTAAAATTTCCACAGTGAATACGCTTTCTCGAGTTTTTTAATATAAATTTTCGAGAATTAGGCAAAATGAGTTCGATATGTCCGTCTATGACCCGGGAGGCGATTAGAGAACGGAACGTGCGCCGAAATAGAAAAAATGAGTTTCGTGGGCACATAGATTTTATGGCCCCGTCCGTCGAAGAGAAGTAAGCCCTCCAGAAGAAATTGGTCACGTTGAGGTCCCTTCTAAATGAAGGAAAAGCTTCAAACTATGATATTTTGACAGAAGTCGTCCATTTCTACATATCCAAACATGACACAGATACCAATGATTGTTCTAGAAATTGTGCATCACATTTTGATGGGCCACTGTACCAAAATTGCCCCGAAGAAAATGCAGAAGACCTCATGTATCTCACTACTACTCTCTCTGTAAAGAATCTGATCACGTCCGTGGAAAACCATACCCGGTCATGCGCGGGTGATTTGGAGACATCGGCCAGAACATCGATGATGGGCCATGCAGGCAGAGTTCACGTGAAGTGTTCTGAGGGCCATGCCTTCAACTGGAACTCTTCCCCGTATCTACCAAACGGAAGATTCTTGGTGAATTACAGGTAATCATTTGTTTTCTATTTGTCACTGAAGATGTTGATCTTGTCATGTAAAATTTACGACGCAACATATATAAGTCGCATACTTTTACCACCCCGAAGTTCCGAAAGCTGGACTTGTTGTAATATGTCATCAAACTAACGAACAATAATGTATTTATCCCCTTTGGAGAGAAATCAACGTTTTGAACACACTCTTGGTATTATGCACTATGTTTTAACAATATAATATTTGAATTAATCTCTGGGGAGAACACTGCATGTCTATAATAGTTGCCTAACCTGTCTAACTGTCAGACATGCTAGAGATGTTTGACAGGTGAGACGTTTGAGATATATGTAAATATCCACTACATGTGTAAGTCTACCCATTTTATGAATAAATATTGTACTTGTTGGATGTAAAAATGCATGTTGAGTAATAATTTTACATTTAATTTTACAGAAACTAAACAGAAGAAAGACAGAGTTGAATCAGAGTCGGTCTATTCCAGATGACAAGAAGGCAATGTATAGCAAGGTTATGTCGGTGAACTATATGTCAAGCGAGATATCTTGTTCTGAGGAGGAGGAGGAGGGAGAGTTGGAAGACCTGAGAAAATGTCTGCTCGTCACGGCTTTGTCATGGAGATCGAAAGAAGTAATTAAACTGTTTCAGAAATTGGATGCCAGACATGCATCAGCGATAAAAAAAGGGAATAATCGAACGGTATCAGAGAAAAAAGGAGCAAACTCTGTGAGGGACTATCCCCGTGACATACCCGAGTTGCACTCACAGAGTTTGTGAGTTCAGGAGAAGTATCAGATAAGCCCCAGAAATATAAATTTGCAATTTGACGCCATTTTGTTAGCACAACTGAACGAGTATAGTGTTTATAAAATGACTAAATATCTGTGTATGTACATAATTTCGAGTAAAAAATGCTGTAGTACTTGCTTTGATATTTGGTGGAGACATCACTCATGTTGTCTAGTTGGGAAATTTTTCAAATGAAAATGATTGGAATAGAAGTGTTTTTTTTTTATTCTTCACAGTAAGAAGGTTTTTATATGTTATGGGGAGATTTTACTTCTTTTTTTTATTAACAACGATGGCTTTTTTATTAAGATTTTTTATTTCAATTTAAATATTTTGTATATTTTAAGTAAACATTTTAACTTTTTTTTGTATTTTACATATTTTGTCTTTCCTTAATGAACTGTATGTTTACATAATGTAAGTACTAGTATTTATCATGACTTTGGAAAGGTATATGTGGAATGTATGACTCTGAATATGCCTTTGTAGCAATCTTCCTTTTTGACAGAAGCCCCAATCATTACTGCATCATGGTCAAAATGTGAAACACTGTACATGCATTAATTATTCACTGGATTTAAATTGTTGTATTTTTGTTCACATGTGAAAATCTGTTAAATCATGTATAAATATGTATTTATTATGCTCAAAACATCAAATACTTCAATTAAATGCCAGTGAAAATTAATGCTTTTACAGTATGTATATGTGTGCGTGAATATGGCATTATCTGGTAATGATAATAACCACAAATGGGCTTGGCTGAACATTGTATCATCCAGTTATTATAACCGTATAGTATTCTTGGGTGAATATGGTATTATCAAGTAAAAAAAAAACTATAGTACTCTTGGGTGAACATGGTATTATCCAGTAATAATAACCCCATAGTATGCTTGGATGAATATAGTATTATCCAGTAATAATAACCCTATAGTAGGCTTGGGTGAATATGGTATTATCCAGTAATAATAACCCCATAGTATGCTTGGGTGAATATAGTATTATCCAGTAATAATAACCCTATAGTATGCTTGGGTGAATATGGTATTATCCAGTAATAATAACCCCATACTATGCTTGGGTGAATATGGTATTATCCAGTGATCATAACCCCATAGTATGCTTGGGTGAATATGGTATTATCTAGTAATAATAACCCCATAGTATGCTTGGGTGAATATGGTATTATCCAGTAATGATAACCCTTTACTATGCTTGGGTGAATATGGTATTATCCAGTAATAATAACCCCATAGTATGCTTGGGTGAATATGGCATTATCCAGTAATAATAACCCCATAGTATGCTTGGGTGAATATGGCATTATCCAGTAATAATAACCCCATAGTATGCTTGGGTGAATATGGTATTATCCAGTAATAATAACCCCATAGTATGCTTGGGTGAATATGGTATTATCCAGTAATAGTAACCCTATACTATGCTTGGGTGAATATGGTATTATCCAGTAATAATAAACCTATAGTATGCTTTGGTGAATATGGTATTATCCAGTAATAATAACCCTATAGTAGGCTTGGGTGAATATGGTATTATCCAGTGATCATAACCCAATAGTAGGCTTGGGTGAATATGGTATTATCCAGTAATAATAACCCCATAGTATGCTTGGGTGAATATGGTATTATCCAGTAATAATAACCCTATAGTATGCTTGGGTGAATATGGTATTATCCAGTAATAATAACCCTATAGTATGCTTGGGTGAATATGGTATTATCCAGTAATAATAACCCTATAGTATGCTTGGGTGAATATGGTATTATCACGTATTAATAACCCTATAGTATGCTTGGGTGAATATGGTATTATCCAGTAATAATAACCCTATTGTAGTCTTGGGTGAATATGGTATTATCCAGTAATAATAACCCTATTGTAGTCTTGGGTGAATATGGTATTATCCAGTAATAATAACCCTATAGTATGCTTGGGTGAATATGGTTCCAGTAATAATAACCCTATAGTAGGCTTGGGTGAATATGGTATTATCCAGTGATCATAACCCTATAGTATGTTTGGGTGAATATGGTATTATCCAGTAATAATAACCCTATAGTATGCTTGGGTGAATATGGTTCCAGTAATAATAACCCTATAGTAGGCTTGGGTGAATATGGTATTATCCAGTGATCATAACCCTATAGTATGTTTGGGTGAATATGGTATTATCCAGTAATAATAACCCCATAGTATGCTTGGGTGAATATGGTATTATCCAGTAATAATAACCCTATAGTATGCTTGGGTGAATATGGTATTATCCAGTAATAAATACCCAAAAGTAAGCTTGGGTGAAATAGATATTATCCTACAATAATAACCTTATTCAACAGATGGGATAATAAAAGATAAGTTGTGGACAAAATTAAAATATTACCACACGTGGAAATAAGATGAATGAAGTATTGGCCAAATGACAAAGTAGGGACAAGCAGGAAGAAGATAGTACCTTCACCCACATTATCACCTCATTCACCCACGTGGTGAATCACACTTTTTGTGCTGTGGATGCACAGAAAGACAACCATGAAAACACAGAAAGTACACAGAAAACGGTTTCATGTTAAAGACCATTTCTATGTGAAACATGTAATGAAAGGTTATCTCGCAATAGCTATCAAAAGGAACACATTAGGATACACACAAGTGAAAGACCATTGGTATGCAAAGAGTGTGGGAAAGGAATTAATCACGGTGGTTCTCAGAAAAGACGTATGAAGATGCACTCAAATGAAAGACAATTTCCATGTTCCGAATTTAAGTATGAAGCATGTCTTAAGAAACACATGTTGACACACACAAGTGAAAGACCATTGGTATGCAAAGAGTGTTGGAAAGGGTACATCAATAATGCTAAACCAACTCGTTCAAGACACTTGGAAAGAATAGCTAAGCTGTGGGGGTTACGACGGTATTGTAATGATTCTTGTCGGCACATAATAAAAAATCAGATAAATAAAAAAAATTGAATGTGATACACCCGACATTACAAGTGTTTATGTATATATCTAGTCTAGCTGTTTTGATTTATTTTGCCATAATATGGGGACATAATATTTTAGCATTTATACCCACAGACACTGACAATTAGTCAGGAAATGTGAGTAAATATCGGTAAATGTTGGTTAATAAGACATGTAGACTGTAGTTTTTGTTTACTGATGTCTATTATAACCACCAGCAATGTATTTTTTCACAATGCTGTTGAGTTTTATTCACCTATTGACTACACTCGTCATAGCCCGAGTGCTATCGACTTCCCCTATGACGTCACAAAATCGCGTAGGCTAGGTGGGACCGGAAAAATTCGAAGGGAACTGACTGAAAAAAAGGTCATTTTAAGGTGTTTGCAGACGCTTTTTTAAAGTTTTAAAACTGCAATAATTCGAGTCCCCAACAAGTCGATGAGACCTACTTCTGTTCAGTCCGAATGCGAGTTTCTGAGGTTTTACATGGGTCTCAGACTCAGACTAGAGTATCGCGCCACAGACAGCCCTGGCCGAACATAATAGTTGTAATTTTGCATTCACAAGCCAAACATGTGACAATACAAGACCACAACGAAGACTGTGAAACATTTACAGGTCACTCTCATTTTACATATGGACAACACAATTAGGTCGGCCTCATTTTTTGTTTCTCCAAGGAAGTCAAAGGCCTCAACTACAATACCACTGAACTTTAGTAGCAATCAACTTCTGTGACTGGAAAGTATCAACAATCGGCGAAACATTATAGTTGATTCGAATTATTACTAGTCAGTACATTCTAGTTTATATCATTAGAGGCATCTTGATATCAACCTGTAACAGTACTTGAGCTCCTAGTTTATCGCGGGCTGAATAGGCAATCAACTTGAACCCAGTATACTCTCCAACATCACTAGCATTTGCACTATTTTTGCTAATACTGTAGGATATGACATCTAAATAAAAAGTTAAATCTATCTGTCGAACATTGTAAAGTCGTCATTGAAAGAAGATTCATCACTGAGATTAATTCTGACAAGTATCAAAGTCAGAATTACTATTGTCGGCCATTGCTTACTACAGTAACTGATGACGAAACGGTTCTCTGTGACGTCATAATCCCAACCCCCCCCCCCCCCAAAAAAAAGGGAGAACAATAGGCTATGTAACTGCAAGTTCATGGCTGCTCGGGTCACTGCTGATCGCCAATTGTAACACTTTTATCTCACTTGCCATGCAATATTGAATAGTCAGCTTTGCATTTACTGGTTATGAGATGTATAAAGAACATTTTTCAAGGTTGTGGTATGGAACATTTTGAATCACCTTTAAGTTCTTATATGGACAGATAAATTGTCACATGTTCCATCACGAGTTGCAATATTGTGGTGATAGGAGTAGATGTTAGGCTATTGTTCAATTATGTCGTCTATTTGGGATTTATCACATTCGTTCACTCTGAATGTGGTCTATTCCGGGTAGTTGCATTGCAGACGTTTAGAGATTTGTTATCAAGAAGAGTCATTGGGTTTTAGGTAGAAAGAAACATTGATGCCACCAACACTAATTATGTTGTGCTGTGGAGAGAATTTGTTGATGAGATTATTCGTTCCTAGAAGGCATATAAACATTTATTATGCAGACGGGTGTTTCAGTCACCTGTAATTACCACAATATTTGTGGAACCATCACGATAGACAGTTTTGAATTATGGAGGGCTGACCATCAGATCTTCAGTCAGCTTGGCCAGCATGGATTCTACCGATCTTTCTCACGATTCTTCTTTCGATATTATTTTACCCCTTTACATTTGTTTACAGGCATTTCCAGTTTTTTTTTATGGTTCGTCTGGCTAGATGATTATTCCAGATGAATAGTGGTTCCGTAACCCATGAGATTTATACTAGTGGCGCATGCGCAGAACCGTTTAGTTTAACATTGAATTGAATAAAATTGAATTGAATGATTTTGTTTATTCATAAGATAAAAAACAGAAGAAAATACTTCATGTACATTTCGAAAAGAAGGTTGGCGGGATAATATATCTGGTGAGGGCCACAGACATAGTTCGATCTGAACTAGTCTATTGTGCGACCCTGACAAATAAATATACAAGGTGGGATATAAGTGTGTAACTGGGCAACAAAAAGAAAGAAAAGGGGTGATATCTGCAAATATGATATAATGATTGTACAGAATATTTCCATGTCTCATAAATAATTCAAATAAAATGTAGACTAATAAGAGAAAAAATACCTGTCATATGTTGTCTATGAATTACTCCGGTGAGCCTTTAAAGTTGATTTGAATCTGTTCCTGTCAGTGATGTCTTTAATGTGACTTGGCAATAAATTCCAGTGATGAGTGGCTGCATATCTTACAATGTGCTTACTTTGCGTTAGGTTAATTGTATCCAAAGAGCGGTTTGCAAAATAATGGTGTAAAAAATCAAAAGTAAAGAGGCAGGTGTGAAATACACAAAGTTTATGAGTTGGCGAAATATGTAGCTGCTTAAATAAACGGTCAGTGTTGGCACGAAAGTCAGAGAAAGTGATAAGACGTGTAGTAGAAAATATACTGGTTCAAAGAAAGAAGTGTAAGTATTGCCCCATATTTCGACACAGTAGCTTATGTGTGGAAAAATTAGCGAGTTGTATAATAACAAATGAATAGATTTTGGAATAGAGTAGTGAGATAAGTCCTACCTTAGGGCCAATAGATTTGACAACCTCCAGTAAAAATTGATGTCAAGAGAAACTCCAAGATACATTGTCGAGGAGACGTTGTTCAATTCACTTCCATCGATTCCCCAACTGCCCTATACGTTCACAGGTTTACGGTGTTACGAATCGAATCTCATGCAACATAAGCACCCAGACAGCAGCAACTAAAAACACTGAGATATTTTTGTTTTTGAGCTTCAGAATTATTTATCAGCACCAAATTATCACATACAATGCAATAATGTTATGAATAATACAGTTCAACATAATCTATCTTACACTAGTGTTCTTTGGTCTCTACTACGCTGGTCTTCAACGGCGACTGAACAGGTGGTTTATGACGAAATGACGTGTACAGAAATTATCCGATACATCTTTACGAATGTTAAAGTTCGCTATTCTCAAACTGCACTGTTTTTCACACACAAAATCCTTTACCTTTGACGGCTATACACCCAACATGAAACCTTCTCGTTGCCAGTAGGTAGTAGTTATCTCACACTTACTTCAAAGGTGGATGTGGACATTTTATACAGATGATGAACAACGCACATTGAGTTCCAACGAAGAGCATACACGTGGATAGCTGAACTCCGACGCACCATTACACGTCGACCAAGCGTCACTGCATCCTACATGTACCTTGTACCACCGTTGTCCTGGCGAAGTCTGACTCTACCCTTCTTCACTAACATAAGAAGTTATTCTCTCGAATTAGTTTCTCATTGTCCCAACATTAATATACTCTCTCGACCAATCAAATGATCTAACATCTCTCGAGTCATTATAATAATAGCGCATCCAGGTGGACGTCTACACAGTTGTATGTTAATGAATTCAGAGTACAAAATAAACTACTTCAAATACATTAGTGCTAATACTCAAGCTCTACGTAACAACAGGGTGTTTTAATGACCATATAATTATTTTTTTCAACAGTAACTGTTAGTTTGTTCGCTCGACACCAGTCACAAAACTTCTGAAAATCTACATTTATGGGGGTAAGATTAATCTCGTTTCCTTCGATAGATTTGAATGAGCTGATGTCATCTGCGAAAAGCCGAAACTGGAAGGAGTTGGTAGACTTTGTCATGTCGTTGATATATATTAAGAATAGAATGGGGCCAAGAATTGATCCTTGTGGGACGCCGCAATGGATGTGTTTACAAGGGGGTGATATATTGTCAATTTAGTAACGTATTGCTGTCTGTTTGTGCTCTAATTTATGAACTAAGATGTCATGGTTTATGGTATCAAATGCTTTTTTAAGGTCAAAGTGACGAATCCATTGTCTATTTGTTCACTAATATCAGAAACAAGGTCTGTAATAGCCACTTTTGTGTTATGTTTTTGCGGAATCCAAATTGTGTATCTAAAAGAATATGTTTAGTTTCAAGATAATTGATAAACTGTTTATTTACAAGTGACTATAATTTTACTAAAAATGTAGGGAGAATTGAAATGGGTCTATAGTTGCTGACGTCGGCTGCACCATTTAAAAAAAACAAATTGGTATTATTTTGGCTATTGTTAAAAGAATCTGGGAATATTCCTTGGCTCAGTGAACAATTTGTGATGTGTGCAAGAGGACGAGCGATGATATGGGCAGCATGTGTGACAAGTCTCGGGTGAATATTGTCGTATCCAACAGCTTTACCTGTAAGTTCTCATTTGAAACATCTTCTTCAGAGACATGGTGGAAGAAGAAAGAGTTGAGATAGTTACCGTGGAGATTTTGGTGACTGATGTAATATTTGATGCAAGGCTTAGACTAATGATTGTGAAAAAATCGTTATATTCGTTCGCTATATCACTTCGCTGTGTTACAAATTTGGGGTTACAGAATTCAGAAATTTCATAGCTACTTCAAATCCCAAGAAACATGCCTGCAAAGAAAGGGAAAAGACAATAAATATATATAATATATAATTATAATACGCTCTGACTAGTCTAAACTGAGTAAATAGTCGTGGTCGTCATGAGTACACATTTATTTATCATTCAAGAAGATAATCAGATATGTAAGATAAATCCCTAGAACTTTCTGAATACATTTTACTTTTTGAAACAGGTATCGATACTATTTAAGAGCCATGCAATGATGGTTGATTAATGAACTAGTAAATATATATAACAATCTGCCAATCCAAAAAGTAAATTTCTCAATTAGTCAACACCAATTATGCAACCAAAAACCCATAATTACGTGTTAATGGCAATAAGAACGATGCCTTGTGAATGACTGGTTTGATAACATAATACTACTTACTACATTAGCTGCTAATGCCCTGTAAATGACTGGTTTGATAACTTAGTACTACTTACTTCGTTAGCTGGCAATGCCCTGTAAATGACCGCTTTAATAACTTAGTAATACTTACTGCATTAGCTGGGAATGCCCTGAGAAGGACTGGTGTCATACCCTTATACATAGCTCGAATGCCTTCGTTTCTAACGAGATCCATGAATACACTACGCATACCATTGGGATACTTCCCTTCCGGAGCTACGTCAGATGAAATAAAAACAGATAGAAAATGTTTAATTAAAGAATCGGAACTGAACATAAACTTTTAACAAACCTATTGCTGACATACAACAGAACGTTTTCTAGTCTTTACGCATAGAAAACTTTTAGATTACTTTTGTGTGTCATTGGCCTAGTAGTCTTGAAAGACTAATGCTACTACACTATTTAAGCTGTCCTGTTTTTGTTTTTAATTTCCGTTCGTCCCCGGTAGTGCAGTCTTTAGGTCTGGTAGGATTAGAGTCACACCCTGCCATACATAACCAGTGAAAATTAAAACAGGATATAATATAACATTTTGCTCATAACATCTCTCATGATGACAACTCTCATCACATGACCTGATTGCGACTTAAATATGTCGATTTTAATCAAATATGTTTATTAGTGTATTTGAACTGTGTAGGGATGACTAGAAAATACTAGAAAATACGAAAGACTGGCTGCAGACTTACGAAGGAGAGAGTACATATAAATCAAAATAGCAATAATTAGGATAATTAGAATAGAGTAATACAGTGCGAGTCCTTCAAGACTACAGTTATGCTAATATTTCATGATACAGGTTGCATTACTTTTGTGTATTTTAATTTATGAAAAAGACATTAATTTTTTTCTTTGTCATAATTATGTGTTAGTGGCATGAGAATATTTTTATATATAGTGTCAATTTCTCTTTGTTGTAGCTACATTTATGTTTCTTATACTACTGTGATTTGCATAAGTCATGTGTTGATAACGAAGATTTCCTTTACTATTTCAATTGACTTACCAGTCTGCAGCCTTGATTTGAGAGTGTCTGGTGGAATAGCTACCAACCAATTAAAGACACCTGCCATACCGCCAGCAACTAATGTACTTCCGACACTGAGTTCATTGGGGCTATAGTATAGAAAGCACAGATTATAATTTTCTATATCATAGACATAATATTCTTTTACACAAAAATAGTAATATTACATTAACAATAATAATAGCATTTTGTAATGACCTGTCATTGAGTCTAGTTTTATTACAAATGTACAGGACGTATCATTATAATGTATATGTATTTAAATAGATATATAATTTTGTCGTGTTGTACAAAACACCTGACCGCTGACCTCATTTTTTACAGTTAAAACTTGTTTTATTTGCAAAGAATTTAGCCAAGTACAAAATAGATTTCTTTACCTACAACTGAAATATCTGATTATAGTAGTTATCACTATGGAGGATTTACTGTGATAAGTTGTGACGAGTACTTGACTATTTTACATTTAATACATTTTCCACATTCTATGTTTGCACGAAATGAATTTTAGGATCAGGTAATTTTCCAATGAGTTTGTACGAAATACATTTGAAAAGTATGTTTTTCATCTTATATTGTAGTTGTTCTGGCATTGTCTTATTTCCAAAGTAATATTGATCAATAACAAAATCGAGAAAATATTTAATAAAATGTTGAGTCTAACCCTTTTCCTGCAGGAGCCAGAGATTTCTTCAGCCACTCATACACCATAAAATACAAGCCGGTAGATGGTACATCTAACAGGGTATAAAGGAACAAATAAAATGAATCAGAATTTACACTAACAAATGTTCCAAAAAACTGCAGTGTTATCTAATAATTTCTAACGAATCTTAACGATCAGCATGAAATATAGCGTAACCTAAATCATAGATACACAATGAAACAGAAAGAATACATAATGTGCATTGACAACTTCGTGTTTCATATCTAGGGCTTATAAAACTCAATTACCTGAATCAAAATTTGAAACTCTCAACTTTTTACAATACAGAGAGTAATCACACAATCGTCATTTATAGAGACTTCTACTGTTTATGCATCATCATATGTACAAGAACACAGGTCCAACTACAAGAAAATAGTCTGTCATTATGTTACCTCTAAGAAGAGTTAATAAGGTGCCTTTGTAAACTCCTCTGAATAGTCCAGCTTCTCTGTACAACTGTTTTGCACAGTCAGCAGGACCTGTGTATATAGCAGTACCATGAGATTGTTGGATCTGCAATAGAGTGTAATATAAAATTATTGTCAGAGATGAAATGATATCTGTTTGTAAACAATGTCAAATTACAGCTCTCTTTTTTTACCGTCAGCATCCATCACATGGATAATTACAATAGTGTAAAAAGAAAGTGGGTTTATTGCCAAATGACGACAGAAAACAGTTGCCTTGTGATGATATTATGGCTTACCTGAAGAAGGCACTTAATTCTTTCAGCAGGAGCCAGGATAACAGTTGTGAAAACACCGGCTAACATTCCAGCTTTGAATAACTGTGAATACCTGGTTATTGAAATAAGGACAGACAACTCTAACAAAAACAGTATCTAAGAATGGCATCAAGTTACCGATAATGCATATATTTACTACTGTAATGCTGATCTATCATAAGTTTTTGTTAGACGACTAGATACATGGATATCAGTTCTTAAGTTGTATACTTGAAAGCAACATTGATACTCTTGCAAGCCTGATAAGTACATGTACATGCTAGTTATATGGGTACAAAGCAGATACTCGAAATTGTGAACAACTGTACCCCTTCGAACCTACACGATTTGTATACATCTTCAGACTCTCTGCAAAAGCATTGCCTCAAGCAATTGTATCAGCATTCAAAAAGAGTACATATTCGTAACTGAGAACACACTGTTGTCTTAGAATAATTCCTATACCATTATTTGCATGACAAACCAATGCATCTATATTTAAATGATCTTTCATTTTCTAGCCATGATAATACAGTATGTCAAAATGACACCTGGTCTACACAAAACTCCGTTTATAGTTGACCAAGACACGCATGTTTCTGTCACTAACATTCAGCATTTGTACTGATGCTCGAGAGTCAACATTTATGATACAACTAATACACTATAATGCTTTAACAGTGACATAAACTTACGTGAGTGCTTCATTTGGATCTTTCTGTTGAATTTTTTTACCAACTCCAAAACCAAAGAAACAGATCGAAAACATAGGAGAAACAGTAAGTAATGGAGTTGCCATGCCTTTATACAGACCTAAAAATCCCTGTCAAAAACAAAACAAAAATTAAAACTAAAAACTAAAACAAAACAAAACTTCAAAAAAAAATTAAAAACCATAGGACAACTTTAACGTGGCCATATGAGTGACATTTAGTTCTTTATTTTCAATTCAAAAAACAATTTTGATATTTATTTTTCCTTGAGATAAAACAACATATACCAAGTCCCTGTTTGTAACTAAAACTATAAAAATTTTAAAACATGAGAAATGTTTGTTATTGTACACACAGTAACAAACATTTTGCGTATTCTGTAGCTTTTTGTAATTTATTCAGTTACGTACAAAGATGGACTTTGTATATTGTAGTTTACACTATTTTTATCAAGTATGGCCACTTTAATTGATATCTACAAATTACTTATTGTTTTATACCAGTATATTGATGGCGCAAATCGAGAGATGTGATTGGTCTAGACATCGAACTAGCACGTCTAAAATGTGCGATAATGCACGGATGGCTTGCGTCCAAATTTTTTCGTCTACGAGCGTTGAGTTGTAGTCCGCCGTGATACTGATAGTGAACTCTGCGAATTGTCAGAGGAGGATTTTCTCTCAATGAGACAATATTTTATGAGAAATTATGAAGGAAATTTCGAAAGCAACCAAGTCATCGCGTATTTGTACAAATCATCGCCTACTACATGTACTAAGGTCAAGGCATGCACGAGATCGGTCCCAGCCTCGGCGCGGCGCGGCTTGAGTGGAAACATTGGTGAGCTGTCCTGTCCTGTCATAAAATGAAGCAAGTGTAGGAGCTTACACTGGCCGAATTACCATTAATCTAAATAGAAATTTGTCTGAGATCCTGTCCTAGAGTATCAGTCATCAATCCGAGAGGGAAATCCTCAAACCCGAAAATCTACTGACGTAACTTCCAGTAATATAAATACATTGTAAATATCAACCTGCCGCCTAGCTGCAATAATTGTAGCGTTTAATGTGATTTTGAAGGCTTTTTCGTTTATTTCGTTCCGACGTTTAACCCGAATCAAACGCTACAATTCCTGTAACGCAAACGCAAATAGACGAGACCACATTGAAAACGCGAGCTAGGTGTCAGCGTACTGCCCGTTTCAAACTGCTGCATGCCTTGCTACATTTGTCGATTTTGACGGATTTGGGGTACCTCTAGATCTGAAGACTTCTTTGGTCTTGAAGGCTCCGTAATTAATGTTGGCGTTAGGAAATGTCCGATATTTTGCCAGGTAAGGCGTAATTTAGCAGAAAAGTCCGCCCAACTTTGCGATTCAGATCTGAATCGGTTCCATCTATTTGTGTTTGCATTAGAGGAATTGTAGCGTTTGATTCGAGTTAAACGTCGGAACGAAAACAGAGGAAAAAGCCCTCAAAATCCCCCGGGGGGGGGGCAACTCCCATAGGCGGCTATACGGGGAGGGTCCGCGCGAAAGGGGTCGATTTTGTATGCTGGTTGGTATCAGAAAGGGTATACTTTTCATGAAGTGTTGGTATCAGAAAGGGTCTGTAAATTATGCAATCTGGAAGCATTTCAACCTGTTTTTCTTCCATGAAAACTTCTCTCGTCGCTCATGCCACTTCAGATCTAGGGCCACCTCCACCTGAATACCCCTGATTTTAGTCACAGCATGCAATATTCCTGCAACCATAACCAGACTGAGCTCGAGCGTGTCTCCAGCAATGGTATAATGTGTAAAGATCCAAAAATCCAAGAACCGGACCATAATGATAATTATCAACATATAGATGATGATGGGGTTATCAGATTTGTAGTGCCACCATCAACACAAGACAACAGACTGAGTGCTAGTGGACTGAGACGGTTACGGCGAACAATGACATTTCGATCAGTACCGTAGCCTGGAGGGGGGGCAAGGGGGGCAGCTGCCCTCCCCCCTGAGATTTTGGAAAAAAGAAAGAAAAAAAGCTACTTTTTGAACACATAGCGATGCTATTAAAATCGTCATTTACGTGACGATTCCTAGCATGCGCGATTTAAATATGGATAGTTTTTGGAATATTTGGTGGCCCTGAAAAACTATTAAACTAGGTACTACGCAGTTTAAGATCCACTATTTGAAGATATTTCTTTCAATAATTGTGTTCGACGTTGTCTTTGGTTAAAATGTTGTTTGATATAATTATCTCATTGCACACTGACACTAGCGTTATTCCGCAATTCATTTAGAGGCGACAATTTGCTATGGAAAGAATGGCCCTCAGTAAACAGAGCTGTACCTTCGACATCAAAATCCAAACTTCAATTTCCATTATAATGATAATGGCAAGGATAATTCACTGAGTTCACCTTGGGTTCCGACATAAACGAGGCCATAACAGTTTTGGAATTTGGGTAAAGAAAATGATTATTAAATTTGTTGTGTTACTTATTTGAGAAAGCACCATCCATTGTTTTACTTTGAATGTGACATCTTTTCGGCAACTACTTTGAAAGATACGACATTAGGCCAGAAAAAAATGAAAAAGCTGTTCAACCTACCCATATATTTTTTTCTGGTCATGGGCAATATATCCTCATGCGGGCTTCGCATTTTTTTTCAAAATTAAGAACATTTCTTTATATTTTCTGAATAGTTCATGTAACAGAGGTATACATTGGAGTCTATTCCAAATTATATAATATCTTATACAGTGGTTTACTTGGCTCCGATGTTGCATACAAGCATGAATTGAGATCCAATGTGCACTAAAAAGAATTGAACAAAAGTTTACGACCATTTGGCCATCACCAGTCTGAAAGTCTTGAAATGTTTTGCTCTTTATTCGGGATTTTTGGAACCAAATTAAACTTCATGAGAAGTCATTTAACATGTTCACATCCGCATAATATCTTTCAGCTTTGCCACAATAATACACTTCCAGATAATATGTAATGCATAGCATAATTGTTTCAATTCTGGTATTTTATTATGTCTATATATGGTTTGATATTATATGCCTCTAAATGGCCTCCTACACTGTCTTATTTTCAATTTTTTTTTCACCTTTGGAGTTGTCTCCTTCCAATGCATCATTGTACCATATGATTTGATATCTCCACTGTAGTGTAGGTGACAGAAGGGGTGGCTAAAATAATGCTCGAGATTCAATTGGCGGGACTTAACATTTTTTGAGAAGAGAGGATGAGATGAACTACAACATTTGTTTGCAGACAAATTGCATGAGATAGTATCAAGACGACTGAACTAAACTGAACTAAACTGAACTAAACTTGACCTGAAATATTTTGCTATCATTATATATAGTTTGTTTTATCCTTGTCAAGCATTGTGAAAAAATGAAATCGACCTACTTACCCAATGTGATGGGTTAGTTTACCCGTTGACCAGCATTTTTTTTCTGACCTTACAAATGATATTTAATTGCGTATGCTAAAATATATATTATGTAAATTGAATGCAAATTTATGCAAATTAGCATTTTCCTAAATTTTAAATGCACGATTGCACCAAGACAAAGTTCTCCCCCCCCCCCCCGGCAATTTGGTCAGGCTACGGCCCTGTCGATTGTACTTAGACTAATTAAAATGGAAAGGGTATCCTTTTTTGCATAAAAGTGGTATCACAACAGTTTGGGTTTTAATGCTTGTGAGGAGCCCCCCCCCCCCGTAATGTTACCCATGGAGTTGCCCCCCCCCCCCCCCGGGTCAAAATCACATCAAACGCTACAATTATTGCAGCTAACTGCCGCCATGTCTATGTCTCACTTTACCGAGTCGCGAATTCGGCCGGGAACGATCGAAGCACGCTGTATTCAATAAACCACATCAAGTTTATAACTTGAGTCAAACATGTTGTTTATTCATCACTATGCACTTTTAATGAGCCGATCGATGTACAGATTATCCCTAGAAACGACGAGCAGATAAAATAAATCCAGTCGCTGCACAACGGTCACGTCATTGTTGAGGCCAATCAGCAAGCTGTACTTGAAAGCAGCGTTATTGTTATGCAAATTACTCACAGAGGCGCATATGAAACGAGAAAACGTTAGTTCTTATCTTGTTTCCGACATTTTCAATATACTAGTATAATATAATAGCGATAAACCACCCCCTGGGGAAAGTATACCATCCCCAGGGGGTGGTTAATTCTATTCATTGTTAATTTATATCACATGTTAAATACCATCCCTGTTTGAAACTATCACAATCAAATTATTAACTTGTTTGTCCATGTTTCGCTGCATGTGCTTATGTGACACTAATAAAGCATTTGAACTTGAACTGAAAGATCTAATCACTTTTGTGTGTGTAAATGAACTCATGAATACATTATTTAGACAGGGTATAAAGAATACCATTGAATGGTTATTTTCATTTTCCACTCAAAATACTAATGTGTATTCATTACCAATAAAAGAAATACTTATATAGAAATACATGTAAATGTATACCGACATGTTACATATTGTCACTATATCTTTAAATATGTACTGTCATAAGAGAAATGGTGCTCAATAAATCAACAACTTACTTCATTCCGCACTGTTTTAAGAGCACAGTCAAATGCTCCTTTAAACATAGGAGATTGCCCTGGAGCAGGTACTGGTTGGGTTTGAAGTCTCACCTGAAACATAACGACGACAGAACACATTTAATACTCCATGATTGATTTCGCATTTTAACATATTCACATAAACAAGACCTCGTAGCACAGATATGCGACTGTTCGACTCTTCTAAGATTTCCTATAAAAAGTTCTTAAATAGTTTTTATGAATTTTCAACACTTTTATCAGCATGTTTGTGATGTTAGTTTTGTCTATATTGTACCATTCCTGGCCCTTTTAATGTACAACATTGTGTTGTGGTTGTGTGATTGTGATGTGTCTATTTTGTAGAATCTTGGCCACCTTGGAAAGAAGTACTGGCTACTTAAGGAGCTACCAAGGATAAATAAAGTAAATAAATAAATAAATGAATAAATAAATACATATAAGATTCCAAAACAGAGGTTTTAGACACAAAGCACATATTTAGTTCAAAGAAAAACAAAGAACACTAAATACTTTAAATTATTTGTTGCCTGCCAAATGTTTTCAGTTACTGGCAAGTGAACTCGATTTGCAGGAGAAATTGGCCAGTGTCCAAGGGAACGGGAACTGATAAATGTCGAAATATGTATTTACATATTAAACTTGTGATTTTGACAAAAAGCTATCCTATGTATTTGGTATCATTAAAATCAAAACCCATTACTATGTACACCATCCACATAGTTGACCGTCAACTACAATATGTATTTACTCAATGGATGTTACAATTTTTGTTGATTGGGCGATGATATTTCGTTTTTCACACTCATGCTTTATAATAATTCAATATTGATCATTTAATTGATTTGGAGAAAATATGTATCGAAGTTCAGAGGCAAGGTTCACCTTGCAGAGTTTTTTTATAAACCTCTCTCGAAATATGTTAGATTATGTTTTGTAAGAGAGTAGCGATGGAAATATAATTAATTGTTATCACTTCATTTACAGTCAGGTTATAAATCAATGTGGCCATACAAAATGATTATATAATACTGTATAGTGATTGTACTGTGAGAGTTTGTCTATGCATTAATTATACCATGTTTTTCATAGCACATTGCATGGAATTTAATCTAAAGCGTCATCAAATACCGTCTGTGTGCGGGCAGGTTTCCCGGTAGATTATTTACCCAGAATTTCCACGCAATACTAGTGTAAATGTAAAAATCTTCAGAATAACTACATATTTCTAAATCGTTGTTTAAGACAATCAATCTTTGAATTAGGTACTAACAGAAAATGAATCAACATTACAGTGAATTTCACGTGACATGATAACATTGTGTGGTCCGAGTCTTGACTGGTAGGTTTAAGGGAAATGCATGGACGATAAACAAAGTATTTAATTGATGAATCCTAATGTACACCATTCACAGAGGTTAAATACATAAAGTAAATAAATAAATGTCCAATGAAAAAAAAACTAAAATTTGTTAATTAGTTGTTGCCTGCCAAATGTTTTCAGTTACGGTCAAGTAACAATAATTGGTCATAATGAGTTATGCCATCACTATTTCAATGGTAGGCTGATTGATAGATATATTTTTGCAGTTGGAGTACATCAGGACTCGATTCGGACAATGTCACAACTCACAACGGTGTTGTATTGCGGACATTGTCAGAATCGCGTCGCATACACATTTTGGAAGCAGGACTAGTTTAAGTGATTTGTTTACCTTCCACGGCCTATAACACATTTTGACTATTTTTATTTGAAGACATGTGAAAAGCTTGAATTAATTTTACTGGACTAAGAACTTTTTGTGTAGTGGCAACATCAGTAGCCACATCTTAGCTTGATTTTTGCCAATTTGGGTATTAATATAACGACATCAAACCGTACGTACAAAATGTATGTACATTTGAATAACAATAACATGTGAATGTGTACCGAGTGTGTAACATTATAACGTCTGTCATCCATGTTGCAGTGGCCGAATGCAAGGCCAACTAAATAATTTTAGGTGAACATCTCCCATCTACTCGGACGGACACTTTTTCTCTTCATACTTATAATATATAGATAGGTAAAATCTACCTTAATTGTGTCTAGTGGATGCCCTGTTATAACAAGGCATATCCCACCAAAGCCACCAGCGAGGACATTTTTAGCCGGACTGATCTCCGCCATGTCAGTTCAGTTCCGTCTAGTAGGTCCAACCGTTGTGTATGGCTCTGGAAGTTTAAAACACCCTTAAGTACGTGTGTAAATGTCAGTTCCTACAGAATTAACATTTGGAACTCCCTGTCAGGAAGGCTCAAAAACAGCAGAGAATATTAACATATTTAAATGCCTGTACAAAACCCACTGTTGGGATGCACAGTGCATGTAGCCACATGCTATGTTTTCGCATGTATATACTGTCAATTGTCTTGTTCCATTAATGTTGGACAACGTTTTATAATAGATTTGCTTGTCTGTCAGTTTCACTTTTCGTTTGTAGCGTTCCGTCATTTGTGTACCTTTTCCCCCCTCTCTACCTTTTCGTGTTGTGTATTGAGTTAATCGGACACGAACTTCCACACCGATTTACGTATTTGTTGCGTAAATTAAGAATTTCGCCACTCCATTTGATTTAAATATTGGGCAAAAACATTGGTATTGTGGTATTTTAATCACCGTTACACTAAAGTTGATTGTTTTTGCAAAGGAAATATCATGAACACCGTCCTACTACTGAATTCGACCATGGGATTCGATCACAGTTCATGGCGCCGCTTGGCAGTCTATGTCTTGGGCCCGTAAACGTGAGCACTGTCCGATATCTGATACACTTCTTTGCTCCAGATAAGTAACATATTTTCGTTCAAAAACATCAAGATTTCATGGAAAATGTCATCTAGTTTGAACGGAGCACTGGGAGAAAATTATTACTGAAATATTTGTAGATTTAAATAAGAGCGAAATGATATTGAAGTGATTTTGCAACATTTCGCGTACTTTGCTGTAGCGAAAACACTGACAACTACGGCAGTGTTGTTACATACGGTAACTTAGTGATCGCCGATATTAGTGCTCTCAAAACCGATACCACAAGATTAGTATTGAATCAAAACTTTAGTATCGCCTGGTCTTTCGTACGAATGCTTGAGCATGACAATATGGCAGTTCCGGAGAAAACGGCGACGATCACGGGACTAGTCGATATCTGTCCGAAAACAGAGTCTGTCCGAAAACTACGACAGTGAGTGTACGGTACAATACAGGAAACACATGGCAGTCTCAGCTCCAAACTACTTCAAACTCTTGGCTTCGAACGACACGAATGACATCGTCTATTCTATTGATTTGAACAAAAGTACAAAGGAGTACATTACAATCACATGACGATGTCGTAAAAATTGTCATGTTACATTATTTTGAAGGATTTTGGCATGCATTGGTATATTTTGTAGTAGATACAACGATGTGTAACTGTAAACATATTCCACGTGGGTGGACTCACATCAACATATGTAGCTTCAATTCTTCCGTATGTCGTAATTCAATCTGCTATTTATATCACAGAAACATCAGTATTCTTTCTAGGAATGTACTATTGCTAAAAATGTATATTTCCCTTCATAAGATGACTGTATATGGCGCATTCCAGCCTCCAAGTGTGATCGCTATGCTGGCCTTTTTACAAGTCACCATGTTGTGAAATAATTAATGTAATTAGGTCATACGTCATATATGACCAACAGGATCACAGCTTACAAAAAAGTGAGCAATTTCACCCAATCACGTTGGGTATATGATACTGGCAGAGCTATTCACTGACCACGCATTGAAAGTTGTCAACACTTTAATGCATTAGTACTACGCTACGTCTTTATCGTCATGGGACTGGGTACATCATACTACATGTACAATGTATATATCATGTGTCACGATCCAATATACATTAAAAACAGCTTTGCTTGTCACAGAGGAGAAGCCATTACCAATTCCTGCATTACCAAATGTAAATTCTAATTTTCTTGTCTTCCGCCTAATAGTGTCTAGTCTGGTACTTTTTACTTGGAAAATCTAGAGCGCGATCTCGTGCGCAATGGGTATTTTTATAGGGGCGCTCTTGTCTGTAAATGCGCAAATCTCGCAATCGCGCGTCCTGGAGAAAACACTGGTAGTAGTATGTATTACTATGAATAAAAAGCCAGTATGTAGTAGTATGTAGTGCTATTAATACAAAGCCAGTCTATAGTAGTATGTAGTGCTATGAATACAAAGCCAGTCTATAGTAGTATGTAGTGCTATGAATACAAAGCCAGTATGTATTAGTGTGCAGTGCTATGAAAACAAAGCCAGTATGTAGTGCTATGAATACAAAGCCAGTATGTAGTAGTATGTAGTACTATGAATACAAAGCCAGTATGCAGTGAGTATGTAGTGCTAGGAATACAAAGCCAGTATGCAGTGAGTATGTAGTACTATGAATACAAAGCCAGTATGTAGTAGTATGTAGTGCTATGAATACAAAGCTAGTATGTAGTAATATGTAGTACTATGAATACAAAGCCAGTATGTAGTAGTAGTAGTATGTAGTGTTATGAATACAAAGCCAGTATGTAGTGAGTATGTAGTGTTATGAATACAAAGCCAGTATGTAGTAGTATGTAGTGTTGTGAATACAAAGCCAGTATGTAGTAGTATGTATTGCTAGGAATACAAAGCCAGTATGTAGTGGTATGTAGTGCTATTAATACAAAGACAGTATGTAGTAGTATGTAGTGCTATGAATACAGAGCCAGTATGTAGTAGTATGTAGTGCTATGAATACAAAGCCAGTATGTAGTAGTATGTAGTGCTATGAATACAAAGCCAGTATGTAGTAGTATGTAGTGCTATGAATACAAAGCCAGTATGTAGTAGTATGTAGTGCTATGAATACAAAGCCAGTATGTAGTAGTATGTAGTGCTATGAATACAAAGCCAGTATGTAGTAGTATGTAGTGCTATGAATACAAAACCAGTATGTAGTTGTATGTAGTACTATGAATAGAAAGGCAGTATGTAGTAGTATGTAATGCTATGAATACAAAGCCAGTATGTAGTAGTATGAAGTACTGTGAATACAAAGCAAGTATGTAGTAGTATGTAGTGCTATGAATACAAAGCCAATATGTAATGAGTAAAACAATACTTCTTTTCTTGACATTTTACTTTTATTTTAATGCCATGCATTTACTATAGCAAAGATGTTTCCATTTCTTAAATTGACATTTAAAGAAACATTTGCATATAGGGTACGAAACGTCTATAAAAAGTAAAACCGATTTTCGTTCCACTCCTTTCGTAGCTGTTTCCCTTGATCTCGAGTAGATGCAGCCTATTTATAGTCAACATCTGACCTCTGACCTAAAATAAAGGTATACCCAACATGCAATGCACGACCCATATGAACGTCATCTTTTGAAAGTAGAAAATGAAGTAAAAATGCACTAACAAAAAGAAACAAATGGGTGGGTGGGTGGGTGGGTGGGTGGGAGCTACTTCAATATGCTCCACTCACTCCGGATAGGAAGAATAACTACAAGTATCCTGCAATGGTAAGGATATTGTCTAAGTTTTATTTATGCTTCCTATCCTCCGTTCGTTCCACTTCTTTCGTAGCTGACTTTGAAGTCAACTAAAAGACAAAAAATAGAAATCATGCTCACCTAAACATCTGACACTGTTTCCATCACATGGACATCTGGTGCAAGGACATCACACTTGTAACTGCTGCTCTTGTAGAACTTCTTTCCTATACCAGCGAGCTGGAGAATAAACTTCAACCAACGTCCAACTGTTGCAGAAACTACCGGTTTACCAGTAGCATAACTTACAAATGAATTATTATCAGACTTGCGGATACTCTGAACCCGCTTCAAAGATGCAGCCAAATAATAAACAACACAAATTCGCCTGTCTTCCTTGAAGGCTGGTAAACATAAAGTTTTCTTTGTTCTAGACGGTCTATCCATCTTAGATAGTCCCAAAGGCAATAATGTTGCTGTCCCCTGAGACAACGATACCTTCCCTAGTTTCAGAGATACAATGTCCGAACAGCGACCTGCTGTACATAATGCGACCAACATGACTGTTTTCAGTGTAAGAGCCTTTCGAGAGCGATCCTTAGCAGGAGACATATTTTTCAAACACTGTAGTACTAACTTAACATTCCATACCTCCGTATACTTAGGCAGTGGAGGCCTGGACACAAACACACCACGCATGAACTGCACACCAGAGGGTGGTTACCAAGACGATAGCCCTCAACTGGGAGGTGAACTGATGAAATTGTTGATCTGTAAACATCAATTGTTGTGTATTGCAAACCGTCTTCCACTAAATCTGACAGGAACTCTAAGATCACCGGTACAGATGCTGGAACAGGATCTTCTTTTTTCTTCTGACACCAACTACTCCAGCGACGCCATGCAGAATCATATTGTTTTGCTGTGCCTGATCGTAAGGACTGCAAGAGAATCCTGGACACTCTAGTAGAAATTCCTCTGGCTCTGAGGGTACTCCTGAGAGCTGCCACACGGCTAGTTGGAGCTGTTCTGACAGTGGATGAATTTCCTTTGTCACTGGGTTTGTCAGAAGATCAGGAAGTTGTGGCAGGAGTACTGGCCTGCTTGTGGCTAGAGACAGGAGATCGGTATACCACGGCTGTGCCGTCCAAAATGGTGTCACCAAGACTAGATGAGCTTGGTCCTGCCTGACCCTGTGCAACACTCTTGGTATTAGGGAGAATGGCGGAAAAGCATACCCTACCAGATGGCTCCAACTGATGGAAAACGCATCTACCCTCCATGCCTGTGGATCTGGTCTCCATGCCACAAACTTGCTGAATTGAGTATTCAATCTGGTTGCAAACAGATCTATCTGGGGTGAGATGGTAAGCTGAGCTATCGCTGCTTGACAAATTACTGGTAGAAGCTGCCACTCCAGATTCTCCTTGAAGACCCAAGATAAGTGATCGGCTGGTATGTTCTGTACGCCAGGCGGAAACTTGCTCGGAGCAGGATGATGCATTGCAGACACCACTTCCACATTTTTGTTGCAGTCTGGTTCAGTGTCCACGAATGTGTCCCTCCTTGATGATTGATATAAGCTACTATGGTAGCGTTGTCGCTCTGAACTTCCACACAACAATTTGTCAGGTCTTTCACGAGACTCTGTAGTGCTAGGAATGCAGCAAGTAGCTCTCTCTCATTTATGTGAAGAGAATTCTCGTTTACCTTCCACCTGCCTTGAGCAGTCAGATTTCCTCTATCATCTGCTGCTGACTGCCCCCAACCCATATCGGACGCATCCGTCTGAATAATAACCTCTGGGGGACACAGGAGAATGGATTTTCCATTCCAAACCTGAGGGCAATCTCTCCACCATTGCAGCTCGTCTCTTGCTTCTACTGAAAGCTTCCCACTTTAATCGTACAATCCTGAACTCTTTAGAGTCGAAATCTGATCTCTTTGGAGAGCCCGAAAATGAAGCGGCGCTACTGTAATGGCCTGAAGTGCTGCCAGCATGTGACCAAGACACTGAGATAACTGCCTGACTGACACTGTTGACTGGTTTAGAATACTGGAGCACTGTGTATGTAGTTGACACACTTTCTCCTCTGGAAGGCTGATTGTTATCTGTGTTGAATCTAAGATGAACCCCAGAAATTGAATTCTCTGCCTGGGTACCAGTTTTGACTTTTGTTGATTGAGGAGAAAACCAACTTTGTCAAGTAACTGGAGCGCTGTTTGGACATTGGACTGACAAATACTCTGCATTTCCTCCAAAATGAGTAGGTCGTCTATATAAATTACACATTGAATCCCTTGTTGACGAAGGCTTGCTACAACTGGCTTCATTATCTTTGTGAACACTCTGGGAGCACTTGCGATGCCGAATGGTAGAACCGCAAACTGGTACATTGTGCTCTTCCATATAAAGTGTAGGTACTTCCAGTGATGAATGAATACAGGGACGGTGGAGTATGCATGTAAGTGCTGCCATGTAATCTTTGCGACGTAGCATGCTCTTTACGTGTCGAATGCCTTCCATCTTAAAATGTTGATAATGAATGAACTTGTCCAATGGCTTGAGGTTGAAAACTGGTCTCCAACCCCCTGTGCCCTTGGGTACTAAAAACATTGTTGACACAAACTGTTCCGGTTGAACTGAACTACTTGAACTGCACCTTTCTCTAGTAGTGTATGAACTTCACTGTCTATCAATTCCACTTTGGGGTCCTGAACTTTGGTTACAGGGTAATGACTCTGTACTGGTGTTGATGTAAAAGTTCTAGATGATAACCTTCTACTGTTTCTGGTACCCAAGGGTCGGAAGTCAGCTGGCACCAATTGTGTACATAACGAGATAGACGACCTCCCACTTTGGGGTAAATTAACGGTTTGTGGATAACTGGGTCAATATCTTTTGCCTCAAACGGAACTATTACTAGACTTAAAGCCACCTCTGCCAAATACATTTGGTGACTTGCCTCTACCATAACTGCCATACTGGTTAGTAACACCTGGCTTACCATATCTAGTATTGAAATTACCACCAAAACCACAACCACGTCTTCTATGGTACATGGTTCCAGAAGTGGACAGTCTATCCATTTGGGTTGTCATCTCCCTTGCCACACTGTGTGCCTGTTTTGCCTTCTTAGCCTCAGATAAAGGCTCATCACCATAAATGGTAGTCATGGTAGGTTTCAACTTCTTCATGGACTCATATGCAGGGGCAGAAGCACATCATTAAATGCTCTTTGTCTTGCACACTGCAAAGTATGGAAAGCACTGCCAAACAAGGTTGAATAGCTGGCAACATTTGTGAAACTTCACGTGACACACTCTCATTGCTTGCAAAATTTCCAACAATGGTAATTGAGCCAGGAGTAAACTATCAGAAACCTTAGCCAGACGACCATCCTGGAACATTAATGGCTTAGTGTGTTGACGTTTTCCCCAGTAAACTGATAAATGTTCTGGAACACATGGCGATTCAAGAAATTTATGTTGCTCTTGACATATATCGTATCGTTGTTGGTATTCTTTCCTATCATCACTAGATAGTGTAGAGGTACGTTGTTGTTCAAACCATTGAATAACAGATTTTGATAATCTAATCCCACCAGCTTTATCATGTGGGTTCTCAAACTCGCACTCAGAAACCTCTGAACTGTCAGTCTCTGACACTAGTCTAGACTAATAGGCTGCTTACCTCTGTTCACAGTCTTTTTACGTTTCTGAGTTGGTGGTGGCAGCTGGTCTCCATAAGAAGACTCTGGGTATAATTCATTCTCCGGCACATAATTCTTCTGCCGCTACAACATCATTCCCTCGTTAACAGGCTAAGACACTAGGCCTCTCCCCTTGTGCCATAGGGGGCAAGCCTGCTTGTGTGCTATCTAAAGCACTAAAATTCTGCTCGCCACCACTTCTATTCATCGATAACTGCTGATTAGCATTCATTCTCTGGACGGACTCCAGAATACCTGACAGAATATCTGTCAATTGTTGTGTTTGTACTGCTGGAGTACCACTAACACGTGTTGGGGAGGTTATCATTACGGCCGGAGTTTCGACGTCACTTCATCTGATGACTGACAGCCATCTACATCTAGTCTAGATCCTGACAGGGACCGTAACACGCGCACTACAATCCCAGACTAAGATCTCGATCTGGGAATGAGGCATACAGGAATAAACCCTGTGATGCATGCCACTTTAGCTGTCAGTGCCATTCACTGAACTTAGATATGTTGTTAGCAAGTCACATAAAGCTGTCGATGGATTTACAATTTGTGGAAAGATTGCCTATATGACAAAAACAAAATCTGGGAGATTTTAATTGAAAATGGTGGTGGCCATGGCAACCAAAGTAAATTAAATTGAAAAATTCTCAATTTTTGTTACCTCAAAATGTTACCGATGAATGTAAAAATCATATCAAATTTATTTTGGTCCCCCCCCCCCCAAGAAATCAGCGCCCTCAACGGCGATCAAGATTTCAACCTGTTTCTGTTCTGATTATAGATAATATCGACGACTGATTAATATGTACAAAAGTCTAATTATTGGCCGTTTAACAATTTTCTGTGAAATATTGTGTTTGTCTGATCGAAACATTATAATCCTTTTATAACTAATGGAAATTAAAGCCTGAACTAGACACTCACACATGAAGAAAAAATAATAAATAAAATAAAAATCTACCAACCCACCTATGTTAAAATTCAATGTAATCGGAACCACATATTTTTTATGCCTAAACAATGTAATACAACATATCCATATACAAAGTTTTTATACTTTTCACACTTTTTGAGTTACAAACACAGACTCAGTCTTGGCCCTCACCTACACCGACAGTCCCACCCCAACAGGGAATTTTTAACAACTGAAAACATGTAAAGTTAGTTTACAATTTTTGTGGGTGCTCTTGCCATCGTCAACACGACACACACCAGCCATTGATCTTTGGAGTTCCAAATCTATGACCCAGTCCATCTCTACTCGGTGTCCCTCATGGATCTGTCAATGGGGAGGGGGGTTTACACCCCTTTTGGATCACCATTCATCAGGAAGTAAATGCCCTAATTCACCATTCACCAGTATCTCCAGATATCAATTCACGTTCACTAGATATTAATGTAATTCACCATTAATCAGTAAAGGCTGTGTAAATTCACTGCAGTATCATCAAACATACAATTTTGTCATAGTTTGAATAGCCTTAAAATGTTAACATTTCGTACAGTGTATGAGTTTGGAATGTAGACCAGAGACATGTACACATGAGTTAGGGACTGGTCAGTTTCTCTGGCTCGGGGGTGGATTTTTCTATCGTGTAAACAAAAAGTCACTGATGCCCCTGCAATACCAAAAAGGGCAGATCCCTTATTTCTAAATAAAACATGGTGGCACAGTACTGTCATCTAGTATCGCTGCCAGACTCGTGACTATCTTCCCTAAGCTTTGTAAGCCGAGCGGCATCGCCGCGAGAAATGAGGGACTAAAGCTTTATAAGCCGAGTGGCGAAGACTCGAGAAAGAGAGTAACTAAAGTCCCTCACTTTTCACGGCTTCGCCGCTCGGCTTACTACGCTAGGGTCTACAGTCAAGAGTCTGGCAGCGAGACTACCTGTCATAGAATAGTGGTTAGATTTTTGTATAATCAAAGTCGAACTTCAGTTAATGATGAAACGGAAACATTGCAGTTGAAACCAAAGGGGTGTAATCCTGTTATTTAAAGAAATTTATAAGTTGCCAGATACAAATATTGAACTAAGAACCAAAGACAACATAGTAAATGGGGTGTAGGTTACATTAGCTTAAAGGAACATTAGTATATTGTTTAGTAAATGGATACAGGTGTGCAAACATATAAATCCCTTTACACTTGGCCAGTAGCTTATGATACCAAACAGGGCATTGATTTAATAGTGGATTTGCATAATCCCATATCTTTGGCCAATAGTGATTCACTGTAGGTTCGTGTGACTGCCTTTATCCAATGGCGTGTAGAGGGTTGGAGTACAGATGAATGCCTTGCCTATTTGACTTTGAAAATGAGGGAATAGGTCAAAGTGTCATTAGAAAGCTCTCCATTGATAACAGGGGTGTAGAGTCTATCAACCACATTTTCGATGTTACTTGGCAAAATGTGAATTTTCATTTATGGCCAAATTACCTTGAAGGTCAAGGTCAGTGTCATGTGCCAGTTTGTCGACATTCATAGATAATATGGGTGTAGAAACTAATACATAATCTTTATATGTACTAAGCTTCCGATGCTACTAGGCAAAATGTTAATTTTTGTGACAAAAATGGTCGCCATTTGGATGTTTTTGGAGGAATCATGAAATGAAGTGACGTGCATATGCACAGGATCGCTAAGTATTAGATATTTACCATGTTTTGTTGAAATTGGCCTGTGTGTATTATGATAGAGGTGGGCATGGACGGTTGCACATACATGACCCTAGGGAGTAAGATATTCAAATTATTGAAATAAAGTGACATGCATATGTCACTTACAGTATACAAAATGTATGCCAGGACTGATTGAACTTGAATTATGCAGATCAAGAGTAGGACTGATAACAGATAGTCATTCCTATAGTCCTCTCCTGGCTCTATCTAGTGGGAATAAATACGAATGGAAACTGTGACAATAGTATAATAATGCTTTATTGAATTCTATAAAAATGTATCACCTTTCAAAAAATATAACAGTTGAAACATTTTCATTATATTAATAATTAACATACATATATAGAGGTACATAATGTACACATATAAACTCAGTATATGTAAAATGTCTATACTGGAATAAACAGTGCTCAATACATATGTATGTAGAGTTGTGTAAATAACACAGTATCAAGCAACATTCACAAGAACAGTTGTTTCATGCTGTTGCGACACGGATCACTGTGCTATATATATATATATATATATATATATATATATATATATATATATATATATATATATATATATATATATATATATATATATATATATGTGTGTGTGTGTATACATATATGTGTGTATATATAATCATAAAAGTTATTAAAAATTGGGTTGCTATGGAAACCAGGCAAAATATTTACAAAAGGAAATACATTGGGATATTACAAAAAGAGGTTTTATTTTACAAATAATTGTTTGTACAAAAAATCTCCATACATGCGAGATGATCATGTTTCACATCATATGACGTAATCTACTCAAATGTTGCTCAGTAACCATGGTAGCAAGTATAGTGTAGTAATAATACACTGCTTAACCACTTTGATTTGTTTGGCACAAAATTAACATTTATTCAAAGGTAATATATAGTGCTCATTCAAAGTACATCAGGAGCAATTATGGACAATGCAATGGAGAAAAATATTTTTAAAAATTGCCGTATTGCCACAATTTACCATTTAACACACAAGTTTTAAAAGTAATGTACAGCTTTTCCCTTATGAAAATAGAGTGTAAAGGCTCGCAATCAAACTAAAGTATAACTGTTCTCAGAGCAAAGTAAATTGTAACTCTTCCCGCATCAAAATAATGCATGACTTTTACCAATCAAAGTAAAGTATAAGTGTTCACCAATCAAAATAAAATGTAACTGTTCTCCAAACAAACTAAAGTAATACTGTCCCCCTATCAAAGTAAAGTACAACTGTACCCCAATAAAATTACAGAGTAACTTTTCCTCAATCAAAGTAAAATGTAACTGTTCCAAAAGCAAAGTAAAGTGCAACTGTTCCCTGGTTAGTCTAGTTCCTATACAGAATCGTTACTATTTACATCTCCACTCACAGTATAGTCAAAGTTGTTACACTACAAGTCCTGAGATGCACGAGCTGCAATTTAATGTAATTTAAAATTCATACACACCCACCCAAACAGTCATTAACATCAAATCTTTATTTTTAATGAATCACAAAATTCTAACCAATAACACAGCCCTCATAAAGATAGTGGTTATTGGGGCAGTTATGTAATGGTATATTTGTCAGCTTTGGGTGCTACTTATACACTGTTCATCACTATAGCAGTTGGGGTTCACTGATGGGATGAACAACCTTTTGTGCTTATTGGAGGGACTTTGACCAGATGTGGTTTAGTGTGAAACCAAGTTGGCATCCAGACTATTCCCTGTCAGAGTAAAGTGAGACTATTCCCCAAGCAAAATAAAAGTAAAGTAACATCTCTAATCAAAATAAGGGTTAATCTTTCCTCAATCAAAGTAAAGTGTAACTGTTCCCTAATCAAAGAAAAGTGTAATTGTTCCTCAATCAAAGTAAAGTGTAACTGTTCTTAAACCAAAGTAAAGTGCAACTATTCCCCAATCAACGTAAAGTGTAACTGTTCCTCAATCAAAGTAAAGTGTAACTGTTCCTCAATCAAAGTAAAGTATAACTGTATCCCAATCGAAGTGTAACTATTCCTCAATCAAAGTAAAGTGTAACTGTTCCTCAATGAAAGTAAATTGCAAATGTTCCCAAATCAAAGTAAAGTGTAACTGTTCCTTAATCAAAGTAAAGTGTCACTGTTCCTCGATCAAAATAAAGTGTAACGGTTCCTCAATGAAAGTAAATTGCAAATTTTCCCAAATCAAAGTAAAGTGTAACTGTTCCTCGATCAACGTAAAGTGTAACTGTTCCTCGATCAAAGTGTAAATGTTCTCAAAGAAAGTGTAAATGTTCCAAAGCCAAACTAAAGTGTAACTGTTCCTTAATTAAAGTAAAAGTGTACTGTTCCTCAGTCAAAGTAAAGTGTAAATGTTTCCCAATCAAAGTAAAAGTATGACTGTTCCTTAATTAAAGTAAAGTAAAGTGTAACTGTTCCTTTGTTAAAGTAAAAGTGTACCTGTTCCTTAATTAAAATAAAGTGTAACTGTTCCTCAACCAAAGTACAGAGTAACTCTTCCTCAATCAAAGTAAGTGTAACTGTTCTTCAACCAAAGTAAAGTGCATCTCTTCCTCAATCAAAGGCGAGTGTAACTGTTCTTCAACCAAAGTAATACATGTGTAGCTGTTCCCCAATCAAAGTAAAGTGTAACTCTTCCTCAATCAAGGTAAAGTGTAACTGTTCCTCAAACAAAGTAAAGTGTAACTGTTCCCATTCAAAGTAAAGTGTATCTATTCCCTATTAAAGTAAAGTGTAACTCTTCCCCAAACAAAGTAAAGTGTAACTGTTCCACAATCAAAGTAAAGTGCAACTGTTCCCCAAAGTGTAACTGTTCCTCAACCAAAATAAAGTGTAACTGTTCCTCAATGAAAGTAAATTGCAAATGTTCCCCAATCAAAGTAAAGTGTAACTGTTCCTTAATGAAAGAAAAGTGTAAATGTTCCCCAACCAAACTAAAAGTGTAATTGTTCGCCAATCAAAATAAATTGTACCTGTTCCTCAACCAAAGTAAAGTGTAACTGTTCCAAAACCAAACTAAAGTGTAACTGTTCCTTAATTAAAGTAAAAGTGTACTGTTCCTCAGTCAAAGTAAAGTGTAAATGTTTCCCAATCAAAGTAAAAGTATGACTGTTCCTTAATCAAAGTATAGTGTAACTGTTCCCATTCACAGTAAAAGTATAACTGTTCCCCAATCAAAGTAAAGTGCAACTGTTCCCCAAAGTGTATCTGTTCCCATTCAAAGTAAAGTGTAACTGTCCCTTAATCAAAATAACGTGTAACTGTTCCTCAAAGTAAAGTGTAACTGTTCCCCAATCAAAGTAAAGTGTAACTGTTCCTCAAAGTAAAGTGTAACTGTTCCCCAATCAAGGTAAAGTGCAACTGTTCCTCAATCAAACTTAAGTGTAAATGTTCCTTAATCAAAGTAAAGTGTAACTGTTCCTCAAAGTAAAGTGTAACTGTTCCCCAATCAAGGTAAAGTGCAACTGTTCCTCAATCAAACTTAAGTGTAAATGTTCCTTAATCAAAGTATAGTGTAACTGTTCCCATTCACAGTAAAAGTATAACTGTTCCCCAATCAAAGTAAAGTGCAACTGTTCCCCAAAGTGTAACTGTTCCTTAATCAAAGTAAAGTGTAACTGTTCCTCAAGGTAAAGTGTACATTTTCTCAAAGAAAGTGTAAATGATCCAAACCAAAGTAAAGTATAAATGTTCCTTAATCAGAGTAAAGTGTAACTGTTCCTCAACCAAAGTAAAGTGTATCTCTTCCTCAACCAAAGTAAAGTGTATCTCTTCCTCAATCAAAGGCGATTGTAACTGTTCTTCAACCAAAGTAATGTGTAGCTGTTTCACAATCAAAGTAAAGTGTAACTGATCCCATTCAAAGTAAAAGTGTAACTGTTCCCCAATCAAAGTAAAGTGTAACTGTTCCTCAATCAAGGTAAAGTGTAACTGTTCCTCAAACAAAGTAAAGTGTAACTGTTCCCATTCAAAGTAAAGTGTATCTATTCCCTATTAAAGTAAAGTGTAACTCTTCAACAAACAAAGTAAAGTGTAACTGTTCCCCAATCAAAGTAAAGTGTAACTGTTCCTAAATCAAAGTAAAGTACAACTGTTCCCCAAAGTGCAAGTGTTCCTCACCCAAAATAAAGTGTAACTGTTCCTTAATGAAAGTAAATTGCAAATGTTCCCCAATCATGGTAAAGTGTAACCATTCTTCAATCAAAGTAAAGTGTAGCTATTCCTCAATCAAAGTAAAGTGCAACTGTTCCCCAAAGTGTAGCTGTCCCTTAATCAAAAGTACAGTGTAACTATTCCTCGATCAAAGTAAAGTGTAAATGTTCCAAAACCAAACTAAAGTGTAACTGTTCCTTAATTAAAGTAAAGTGTAACTGTTCCTTAATCAAAATAACGTGTAACTGTTCCTCAATCAAACTTAAGTGTAAATGTTCCCCAATCAAAGTAAAGTATGACTGTTCCTTAATCAAAGTATAGTGTAACTGTTCCCATTCACAGTATAGTATAACTGTTCCCCAATCAAAGTAAAGTCCAACTGTTCCCAAAAGTTTAACTGTTCCCATTCAAAGTAAAGTGTAACTGTTACTCAATCAAAGTAAAGTTTAAATGTTCTCAAAGAAAGTGTAAATGTTCCCATACTAAAGTAAAGTATAACTGTTCCTTAATCAAAGTAAAGTATAACTGTTCCCCAATCAAAGTAAAGTGCAACTGTTCCTAAATCAAAGTAAAAGTGTAGCTGTTCTCCAATCAAAGTAAAGTGTAACTGTTCCCTAATCAAAGTAAAGTGTAACTGTTCCTTAATCAAAGTAAAGTGTAACTATTCCCCAACGTGTAACTATTCCCATTCAAAGTAAAAGTGTAACTGTTTCTCAATCAAAGTAAAGTGTAACTGTTCCCCAATCAAAGTGTAACTGTTCCTTAATTAAAGTAAAGTATAACTGTTCCCATTCAAAGTAAAGTGTAACTGTTCCCCAATCAAAGTGAAATGTAGTCATCTCCTTATAAAAATATACATGTACTTGTATCGTTATTGACCCTCGCCTCATGAAAGTAGTACAAGTATTTCCTCAGAAAAGTTAAGTACAGCTGTTCCCCTACTGAATGTATAAGTGCCCCCAATAAAATATGTGTAGAGGTGGTATAACAATTGTGGTACCCATATGGATTCTAATCTATATCAAAGCTTTCAGTACAATTAAAAATAACATGATACAAAAGGTATACTAGCATTAATTATATCCCAAAAATCATCATTATATTAAAAATGGAAGAACAAGTTGTGTTTTCTCTTTGCGTAAGCTTAACAATCACTCAAAGATGGTTTGTGTTAGTCTTTACAGATATGATTAACATTATGGTTAATTTGCTAGTTTGGTTAATGGTGAAGGGTTAGGGTTATGTGCCTAGACTAGAGGTGACCAAAGCATACGCAAAGAGACTGAGCAACAGAATCTACCAAATAAATACACTGAAGATTTGCATGGGTTAGGTATTCTTCAATTGTAATTTTATGATAATAATGAATGTCAAATTCTCGATAATTATGACTAGTAATTCTAATTCAAATTTTATGTGCAAATTCTCAGCAAGTATTCTCCATAATCAAACAAGTGAGAAGACATTTTTTTAGTTTTAGAACATAACAAGATGGCACTAATTAAGTACACTGTAACATTGTATCACAATTGCCGGCCTGAAATTAATTGTATATGTCAGTTGATATAATAGCAGAGTTTAAAGTTGCATGTGCTATATCATCATTAGTGTTGCTGGGGTTTACATACCTTAGAATAATACTAAACAGCGCACTTGCAATCCAGACTGAGCATGCTCAGATGCAAAGGCCTGTGGGATTATGTGTGGTTATCGTAATACCTAATCTGGAGCTACCAATAAAATAAACCTTCCATAAAGGTCAGGGTGACTGAATTGATTATTTGTGGTTACAATGTAACAGTATTGTTTACAATACTAATTTATTTAACATTTATTATCTCATTCCCCATCATGCATCATTCAACATGGCGGGTTTGCAAGTTCCCTATTAATCTCGCTTCTTTTGACTCCAACATCAGTTAGTTAACATATTGCTAGGAGTGTGGTGGTTATGTTTCCCTTGTCCCCATTTTGTAATATAGCCATTAATGTGCACTTCAAGTCTCGTTGGACACCCCAATAAATACACAAATCTCGTCAGCCATTTTAGGGTGCAAGTTTCAAATTTTTCCACTAAATTTGCACTCATCCTTCACTGAACAGGTTTTGATCTTTAATATACCAAATGGATTATCATTCCAACTAAGCTATGTCTAGGGTTAACTTTAAGTTGTTCTGTTACCTTATCAACATCTATGGTACAGTCACTTTGTCTTTAACAAGTTCTCGAAAGTTGACACCCTAGTAACACCTAAACAAATGCATCAACTTTAGCAGTAGGCCCAGTGATTTCAAGCTTTAATTTATTCACAAACACAGACACATGTATGTTCTACACAACTTTATGAGTGTACGCAGGTCCCTCGTCTTCAGGTCAATTCAATGTAAAAGACAGTGGCCATAGAAGGGGATTAGGGCTGTGCTAAATAACCCCAAGAATAATCTAGAGACATATTGTTCTTGTTTAAGGATACAGTATTCTTCAAAAATTTATAAAATTTGTTAGAATTTACAATCAATAATTCTTCAACACCCATGTTTCCCACAGCATCATATATCAGGTAACCCGTCAAATCTTCTAGCTAGTATGGCTTTTAAAGGAGATCTCAAATATTCAAACCCATGAGCTGTAATCAGTTTTCATTCTTCTTTTTGTCAAATACACTCTACATGTCAATGGAAACAGTTTCACTATTACTTTTAATGGCTGAATTGTTTACTAATTATTGTTGATATTGTATTCGATATTTGACAAAACAATCGTGAATGGGTTATGGATTTGTTGACAAATGATAAATACATGCTTCACATGACAGTTGATAATGTGAGCAATAGTCTTGTTCATTTTACAACTTCTGTTTCTCATAAGACCACCTCTATGCTATAGGTAACTCATTTAATACATGTCGTTGTGGGCGCAAATGCTGCATAGTTCTTCCAAATGACTTGGAGATGTTACAGACTATTAATTCTTACCATGACAAGCTGACCAACCCTGATAGTATAACTGTAGACTTCTTCCTCTTCCTGTACAACATTAATACTGTGGTGGATTGCAAAGAGTGTTCTTGGTGATGTAACTGGTAGTCTTCTTCCTCTTTCTGAACAATTTTGACATCTTGTGGTGGATTGCGACAAGTGTTCTTGATATATTGGTGTATTGTAGTCTCGACTCCTTCCTGTAAAATATTTACTCTGCTGTGGTCTGACGTGTTCTTGGTGATGGATCCAAGTCTATGAGTGTATTTCTGCAGCAACTGTAGCTAATATTTGGCATACATGTAGTTCACAATTGAGGTGCCTCTGGTCAGTGGAATGCTGATGCCTACAATTCAACAATCATTAACACCTATATATCAGTGAAAGCAAACATAATGTGTTCAGGACATTTCATGAGCAGAAGGGCAGTAGACACCAATTTTGGCAGCTGTGTGCCATTGAGGATGCATGACAAAAAGGTAATGGCAACCTCATGTATGTATTTTTATTTTGATGACTGGTTGGTCATTGACAGCTCATTTTAATTTATTTCATTTTATTTACTATCTGACAATAATCAAAATCAACTGTGGTAGAGAGCATAACAAATGTTTCTAATGGAAATAATGTGTGTGTTGATCACGAAAAACTAGACAAAGATTGGCACAGGTTTTGAAACTAAGAAAGATCAGCTCTAAATACTTTTTCATATAGTTTGCAGCATATTTTACAGGAAGGAGTCGAGACTACAATACACCAATATATCAAGAACACTTGAGTTATCTGAGTAGAAAGAGAGAGACTTACAGGTAAGCCATGTCATGGTCATGCTAAAACAATAAATTGATTCTAATCAATACATTGATTATCTCCAGATTATCATTCTGTCTTGGACGTTAGTTTATAACTGATGAACATAATAGAGATCTTGTGAATGAAAGCTGGACAGAGAGTGAAATCAACTTACCTTGCAGAAAGCATTTTGCAACTCATGAAGAATGTCACAGTGATTGGTGAATAAAAAAACAATAGTCTGCCGAGCAGTATGCAAACTATGATTAATACTTGGAGATTGATCATTAACTGTGGCTGGACAACGGGAAACAGTTAATGAAATACTTGTTTCACTTCACATGGAGCAACACATGGATGACTGCATTGCTAAATGAAACAAGGAAATCGCTACAAAATGTTGCAGATATATCCATACTCCATCCTTTGCATTGTGACCAATACTTTTCACATTTCGATGTAAAATCTAATTGCATTGACAAAAATAAACATGAAATTGGCATTAAAAGATACAATGAAATAAATATGAATTTCACCGATCATGGAGCCTGCTATCTTGGGTGTGTCAGATGATAATTCATACCATCAACATTGAGACAGATATATATAGGAAATATGACATTATTGTTTCAATACAGTGACAGTTGGCATTGACGACATATTGGAAAGAGATGGCAATGTGACAAACTCTTTCACACTGAATCGGGCACATCAGCTCATTTAACTCTTCTATAACTTCAGCAGTATCGTTACCCATTCAATTTGTATGGCCTGGCCTGATTGACAACATATCTGGATATCAAAGGCATTAGATTTCGATCAGTTTGAATAAACATTTGTTTTCATCGAAGATGGTAGAAGTGAACAGAAAGACCACACATCACAGAGGCCAAAAAAGAAAATGCAATTGTACATTGTGTGTTATCGGTGAGTTTTGACCAACCCATGGTGTACATAGTCACAGCACCCTCTAATCCAATTCAATGCATCATTGATGTACAACAATATTTGTGACCCACAAAACCAACCAACAAATAAATGAACTTGACAAGCAAACCGACAAACCAACCAACAAACTCAAAGGACCAACCAACTTACCAAACATCTATAAACAAGATAATAAATAACTTAAACAACAGACAACAAACTAACGCAGACAACAAACACCAACCAAATAACCGACAAACCAACCAACCAAATGATGACAAATCCAACTAATAAACGAAATAAACAACTCGTCAACCAACCAACAATACAAACCAGAGGGTGATGTGTTTATATAAACTATTGGTCTGCCAGAACTTATTAATAAAACAGAATGTATTACAATTTCTAACTGGACTTCATGATGTTTGGTTCTCCTGTACACTTGCATCAAAAAAGGTTTACCCAATGTGATCAATATCTGATGCATTAAATAATATATGTTGTCATTCAGGCTGTGCCATAAAAATTGAGGGTTTGACCATACTAGTGAAGTTGTGGAAGGTTTTACAAGTGCTGTGCACGATTCAGTGTAAAAGAGTTGGTCATATGTCTTCTTATTCCGATACGTCTTCTATGGCAACTATCAAAGTATTGTCCCAATAATGCCCTACATCCAATGTATATCTGTCTCTATGTTCACGTCATTAACTTTCATCTGACACACTCAAAATAATATGCTACATGACTGGTGAAATTCATATTCATTTCACTGTGCCTTTCTAGCCAATTGCATGTTCATTTATTCTCAATGAATTCGATTTTGCAAGAAAAGGTAAAAGCTATCGGTCAAAATGCAAAGCACAGAGAATGGGTGAATCTACCACATGTTGTGGAAATTTCTTTGATTCTTTTATTGCATGCAGCCATCCAGGTGTTGTAACATGCAAACAGACCTGAATAATATATATATATATATCAATAATATCCAAATATGAAATTTAAACACTGTCTATTGGTTTGTAGTTTTCATAGATTTGTATGGACATATTTACCTGTGTTCCACTGTGTGGTTTTATAGCAAATTATTGTAAGAGAATTTGAAAAATACTGTACAACTTAAGAGCTGTCAGCTTCCATATTTAAACTTGAAAGTTACTAGTATCTGACCTGAACAGGCATAACTCCAGTTGATAAACATTATCATCAGATAATTCTAACACCTAGTGAGCTTAAATCAATTTTGTGTATGTGCAATCTGACAACAGCAAAGCTTTAATGGTTGAAAAATCCAAATATAACAATTAGTTGAACTTATCTTGGTTGTCTCAAATCTTCATCAGCTTACAGGTTACTGAAATTTCTTGATTGATTTTCATTCATTGACCAGTGCATCCATGTCCTTTTATCTGAAAGGACAAAAAATTAAAAGATTAACATTAAAAGTGGAATATTAAGTAATCAATGACAAATTCTTATATATATATAAATTATTGACATATACAATTATCACTGCTTGATATACTCAACAACTGTTGGGGCTTTTGCATTCCTAAATCCTTTATTTCTTGATGAAGAATAATATGCAGTTCGGAGTGATTTGGGTCAGTCATTTCAAACTGAACGACACTCTCCTTACTTACAGCATGGTAAATTTAATCAAACACAGCCGTCACCTGGCGGGTTCGAACCCAGACTGCAGAGGTAAGAGGCGTACGAGCTAACCGCTCAGCCAACGACAACCCTAAAACCCCACTGATATACATGGTTAAGGGCGCCATCAGTAAATGGGGGGGGGGGAATAGGGCCCAGGTTGTTATGTAAAATATGACCATCCCACCATCCCTTCTATTACTATTGACCTTCGCCCTGTTAAAATATTTCAAAAACATGGTTTACATGCTGACACTAGTCTCAGAACCAATGGTTTAAAGGACTTAATCCCATCGCTGCCACCATGTTGACATTTTGAATGATATTGGATATTTCCCAACTACTAGCACTGTATAGAATGTGTTAAATCTGCAGTGCATTAATCAATACCAGTGTTTGGATCTCACTGACTGAGTTTACACAACAGCAAGAACTTTAACACCCAAACACTAGATGGACACACTCCCAATATATTGTCGGGAATGGGATCAACATCTCAACAACAGCATTACAATATATCTTATCCAACTGTTCCTGTTCTACTCCTGTGAGACCCACTTCGACTTCTCTCCTCACATCACACCTGACAATTAATTCAGGACATGGTTGTCAGCAGTGACTTGATTGACATGGCCTGATATTATTGTACCTACCCTAACCTTCCTTCACACTCTCCCTATCCGATGTGGCAGCAGTAGGATGCCAAATTCCCCCAAATACAAAATAACGAGTCAAAGTATACTGGTATACTATTTTCTTGAATTGAAAATATTTTTATTTAGTAATTTACCAGTATTTGGTTTCAAAATGTAAGTAAACACAGGCAAATAATTGTAATAGGTAAACTTGGGGATAATAATGAATTTTGGGCAAGCGAATGAGCAAAAATGCTATTGAAAGCTGCATCAACTGGGAACGGAGTATTTAATTTATTCACTCTGTGCTAATTTATTAAAAGAATGTTTTGTACTGGACAAAGGAAAGCTTCTGAATTTGCTTTAGCACATTCAAAATTACAATGAATTTTGTTGTTACTGCAGAAAATACCATAAATAAAATTTAATTAAACAGGTGAAAGGGTGAATTGGGCGAGTTGGAGTAGGTAGCAGCAAAGATCGCCATGGCCTTTTGTTCACACCACATGGGCGGCAAATTTAAAAGATGGGCAACTGCTCAATGAAGTCCGTGAATTTCTTTTCGAAACCTACTAGTTTGGGCGGGGACTTTTGGTTCGAAACAAGTGGGGAGTTTATCAAAAATTAGTAAAAATTCATTGGGCTATAACACTAATTGTAATTTTTAGCGCGAAATTCCGGTAGTATTCGGTGGTCTCGCAACCACGCTACCAAAATAACATAATTTTTCTGTGAAACACTTTGCAACAACCAGTAGGTGTTTTATACTCAAGCACAAATTCAAACAGTGCACTTGAAACTAAACATATTAACTAGCCAACCCATCTTCAAAACTCGCTACAAGTCAAACAAACTTTCGCCTGTCATTGTCACGTCTATGGGAGTAGTTCGACTACTACAGGGGAAAAATTCACGCCAGCTCGGACGCGGACATCACTTCAGTTTTGTGTTTTCCTTAATAATGTTGTAATCAAAGCCGAGGTTATGTTGTCTTACCTGAACTGACTAACGTCAGGCTAAACAACTTCGTCTTTGGTGTGGATGTGTTGATGCAGGCTTGAATATACTAATTCGTATGTCTTGCATCAACACTTGCTATAATCCGTCCTACGGGATTTTCCAGGGTGATACGTTTATATACCAGTCAGTCCTCCATCGTTGATGGCGTCCTGATGGGTTGTTCCATTATTGCTATAGTACGGTTTCCAGAGGGGCACTGGAAACCGTTCATACAACAATAACAACGAAAGTAGTCTTACCTGAAAGTAATTGCTGTTAGTATGGTTAGGTAGGTACAATCCAGATAATATATTCGTCCAGATGTAGAAGATACGGCTATGAGCCCCAACTCGTAGGTGGTCGCTAAGTCAAGACCATGAGGGACGTTGACACGCAATTTGATGACGTCATCTCAGAAATTCGTGACGCGTCCCGTTCACGTTCACGTATTTAGGTGTAGCCAAGCATGTCTATTAGAGAGGTTTAGATACACGTTAGAACGCGTACGCCTACGGGAGCATTATCGTGCAGGCGTATAAGTAATGACGCGTACAAAATTGTGTTAAGTTATGCGTTCTAACGTGAAAAACAGTGGAATGTTCGAATGTTAACGCGCGCGTTGACATCTTCTGTCCAGAAGGCCAGATACATGCCTTTGATTTCTAAATGTGTCCGTATTTTTGCCATTTTTCCTGCAACTACCCAAACCAAACACCAAACAATTAGTTTAAAGTTATGCTTCAGAACTTTGATATAAAAAATACGACATTTAATAGACGAAAATGACAAAAACTCAACACGTATTTACAGTTACGTGTAGACCACCATTTTGACGTAGCGTCGTTTGATACAGAACGCCTGAGTTGCTTCGAATCACGTGACTATGACGCTACACGTATAGAACACACGTAAATACGCGCATCTAAACCTCTCTATTATGGAGACGATCACGGCGCCTTGTTTTATCCACTGTACCATATGTTCCATATGTATTTCAAATGTAGATTGTGGTGTAATTACGCTTGGTTCTTTACAAATCAGCTAAAGTGTATTTCGAATTTTGTCTTCAATGAAACACCAACAACAACTGCGTAGCAATGCCTAATACATGGGCAGGAATATTGCTTCAAATCAGAACGTAGCCCATATCCGAGTCAGACCTTTTAGTGGTATGTGCCTGAGTCTGAGCCCATATGAAGAACGGTACGCATACTAATTAAAATGTTATCCAAAGTCTTCACTCCATTGACGACTAATTAAAAAATGTGGTGACACCTTTATTGCGGGAAACAAACACGTTTCTATCTGTTGACTGTATATCTCCTTTCATCACGTTCCATGCCCCTCCCATAATACCACAATTTTCTCCGTACTAGCAAAGGAGCTATACAACCAAATGGTTAGTCTTGCTGCTAGACGTTCGGGCTTTCTTTCGATGCTATAACTATAAGCGAACGAAGTTCGCATGTGAGGGCCTGCTCGGATGTTCCATCCTCGATAGCGTTGTTCGGCTGTGTGTCGTATTTTATCGGAAGAACATCCGAGGGCTAGCTGATAGACTACCAAATGGTAAGGTTTTACAAGTCACAGAAACCAGCTGTTGAAGTGTCTGTCGAATTTGAGAGGTTTTGTAGCGCTGAAAGGGTCTAATTATGCAAATTTTTCAATTTCTCAGCTCTTTATTTAGTACATGTTATGAAGTTCAAAACTATTTAGCTTGGCGTCGGACCATCTCAGGTGTCTCAAATTTGTAGACAATACTCGGAGAACACAATACCGAAACTCAGACCGAAGACTGAGACCGAAAACACGTTTCTCCGGATAGTAAAAAATTTGAGGGAACGGAGAGATATCGCGTCGACAAGTGTGAAAGACGATGATTTATGCAAAAAAAAATAAAACGATGATTATAACAAGACATTTCCCGGGAACATGTTTTAGTTTATGTACTCAAGTTTCATTTATAGTTGAAAAAATGACTCTATTTGAATTTGTTAAAGTTAAATCATTTTAAGTGAAAATCCACCAAAAACGAAGTTTTTGGGTAAAAATCAGTAATGTGCTTGAAAATGTAAAAAAAGCACCACAGAAACCACAACTTCAAATATACACTCAACATAATACATGAAACACATAGTGTATTTATTTTGTACTGTCTGTATTGTGAAATATTATGAAGGAGAGAGAGAGAGAGAGAGAGAGAGAGAGAGAGAGAGAGAGAGAGAGAGAGAGAGAGAGAGAGAGAGAGAGAGAGAGCGTAGTAAACGAAAACGATTACACGTTTAGTAACTAGAGTAGTAACTCGTCATCTCCTGTAACTATAGTAACTCATCATCACCTGTAACTAGAGTAGTAATTCGTTATCACAACTTCGTTTTTAGAATGATTTACATTTGTAGGTTATCAACAATTTTATATCATATCTGGTCAAACAAAGGATCGTATATGAATATGATGTCATCCTTCATTATTGAGTCATGACTGCTCATAATTCATAACTATAGTGTGTTCGGATTATTATATAACGAGCAGAAGTTTTGTCGTGCCATGGATCTCGGATGTATCCCATAATACACCCTCGATCTTGCAAAGCTATACTCTTATTCAAATCATACGCAGTGACAGACAGAGATTACATGTATCCAGTGTGCAGCTGGCAAGTGCCACCAGGATACTTCAAACTGAGATGAAGTGTCTCACAGATATTATAAATATCATTTACTATGGAACAATACTTATATCTGTTTTCTAGTGTCCCCTATCGGAAATATTGTTCATAGCTGCACAAGGAGATTGAAGTGCTCGTCGTTCCCCCTTTTCACATAATAATTTCTGTCAAAGCTCAGAAACCAAACGTGGTATGAAAAACGATAAGTTCTGTCACACTTTGAATACTGATAACAGCACCTATTGTCATGTAAATTAGTTATCTTGCCCTGTAAAAGTGCAATATTACGTTCGGCCAGCTGTTGAATCATAGACCCTACAGGAAAGTGTGGTTGAACTACTGGTTGGCATGTTACGGTTTTCTATTTATACATTTGATGAGTGAATCTAGTTTTTGGTCCACATTGACTCACGTAATTACTTGACGGTAGGTTTCATCATAGACCCTACACGAAATAGGGTCGATGTTTGCATCATGCAAGTGTGTATAGTTTTATACACACCCGAAGCAATCACGGATTTCATTTATGTGAAATAATGACCTATAGTGAGTGATTGCGAAACAGTGGGGTGACCACGTATAACCTCTAGTAACTACGGCATATTAAAGATGACATTTGATGTTCCATTAGGCAAAGCAGATATAAATGTTTGTTTCCGATAACATGACTTCAAAAATACATTACCGTTGAGAAACTGCTTAGACCCCAAAACGAAATACTCGTTGGTCACAATACTTCAACGTGTAATTCGAAGTAATTGAAGGCAATTATATATGAAGGAAATGAACACAATATACATTCTATTGTTAGTATTAAAATTCAACTTCATATATTTCTGAAGACTCGCATTCTCTGGAATGGGGTTTTAGAAAATAATTGACCATATATACCTTGACAAGAAAATTACAGTCACGGAAATACAAGTCAATTCTCAACATTTTACCTTTTGAAAAAAATGTTTAGGGTCGGCAGCTTAAACTAGGGTCGGTAGGGTTACCAGAAACACACCACTTTTTTATTTGGCCTTACAAAACCAAAACTGAACAAGCTCAGCTAGTTCAAGGGAAGATTATGAGACTACAAAAACCTCCAAAGGGACTGCTGCCTGTATTATACATATAAATGTATAATACAATGTTCTTACCTTGAGCTCCATGGTCTACTCTACACCGTAAAATACGGCTGAGTTGTGGGCATTTTTTATTTGTACGTGGTTCTGGAAATCAAACTGATAAGTTTCCTTTGTGTGTTTCCAGATGGAAATGATCTTTTGAAGGGGCCTGTAAGACTTATTTGGGAAAAGATCATCTAAGAATATCGCGATTAGTGTCGTTGCCATTGGACTCGGGGTGATCGAACCAGTGACACTTTAGTTGTTACAGTACTACATGTAGATTCACCCCGCCCAATGACAAGTAACACAATGTGTTACTTGTCTGTGCCCCGCCCAAAACAATGAAAGAGTGGACCTCAAGTTTGAAACAATATATTCAAATACAAATATTCAGAAACCTTGTGAAGACAGTTACAAACTACAAAACACAGTAAGAAATTTGGGACTTCCGGGGAGTTTGTGTTCCGGGGGAAATATATATATGAGGGGGCACTAAAAGCTGTTACACTAGCTCAAATATTGATATCTACCCGTTCCTGGCATAGCAGTACCAGACGACTAGAGAGGACATACGTTTCACTCGATTTGATTTACGGTGATGGAAAGATGCTACAGTGACATGGCAAAGGTTTTGTATCCTGAAAATCAAAAATGGTGGTGGATTGAAAAATATAGTATGGCGTTTGTAAGACACGACTGGTTACTTCCTCGAGTACAATTTTGAGCCAGAGTATGTCAGTGAATATGAATCACAAATTATAACAGTATATACTGTACACATACCGTACATGTACATGTACAAATGTACAGGTAAAGGGGCATATGGAGAGTGCATTGTGAACCATGGTGGAATTTATAATAGAAAGCATGAGTGAACTAATTTGAGTCGTAAATTTATAAACTTTCCTGGCTGACACTTGGCGGGCCTATGCATCAAGTTACCAAGTTACTTACTTAGCAAGTTTCAGGCTGAAAATTGGCAGTTTGGCGGGCCTATGTACAAAGTTACCAACTTACTTAGCAAGTTTTGAGTTGAGTACCCTGGCTGAAACTTGGCGGATCTATGTATCAAGTTACCGACTCATAAACTTACTTAGAAAGTTTCAGTTTCCTGGCCGAAACTTGGCGGACCTATTATGTATCAAGTTTTCCTCAGTCAGGGAAGGGGGGGGGGGGGCAAGTTTTGGTGAAATTATATGTAGATTTGAGCACAATTGAATTTATTTGTTTAGGTCAACTCGCTATGGCAATGTATACAGATTATCTAACTACGATTGCAGATCAAAGTATTACCTGCCACGGGGTTTTATTTTCAAAGCTGACATTGATATTATTCGTTTGGTTTATTAAAAATTGAAACTATTATGGCGGGAATTTGGGAATGTTTTGTGTTATAGACAATCAACTTGGCAAGGCCTATGTATCTGACATTGTCACCGGGGTTTATTTTCAAAGCTGGCCTTGATATTATTTCTTTGTTAAACAAATAAATGAATCTATTATGCCGGGAAGTTAAGAATATTTTTGCTTTATTTTTCCTCAGGGAGAGGGGGTGGTACTGGCAAGTGTTGGTGAAATTTCATATAGCTTTTAGAACAATGTGGAATTTGTTTGTTTAGGCATATATGTGTATAGGTTTTGGGTCAACTCGTTATTACATAGAGATTATCTGATTACATAACATGACTGAGAAAAATACTGCTTGTCACCTAATTACCATATCTAATTAGCACAATTTTCGTGTACTGTATATTCGTGTTGGCTACACAGCCTATCTGACGAAATACCAGAAACAAGGGGAAATATATAGTCCCCAAAAGGATTCAAATTTATTAAAGATACTCTTTTCGACCACCAATGTTAATTTCGTTTCAGACATTAACGCAATTCTCATGAAGGCGCGACATTGCACAAATATCCATTATCGGATAAAATCTAATATTACTTTTTAGACGACATTATCCGATGAAAAGTACCATGTACGTGTGATTGCTAATTAGAGTCTAATATTAGATTTTAGACTCCAAGTTAGATTTTATCCGATATGATCCTATAGAAACTACCTCTGGGGTTCGTGCGACACGCGAGGTCTAGCAGAGGTAGTTTTTATCGGACAATATATATCGGATAAAATCTAAGTTAGAGTCTAAAATCTAATATTAAACTAAAATGTGTTTGTACGGCATCGTGGGTGTTCACATGACTTGTCTACGAACGCTGCTTTCATTGTTGCATGGTGCCTACAGTCATTCTGTTGAACTGATGCCTGGTTGGACGGTAAATCTGTCATTTCTCAAAGCAATTCGTGTGAACCAATAGAAATCTCCGTACTATAGGTTGAGATCGGCAGAAATAAACATCAGACCACAAAGGTCATGCACACTCACTATTCCGTTGAAATATTTACGATTCACCATTCACGTGAACGGTATAGTCCCCGCGTTGCGGGATTACATTTATTCCCTATACCAATGCAATATACCGGTAAAATCATAACAGACATCTTACCGTTTATTATGTGTGGTTATGTTGGTTTATTAATTTATGCAAGAATATGCTTAATCCGTGCAGATTCACGCGTTTGTAAGTTATTTCCATGACAACATAGTTATGTTTGCTGGAGACTGCTGTTCAGACAATTAGCCAATTTTCGTCTCGTGGTCAAGATGAAGTGTCAAACGCTTAGCAACACTTTTTCTCAGTGTTATCGCACGTATAGTATCAGTACAGACAAGTACGTAACTTGTCTGTGGTATCAGGCAAAGCAAACTTTAAAAGCATGGATCTATGAATGTAAGTCGGATTCCCTATATTATGACCGAGGTAGACTACATGGATGGTGTTCACTTCATAATATTCTCAGCACCAAAACACAACTGGAGAAATGCCAGCATTGGATAAAGGTTTGTTCCCTGGCCGACAACTTCGATATGTTAGTACATAGTATCAAGGCATATCCATTCATATGCTCGCTACACTTTGTCGGAGGAAAGGGACCGACACATGATCACCCTGACCCAATACCTGCTAGTATTACGGCTCGAGGTATAGAACTGAGAATGTCTGAATAGGCCGAGTCAAGTACTATGCAGTGTACATGTACGTAGTCCTTGCGTCCCTTATACGTCATCGCATCGTGTCAAATGCACGTCGTACATAGAAGAATTGCCAGAATATTGCCCGAATTGTTCTCAGATGTTGTTTTTTCTTCAATTTATTGCAACCTTTAAATCCAATCTTGAATAAATACATGCAAAGGGAGAATTTATTAGTTAGTATAAGCATGTTAGAAGTTACCCGTGACTGAGAACGGGTTGTCGATGTCCAGTACACCGTGTGTTAACTGTCTGTGAGTACACGTACGTCCGGCCGAGAATAGCTAGGTCCTACCATGGATGTATTAGTATGTATGTATGTATGTATGTATGTATGTATGTATGTATGTATGTATGTATGTATGTATGTGTGTGTGTGTGTGTATGTATGTATGTATGTATGTATGTATGTATGTATGTATGTATGTATGTATGTATGTATGTGTCTGTCTGTCTGTCTGTCTGGCTGTCTGTCTGTATGTATGTATGTATGTATGTATGCATGTATGTGTCTGTCTGTCTGTCTGTATGTATATGTATGTATGTATGTATGTATGTATGTATGTATGTATGTATGTATATGTATGCATGTGTGTGCATGTGTATGTATGTATGTATGTATGTATGTATGTATGTATGTATGTGTCTGTATGTATGTATGTATGTATGTATGTATGTATGTATGTATGTGTCTGACTGTCTGTCTGTCTGTCTGTCTGTCTGTCTGTATGTATGTGTGTATGTATGTATGTATGTATGTATGTATGTCTATGCATGTGTGTGTATGTATGTATGTATGTATGTATGTATGTATGTGTCTGTCTGTCTGTCTGTCTGTATGTATGTATGTATGTATGTATGTATATGTATGCATGTGTGTGCATGTGTATGTATGTATGTATGTATGTATGTATGTATGTATGTATGTATGTGTCTGTATGTATGTATGTATGTATGTATGTATGTATGTATGTATGTATGTATGTATGTCTATGCATGTGTGTGTATGTATGTATGTATGTATGTATGTATGTATGTGTCTGTCTGTCTGTCTGTCTGTCTGTATGTATGTATGTATGTATGTATGTATGTATGTATGTATGTATGTGCAAGTATTTGTGTATGCGTGCGGTGCGTGTGTGCATCTCTGCGTTCAAATGACTCTGGTTTTAGTGAACTATTTTGGCAGTCAAACTTTGACTTCAAAAGTTAGCATCGTTATGAAATCCAAATGTTAATTTCACTAGAGAACTAATCCATACAGAAAGAAGGGGGTAGCTGATTGAATGCATAATATATTACGAGTATATTTATAATTTGGAAGTCATTTCTCAGTTTCATCGTTTGTGACGCTATACAATTTGTGTGTAGTGGGGGGTGCATAGCATAGCCTAGACTTGGGAAATGTCGTTGTTGTCGTTGATGGCGCTATTGTTGAATCTGACAACGAATCTTTCTGTCTATAGCAACCTGACGAATCCATTCTTTGTGGAAGATGTGATTAAATATTTGCACACGTTTAAGACGGAGTCTAAAGAAAACTTAGGTCTGAAAACTCAACACAACTAATACCTTGGAACTATGTTGCAAAACAGAAAAGAGAAGTTTTGTAACATTCCTTGCTGAGACGTTATCAACAAGTCATGACACATACAACAAATATTTACGATTTATAAAATATGGATATTTATTTATCCACAAACGTGATAATACATAGAAGCATGACGTCAGTATATACATGTAGAATGCCTCATTTACATATACTTCTCATATCTCATTTAGAATTTAATGACTGTCAGATGACGTCATATTGTCTTTGCACATGTTTACGTACTCAATGTTTTATTTGTAAAAAAAAAGATTTCATAAAATTTGCATATTTCAATCTCGTAAATTTCTAAAATATATAAAAACTCTGTAATACATAATAAATATAATCATCCATTTTGTCAGAAAAGATTTCTAAAGAACAGGAAATGTGTTCATCTCTCCTTCTACAAAGTTGGTATAGATAAATTGTCCATTAATTCATTGGTTCACATTCTGGAGAAAATGTTACAGATTCTGAGAAAATCACCCCCTAGTTGTCATTTTTTGTTTAACTGCTAATCAAAATCTTCAACAAAATCAGGTTCCCTGTTGAAAATGTGGTCACGTGTTTAAGATAATAAATGAGCTAGGAGTCACATGATGTACTCACCTGACTATATCCACTGCTGCTTGAAAAGTGAAAAGTATGAATAAATAGAAGGGAAAAAAGATTCATCCTTGAACGAGCTTCAAAGGTGTATCATGGCAACTTCGTTCAAGGCATCTAATTTTGCTAATTTCAGTGGATCTGAAAGTTACATAGCACTATCAAAGTATCATATCAATGGATAAGAATCCCGCCCACCCCACCCGCTGTATCCTCCTTTCCTAACACAGAATCTGATTCATAGTACACTTGAAAGGACTGTGCCATCGATTCTAACATTTCAGTTTGTCTCTCCCCAAATCAAAATCTGCTCTCGTTGAGTCTAAACAAAGGAAGATATGACATTCATTCTAAAATATAGTGTATTTTCATAGATAAATATTTCATTGGTAGTTACCAAACAGTCTCTCCCCCCATCCTTCCCACCTACCCGAACACCCTCCCTCCTCTTCCTATTTCTTATGTTTCAATAAAAAGACTGTTACATTCATTTATTTCACACGGCAATACAAAATAGCAGTTATATTTAGAATGTAAAATATCGTTAGGGGAGAACCATTTGATTTCTGGGAGTGGAAGATTTGAAGAAAAAAATTGCCGGCAAGTGAAGGAGAAAAAAAATATAATTTGATCCCGTAACTGCTCAAGAAAAAAATTGTTTCAACAGACAGAAGTAAAAAAATTGATCCGATGTGCTGAAATCAGCAAAATTTATGAATCCGATTCTCTCATTTTCAATTTGTTTGGAGGCGGCACGTGCCGCCTAAGGCAGCGCTAATGTTTTCAGTATTTGTGAGCAAGCCCTATGTTTTTTTGAAACATTCATGATATAGGGCTGCTTTCACAATTCAAGATGCAAGATATTTTCTTCTGGTCGGGGTCTGGTACTATTATAATGGCTTAAAGGAAAACAACTCAGAGGGGTGAGGAGTACAGCACACCCCAGATCAGTCAGCTCCTCGTGGATTTGTTAGAAGCTATCTTTTGTACATAAAATTTAAATAGCAGAAGCATAGATTGTAAAGTGCTACTTATTGCTATTTACACAGAACAAGTTAGTTGTCAACCAGTGACATGTAGGTATAGTTATGAAACGCACATTAAACAATTGGTAACCGAGATAAAAATAAAGTGCATTGCTGCTGCATATGGAAAAAATAATTTGATGCCGCACTGACGATAAAAAAAGTTGCTGTCACAGTGATGGGAAAAAAATTGTTGCCATACTCACTGCCTCCACCCAACCACACCCCACCACACCCCACAAATCAAATGGTTCTCCCCTAAAGGGAATCTATGCATTCAAAGATTCCAAGATGAACGCGCACTTGTTTGAGCAAACCTCTCAGGCTGGAGTGCGCCACCATCGACAAGAATGTCTACCAACGACAACAGATACGTTTGTCGATAACTTGTGATTTATTTACGACGTTGAGTGGGCTAGATAGTATCGCCATGACGTTATTAATGCAATTGAGACGTTCTAAGTATCTTGAATGTTTAAAAAAAACACACAAAAAACAATGTCATTTACCTTAGTACTTGTGACTAAGAGAATTTTAAACTTGTTCACTTGTAAACAGTTTTGGTTAAAATAGAATAATAACCACTATACGAACAGTCATGTTTGACCATATCGTTCCACTGGGGTAAATCTTTAGCAGAGGATGTGTAAATGTGGTGAGTATGAGACGAAGTGACATCGTTGACTTAATTTACCCCCGGTGATCTCTCCCCTTGGGGCTGTAAACAGTCAAAAGTGAAGTTCGTCTCTTACTACCCCTTGACAGAGATGGTAGTTAGGTGGGTCACAGGTAAGTTAAAGGTAGGGTAAAGGTGGGTAAATTGGACTTTCAGTGAACCTGTTTATACCGCATTAACATCAACAACAATATCTTCAATTGGATATTCATCTGTGTTGGTAAGTCACGTGTTTGGAACAAAAGTTCAAATTGAAGACTATCATCAACAACAATCAAGTCTATGGTATCCGTGACGTCACAATATATCTCGACATGCGTTATCCTAAAAACATATAGTTATGGTATCACTTCAGAGGTGAGTAGTACATCTTAAAGAAATTAAAACTGAGGAATGTTCAAAACAAGGTAAGTTTGACGAAAATATCCATACCCAAATGATACTATTTATGGTCCTAAATTTATAACAACATTGTACAGGTACATACATTTGGCAACGGTATCGCAGGCACGACTGTTAGTGTAAGCCATCCATCCACTGATAACACTGTGTGACACTACACGTACTATACTATCGTACTGCGGTTACTACGCTCGCGGTCGACAACATATATTCAAGCATTTTTTACTTACTCTTATATCAATATTGTATTTCGAAATACTTGTGGAGAGTTACACCGAAATCTGATGAAAATTGATTATTGTCGGAGCAGGTAATTATGCCATCGTCGCAAACCACGGCCTGTTTTACGGCAACGTTCTTAACGAGTCTCTTCGAAATGTAGTACTAGTGGTAGAAATAATAACTCTGGTTTTCGAGAATGAGGTTGAACAGCAGGGTTAGCAAACTATATGTGTATGTAAATGTCACCTGATAACTGGTCACGTGAAACACGAAGCGTACTGCATAGCAAGCCGTGCTTTTTTATTTTTCATACTTTCCATTTGAATTCCTGGCATAACCATATGATAAATTGGTTATTACCCGATATGACCTCTTCAGTCGTCGTATCGCCGTCAGTGCAGTTTCCCTAACGTGACACGAGTCGTGAGACGAGTGTCACGTTAAGGAAATTGCACTCATGACAATACGACGAACGAAGAGGTGATATTGGGTAATAACCTCTCGTGTGTAAACTTGTATTTAACGTTTGATATACATATACACCATCCACGACGCTTATAATTATATCTTTTGTTTTTTATCATTGCGGTCTCTTTGTTCAAACTAAGGGAGCCTTCAGCATTTACAGGGGAGAGTCGGAAGAATCGGTGGGGGGGGCACATTTTACAAACCTGTTCTTCGGGGAGGGTCATATTTTGCATTACAAAGTTTGGGGAGGGTCACATTTTAAAATCCGTAGTTTTATGACAAATTGAAGATTCAATCATTGTCAATTTGTTTTGTATCTTTTGAGATGTAAAAGTTGTTGTCTAGCAAAATAGCAATAGTGAATGTGAGTATTTTTAATCATCTGGTGATGCATTTTGTTGAGTGTACCATCTCACTTCATCATTCAAACTGTTCGTGAATGTTGTTGTTAAAATATGATGGTGATGGTAGCAGTGATGATGATGATGATGATAATGATGATGATGATGAGGAGGATGATGATGAACTTTTGTCATAGAGAACACGGACAGTACTGACTCAAGTAGTGAGAGTGGGTCAGATTAAAGTGACACTGATAATGGCAATACTGAAGGAGAAGGTGATGATGATGATGACAATGATATCAGGGAACTTTTGCAAGTGACCAGATCAGACAGTATGCACAACATGGAAAGCATGTTTTAGATACTAACTAGAATGTGTATGATTATAAATATAAGAGAAAGGTATAAATAGTCAAAATCATTTAATTTGTATGTCTACATATAATGGGAATATTGATTAACTTTCAGTACATGTATATGCAATTGTCATGGGGAGGGTCATGTTTTACAAAATGGGACAAAGGGGAGGGTCACTTTTTACAAATTGAGAATGGGGGAGGGTCATGTTTTACTTAACATACTATGCATGATTTCCTCCGCCCCCCTGTAAATACTGAAGGCTCCCTAAAACAATATGTCATCCTATCTTATCGAAATGCATTTATCACCATGGAAACAATTTCCAATTATTACGGGTTTGCCTTTAATTTACAATTTATTTAACGTCTCTTTATTACTTTGAAAATCCAAGATTTAAGTGTTATTTAGTAGTGACCAAAGATTATTTAAGTTTGCTTTGAATTCTCAGAGAAGTTGGAAAATACAAAACAAACCTTTATGTTGAATTGTAATAACTAATGTGACCAGCGCAGTGTCATTGGATAGCTATTGACTGTTTACTTAAGTACACACCGTACCGTGATTGGTCGGTGTTGTCACGTGATAGTGTTCGTGCCTGTAGAGTCGAATGATTTCACTGTGTACAGGTGATACATGAACCGAACTGGGACGGTGTAGACGTTGTATAACCAAGTGAGTGGTGATACGAGTGTATCGCTTTGTTTAATTGTTGATACAACGTCACAACTCGAAGACATTGACGTCATAATATTCAGGTAGGTCACTGTCGTGTTCATTCCTGTCTATAAAATATTGTATTTTCAGTGTGTAAATTGTAATGTTAAAAATTGTTATTTAACACCGTATTATTTCACATGAGACTCACATTTTCATTTGAGACTCGTATCGGAAATCACCGTCACGAATATTTTACCTGGTTAGTCCAATAGATTTGTACAAAATAGCTGTAACACTGATTATAGTCCCCAAGAAGCTCACTGTGCACTGATTAAGGAAAAGTATACGTATTCATCGAAACTTGACACAGAAATTTGAGCTGGGACTGAAAAACTCCTGTGTGGTGACAACTATACAATGACTCAAAACAGTAGACCCGGGTCACAGTACCTTTTTGTCCGGGTCATATCTTACAACTCTGTCGGCCAAGATGGCGTTACGTGACCAAAGGTTTGCTACAAATAACTTTAATACTGTACTCATTACTGCAATTAACCTACTGCACAAACTAAACAATGTGATAGTATGTGTTACACCTAATCAAATATAATTTTCTAGTTTTGGGTTTAACCGTCAGTGGGGAAAGGTATTATTCGAGTTTTGTCTGGTCTGTATTTGTGTTTGTTTGTTCTGTACGTCGTGAAAGCTGCTGAACCAAACCCTTATACACATGTCCCTTTTGGGAATCACAATAACTGATTAAACATCCCCTGAATAGTACATGTATGTGTCATTATGATAAATAATGAGTGTAGGTACTTAGGCAATATTTTAATATGCAAACCTCAAATTACATAATTTCGTGTATACAAGGATGTTCACATATTGTCGTATAAAGATGATCGATTGAACTTTCTCTTTTAGTTGTAGCGAATCATTTCCATATTAATTGATTTTCGTAGAAAGCTCCGCGCATGAAACTGAAGCGTCTGTCGCGCATGCGCAGTAGTCTTAATACTATATTTGGAATGCTATTTAATGTTTCATCTTATTTGGTGCACACAATGATGGTAACAAAATACCCATGTTCTCAAATGTGTGATGATCGAATGTAGATGTTATATATAGATGTTGATATATATGACAGAACATGCTCACAGTAACGTTGAACTTAAAACCTTCCATTTTATTTCGAAATAAAATGTTTTAAATTCAACCTCATTGAGAGAAATTTCTTGTAATAGTGTTACGATTTACCTCCAAAAGTTCTGACTCTCCTGTGATTTATGTATTCTCTGTAGATGGACTGACTAACTTGTATTTATCACATTATATGATTATCATGATTTGTTGATGATTTCTTTCAAACCTATCACAAAGGTGATATGTCATATGGGACATATAGGTGATATGTCATATGGGACATATAGGTGATATGTCATGTGGGACATATAGGTGATATGTCATGTGGGATATATAGGTGATATGTCATGTGGGATATATAGGTGATATGTCATGTGGGACATATAGGTGATATGTCATATGGGATATAGTAGGTGATATGTCATATGGGACATATAGGTGATATGTCATATGGGACATATAGGTGATATGTCATGTGGGATATATAGGTGATATGTCATACGGGATATATAGGTGATATGTCATATGGGATATATAGGTGATATGTCATATGGGATATATAGGTGATATGTCATATGCGACATATAGGTGATATGTCATATGCGACATATGCATGTTGTTTTCTATTGTGACATCTGCAAAGTTGACCGATAGCATATCTTTAAAAAAAAGTAATACATAGACTGGATTCAAGTGTCTACCTCCCTCCTCCATTATCAGGTACAAGTATTCTTATAAGCATTGACCTTTGATCTTGACCTTTGGGGATAATTTATAAAAAATATATCCATTTTCGTCTATGACAGACACTTTTCCTTATCCACTTCTTGCCAATTTGCGTTAGATTATGTCCACGGTAACACATAAGACAAATATATACACGGTGTACTTTTAGTGCTCATTTAATGTTTTTTTTGAAGATCGATTACATTTGGAGTAATACATGAAAATATAACTGCATAACTCAAAAACTTCACTACATAGAGAGTCCAATCAAAGGTCTAATCCTATATACTAATATTCATGCTTTCTTGTAACATATTGATCTTTGACATTGACCTTGACCTTCTGGGTCAGTTACCAGGAAGCCATTGTGTGCATATTGCAGACATTCTGTAGTATGGCGATTTTCTTTTAAATTGGTATAAGGTAATACAGTACAAGAGAACTATATAATACATGCACTGTTCTGGTAGTCATAAAACGTTTAACTGAAGGGTGGCCAAATTTGTAGTGAATAGGGTGGGTAGGTAAGTGAATACAGATTAAAACAATGTATGTAAATATGCCTAGAAACAAAACCACACCCATCGCAACAGTCAATTACAGTTGCACTACATTGACATTGGTGGTATTTTTGGACATGGTGATGAATCTATTGTCTATTGCTGTGATTGTTGTACATGTATTTTAGCAAGGGAGTATGTAAAGCTGGCGTGAGTTCAAAATAGTCAACACAAAAACCATGGCATGTATAAACTAGTTTAGTTCCTGATGACCGTGTTCCGATTTTACTCTATGTTATCTTCACACATTACAGTGATGTGTGAAAATATCGTGGTGTAAAATCGGAACGCGATCTTCAGGAACTAGACTATAAGGTTACACTCACCCACCCACTCACTCACTTACGTGGGTCATTTCTATGGTGGGATACCTTCACTGACATTACAACTCCATGTATCTGTTAGTTTTGACACACTTGGTAGCTTTCTGTAAATCCATCCATTGTTCTAAATTTGTTTGATATATGAGGGGAGTCTATAAGGAAATAATCCTATTTTTTCCTGATTGCCCTTCCTGCTCCTCAAGGACACTAGAATATATCACTAGCAGCTCAGTGAGTCTGCCACAGATGATGAACTCGTATGAACTTTCTACAGAGATTTGTATAAATGGTACATGTAAATGTATAGATTGCTTTCATTTGCTTTTTGTCCCTTTTTTTTAGCAAAACTGAACTTCTTAGGTTCAGAAGTGCTATAAGCATTGAAATGTGCCATTGCAAGCTTGTGGCACACTTGTACATTTCATCTTTCATTCTGACTAGATTTTGCAGACATTTATCATTTTAATGTCAAATTAGAATATTACCAAGATGTATACATGCAGTTTGTGTGTGTGTGTGTGTATGTATGTATGTGTGTATGTATGTATGTATGTATGTATGTATGTATGTATGTATGTATGTATGTATGTATGTACAGACAGACATCTCTTTTACCATTGGATATGTATATGGAGGCACATATTAAATTGTATAAAATTCATACCTGCCATTCTCAGTTCAATATTTTATGTTGAAAATCTATGAAAATTTTACCATATCTGCCACCCATACACATGTCTCACTGGAAACCAGGAAGTTATGATACGATAATTTACATAGTATTATGATTTATTTTCACTGAAATGAAGACCTAACACCAAACCATACATATACATGTACAGATAAACAATTATACAATAAAGTGAATTTTATGAATAGATGTGAAAATCTGAAAATAATCACTGTACTAATTGTATTTCTCTACAACGTACAGTGACTGTTCTACCATGTGTGTAACAATTTTGAAATTTTTTGATAACATTCACTATTTCTTTGAGTTAAAAAATCATTACAGTGGACTCTGAGTGAACTCCACCACCAACACCAGACACCAGTGAAGTGTACCTAATGTATACAGTCCTTTCAGTATTTTCTATAGAAGGCTATACAACCACCTTTTGTTGGTTTACAGAATGGTTGAGATATATGAATAGGGCTGTAGAATACAGGTGTATTGTTCTCAAGTTGTTTATGACATGTGACAGGCACATGGTAAATAGAGGGTGAACTTAAAGGTCAAACAGATACAACATGTATTGTCATTATGCATATTTGAGGGTCTATGGTGTATGTCAGTCCTTATTTTCAAGGACACTGGATTGATTGCTGTAGACCTAATTTCAGGGCAGAGTAGTTATTATGTCTACAGAAAATTCAGATACTCAATAGATTGTGATATGTAAACATATTTTGGTACTTTTCAATCTGTTTTACTGTTTTCCTTTTCCTGGGGTGATTTACTATAAAAGACTTGGCTTGTTGCAAGTTTACATTCAAAATATATGGGTTTATGTACATTTGATGGGGTTGGGGAAAGCACTTGATGGTTTTGTTAAATCAGTTACTGTCATTGACATGGCAGCTTAGTTGTATACTAATTTTAGTGTTGCACATCTCTATGTTTCTTGTCATTCCGTGAAGACCTGAGTCAGGACACCTGTGAGGTCACCATAGTGACTTCAGAAAAGATTACCGCCCTCAAACTTTCACTATGTGTAAAAACTCATTACTATTCATGAACCAGGGACTAAGAAATGGAATCATCTAGCTACACTTTCTCTCATTAACATTTTAAACTATTTATAGTAAGCATCAACTAGCACTGAGTTCTTGTAAGTAGACAATAGTTGCCAGGGTGACCTACACTGGGGTCCCTGGAAGCCTTGGAGGGTTATTACTCTTAATAGGCAATTTTGAGACTATTCAAACATTTTCAGGCAATAATTTTCAAGCTTTACAGGACAGCACCAACATGTAAAAAGCAACTACATACAAATGTAGGGTTGAGATATTTTTTCAAATAAGGTTTAATAGCATCTTGACAATAAGAGGTATATAGCAGGGGGAAGAGCTTGAGACTGGGACATGTCAACCTCTTGTGTGTGGGTGTGTAGAGGGGTGGGGTGGTCTCCTACGGGTCTCCCCTAGAAGTTCTGGTTTTGTTAGCACAACTGAACTGAGGTTCAGTAGTGCTATAGGGATTGCCCGACATCTGTCTGTCTGTCTGTCTGTCTGTCTGTCTGTATGTCTGTGTAAACAACTTAAAGTCAAAAACCGCTGAACCGATTGCCATTGTATTTGGTGGGTCCATTAACTTGGGTGTCTAGTTGGGAAATTCTTCAAATCAAAATGATCTTACCACCATACAGTTTGTGATTTGGGTTAAAAATGTGATTTTGGTCAAAAAAACTAAAACAACTACTGGGCATGGGCTGAAATTTGGATGAAACATTCTTCAGGGTGTTTTTACTAAGAATTATTCATGATAAAATAGTCCCATCAGTGATATGCAAATTAGGGCTAGAAATGTGGGGTTTTTGTCAAAAATCTATAATTCCAAAACCACTGAGCAGATTGGGCTGAAATTTAATGGGAATGCATCTAGGGATGTATGGACGAAGAAATATTTAGCATACAATGATTTCATGAGTGATATGCAAATGAGGTGTAAAAATGTTCATTTTTGGTCAAAAACTTATATCTCAAAACGTACTTGGCCAATGAGTCTGAAACTTGGTGAGATGTTTCTGAAAGTGTTATTCTGCCGATTTTCCTCATATAATGTTGACAAAATTGGCCCTAGCAACCATGACCACGCCCTTGGCAACAACCAAGTGGCAGTATATTTTGGTCAAATAACAACACCGTCTGGTAGGCAAGTGAGTAAACGTTTAAAAAATGTATGCAAATACCCTAGCCACCATGATCACGCCCATAGCAACAGCCAAATGGTGGTGTATTTTACAAAGACAACAGGGATTCTTACACAATTGAATAAACTTTCAAAAAGTGTATGTAAATTTGCCTAGCAACATGACCACATCCATAGCAACAGCCAAATAATCACGTATATTGCAATGGTAACAAAAGGAATAGAAAGACAATTGAATGAACATTCAATAAATGTATGCACATGTGCCTAGCAACAAGACAACGCCCATAGCAACAGCCAAATGATCACATATATTGGGAAGATAGCAACGGGGATTAATAGACAATTGAATAAACATTCAAAAAATGTATGTAAATTTTCCTAGCAACAAGACCACGCCCATAACAACAGCCAAATGATCACGTTTATTGCAAAGATAGTATCAGGAACTGATACACAAGTGAACAAAAACGTTAAAAAATGTATTCAAATATATCTAACAACATGTCCATGCCCATAGCAACAGCCAAATGATCGCGTATATCGCAAAGATAGCAACATGGTTGGATAGGCAACTGGATTGTTATTCAGCAAATGAACATCTATTGTTAGCATGGACTAGCATATGTGGATAAACATTTTTTTTACTGTACAGTTGTGCTACAACGCCATTGGTGGTAATTCTTTTAACACTTGAAGCCCATTTTTAGACTATTCAGACGCTTTAAGGCAATAACCTCCAAGTTTTACAAGACAACACCATTAAGTATCAGAAACTATTATTTCTAACTTACATACCTACACAGAGTTCAAATATGTTCTTAATCATTATAGTAAAGGTCAGCATCTAATTGCAGTATACATAGACAAACAGACAGACAGACAGACAGACAGACAGACAGACATATATACACGTAAATCCACATCTATCCAGAAATTGCATGCATGCACAAACACAAAGACAGACACACACATCCACACACAGACAAACAGAGGCTAAGCTTTTATTGAAGTTAGTTATTTCCCTTCTCATTCACATTGCAACCCCTATCCTACGAGGTCACCAATTATACAGCGGGGTTGACTTTACCAGTCATGGTTCAAATATTGCCCAAGGACTCAAACCACTCACAAACAAATGGCAGCGATGGGGCTCGAACCTACAACCTGCAGCTTCAAAGCCTGCCAATCTGATCATCATGAATATTCATCATCTCCATATAAGGAAAGCTTGTCAGTACAGTAAAGCTTGCCATCCCCGAATTCACACAGGTGCCTTCGTGATCCCCTAAATACCCGGGATATGTAAACTATGTACACTTGTTTTGACGGTAAATAATAAACAAAATCCAAACCCCCATAACATCGATAGTACGCATCAGAAAGTTTACATACTTCATGGTAAGCATGATGCAGGTGTATACTTTGATTCTCTACAACGGCTATTCACGGCAACATCCTTATGCCATTTAAATTCACTTCGTTGTGGCATGCATCGCGAACATCTTGAACTTAGTATTGCTCTCAAGTTCGTGTAGTGAAACGCTAAATTCAACAGTTTGTATCTGGATGCCCTATAGTAGTAAAGTTGATGTCATTTTACCTTTTATAATTACTCCCCTTACACACCTATTACGTATAAAGAAGGAGCTGACTTTCGTCACTTCCCAAAGTTTGTCTGGTTATCACGACAAAACTATGTATTTCCCTTTTGTTTTAATTCATTCATACATTCATGCATTCCTAAGTAGTTGGCCAATTAAAGACGTAATTGTTAGTGATTATGTATAAATTGCCCATGGACTGGCCAATAATATCTATATGTCTGTGGATATGAAGTTATATATTCATGGAGAATATAGTATATTAAGAGGGGTAGTCCTTTGTTTCGTTGGCTCGCACTTTGACTTATCCTGCTACCTGTCATCTTTGTTGGAATATTGGAACACCTTTTTACACAACGGGACACCTAGATCTACACAACGGGACTCTAGTACTTTGCAACGCATCCTCTCTCTTCAGCAACCAGTACCGATGTCCATGTGCAAGCTGTATCTGTTGTTAGTCATGCTAGTAAAGTCAGTATACCTTATTTCTTTACATGTGCATCTATTCGTATGTGTGTGATCGTGTCACATACTTTAACACGCTAGATTGGAAACGATAATACCTGTTATGACGGCTTCGGCCCTGTTGTTTGATATGTGCTAGTGTCTTTGAACGATCAATGAGTGGGAGAGTCATCAAACACAGGGTATTTAAGAGAACTGTTGACAATTCACCTCGTTAGAACTTTAACGGAGCCAGCGGAGAGAAGCGAATTGTTACACTGGTGGCAAGCGTTTGGGATAGAATACGATAGAACAGTGACATGGCTTTTGGTGGTTTGTTTGACAATAGATTAGAACTTTGTGAGGATAAATCGTTTGCAGAGAAAGAGAGACACGTGGAAAGAAGCGACGGTGTGACCTTGAGTGTGACGTCAAATGATGTTATAGGAGAACATGTACATAGCAGCAAAGACCAAAATGTGTGTTATTTGTGTGGAGATACTCTGCAATTTGCAAACAATTTATTGCACTGGCGAACCAAGCGATGATGAAATTATACCAGCTTGGCTAATCAAGCAGTCATCAAAAGCCTCAACCCCAACCACCGCGACAAAAATGGTGATAATCTACCACCCATCCCAGCGGTGAGACCGAAAATACGACAACAACAACAACAACGCCGGCGGCGCGAGTAACGAAGACAGCCGACGGCGATCCGAATTGCGTTGAACAAACAGGCGGGTAGGCATACATCCTCTATCAACAAGGGAACATATACTCCCGTGACCTCCGTTTAAACGAAAGTCCGACAACAACAGCAAGAGGTGTGATGGCGCAACAACCAAGGCATAGAGAACATGGGCGCGTTCGGTAGTCAAAACGTTTTGTCATTGTCTGGCCAGGGCGCCCTGGCCCTGCGCCGAACTGTATCTTGCATGTTGCGCGTGAAAAACAAAAGATGGCGGCACATTCAAACAGAAGATTGTCGCATTTTGTGTACATTCAGCACTCATCATTGAAAAGACGATGCACATAGTTAAATCACACATTTGCAGTACTGTCAGGATGCTGGAATGCCTAAAAAAAGGCCTGTTATTTATGCATACACTATTTTTACACTAACGAAGTGTTCTTTGACCTGTGACCTGACCCCAAGTTTATCTTGCATTGCTCAATGTACAATGTACGTCAAATCGACCGTACCATTATCCCGACGGGTATTCGTATTTCTAAATACCGTTGCCAATTGTAAATGACCAATTCCATGAACTTTTTTGCAGTGCTGAATCAACACTAATGTTCACTAAGTAATCCTACACAAAAACTCAAGTTCGCTGATGAAGTGAGAATTCGTGGCCGCCATCTTGGCTTTTGGCGAGTCACATGGATGCTTACCAAAACCTAACCAGTTCTTGCCATTACCCTACAGAATACGTGCACGAAATTCCGTTTGAATTGAGCCAGTCGTTTTTTTAGAAAATTGTGACACAAATAGACACAGACTTTTCATCCCAAATACAAATTTTACTTTTATTACGGAAGGCAATACAAAGACTACTGCGCATGCGCGTGTGCTCCGCTTCACCTATTTCACTTTCACATATGTTGAGCATGTTACAGTTAAACGACTGTTGCGATTTGTCAACGGCTTTGTATACACGAAATTATAAAATTATAGGTATGCATGTTGAAAGTATTGCCTAATTACTGAAACTTATTATCAAAATTTTATCAGAATGACACATTATGCTGGAGATGTTTAATCCACTCTTGCGATTCCCAAAAATAGCATTTGTATAAATTAGGTTTGATGCAGTAGCTTCTCAGTTATAACGTTCACAGACAGACAGACAGACAGACAGACAGACAGGCAGGCAGGCAGGCAGGCAGGCAGGCAGGCAGGCAGGCAGGCAGACAGACAGACAGACAGACAGACAGACAGACATACATACATACATACATACATACATACATACATACATACATACATACATACATACATACATACATATCAGATCAGATAAAACTCGTATAATACCCGTCCCTACGAACAGTTCAAACTAAGACTAGAAATGTTATTAGGTGTAACACATTCTGTCGGATTGATCAGTTTAGTTTGTGGAATAGGTTAATTACAGTAATATTATATTAGAGTTTTTATGTACAGATTTATTGGACTGACCAGGTAAAATATTCATGACGGTGATTTCTGATACGAGTCTCAAACGAAAATAATACTGTGTTCAAGCTGTTGAAGTACAAGTAGGTATAACATATTGATACTTGTATCGTTAATAAGTTGTAATACTGCTATCATAATATTAAATATTTATATTGATAGTTCCACTAATTCAGTTCGGTTACTCTGACTACAAAACACTAACTTTATCGGCTCCATCCGCAAACCACGAACACGGGAGTTCGTTGTCTGTGCTAAAACTACATACAGTGCTTAGACTGTTAGGGTGGGTCTCTTTATAAAGGGTTACAGTATAGCGAAGGAAAATAAAACACAATCTCTGGCAATCTGTCGCAACGATAACAACAACGAAATAATGCCAACTTGTCCCCAAGTTAATGTTTGACTTCGGTTTTAAAAAATACTATAAAAGCTTTAATAAACAGTTGCTAACAAAGGTAACGGCTCTTCAGTTCAATACCTAAAAGTGTAAGTTAGCAGGGCCGTTGAAGTGATCATTAAACGTAGAAAAGAGAGGCTTTAAGACCACGTAGGATTCCAAAGCCGTATATTATCAAACCATACATATGTACTTCAAGGATACAATACATTGCTATGGTCTTTAATACCTGAAGTGAATCAATTTTACAATGCATACGTACATATCTGGCTGTGAAATGCATTTTTTTACGCAAGGCCGCTAGACGTTTTGAAGATATACACTTCGTATACGACTGCTCCAGAATTTTAATGTGATTCCAAAATATAAAAATAACCTTTTTCCTCTACAAAGTTTTAGTTTATTGTATTATATGTAGTTTAAACTACATTTCACATGAAGTTGTAACAAAATTGCATCTACAAATATAAATTATATTTTGTTCTTCTCATTTCATTGTCCTGTAGTTTACTCTTCAATGTCATCGTTATTGGGTCCTCAACTCAAGGCTTTCTATGAAGAGCATTTTCCCAAACCTCCACTGGTACTTACTTAGATGCTCCTTTCATCAACCGATGGTGCTCTCTTTCTGACATATTTTTTTTGTTAAGGTAAGAAACTACCTTCAGTAAATCAATCATTCGATGTCCACTTTTGAATATCACGTTAACATTATCAATTAATATAGGTATGGTGTAATTAATAATGGTCAACTTCTTTTCGTAATTGAAATACTGTAAATTAAATTCATGCAGCACACTGGTCAAATAGTATAGCTCTAACATTTGTCACTTTCTACCGGTTTGTTTGTTTGTTTGTTTGTTTGTTTGGTGTGTTGTGTGTCTGTAAATACCTTGTCATTTCATTCGTATTTGATCAATAATCTGGTCAGTTCTACTCTGAAATAAATATTTGCTAAAGACAGTTCGGGAGAATTAATGGTATGTAACGTGGAGGACTAAATAGAAGGGGTTACTGTAGGTAAAAATTAGATACCGAGCCAATATGAAAACTTAATGACCTTAGTTTATAGTCGTATCAGCTACTATAAGAACAACACAACGAAGATCCTCGTCATCACTGATTGCTAAGATATATAGATTATTTGGAAATAAATCTAAATTCAAACCATTTTTTTAATTTTAAATATATCATGTTTAATCGTTGTGTGGTCATATCAAATCATTAAACTGTTGATTAAAATATCTAACATTATGTAACGGTATACTCATGTTACAGTCGTTTTATTCATTTCTTCAACAGATTGATCTATTTTGCCATCATTATCTGATTTCCAAACATTTTATTGACCCAACCATTTACACAACCAAGACTGCACCTTTTATCAACCATTGGTTTGCACTAATCCTGATAAGTTTTCTAAGGTAAGACATAAACATAATGTTCCACTGTCAACTTATGCGATTCAAGTTACGTTTTCGTGTCACTGCGTATATCATACAGTATATTATGTGAATGATAAACATTTACGGTCTAAATACCGGTATGGGTTCTGCGGACCTCAGTAGTATGGCTTAGTGACACACCCTGATAAAGTCGGACCCTTCCACCATACAACTATAATCCGGAACCTCAATTAAGGCAATACACATTTGCCATTTTATTAAAAATGTATAAACAAACCAACGTATAGCAATGAATGTGTTTACCTAAATACAGCCCTTACATAAATTATTGACATATCCGGTTTAATGTTTCTCTAAACTTTATTGGCAATGCTTTGTTTTCTTTGTGCGAAACACTATACACACATTGATAATTCCATTATTTACTATTGACAATTTATTTTTGCTTCGGGTCAGAAAAACTCATCACACAACTACTACTTGTATTTCCCCTCAAGATTTGCCGGAGAGTGTTTTGTCATCCATCATTAAGTAACAATTCTCTACTTAATTATTTCTCAAAGTTCTCTTTAAACTGGTTACATAAGTAGACGCCTCGTGTTGGCTGCCAAATCGTGTAATCAGTTCAAAGAGAACTGTTGATGTAGCCAGACCACACCCGTGGTGTCCTCTACCACCACCCTGTCACCTGGTGGCGGCTTACACCCCTTCATTACAGGCTTGTACTGAGTAATACTCGACACATATATACTTCCTAACAATTAAACCTTGTACTCAAAAAGTGGCAAAATGGAGTAGACTACACTAGTTTCATGATAGCTTACCAATTATGACAAATAAATATAGATTCATTTGTATCATGACACATATTGTAACTATCGACACCCACAACAGTTAGTTTCTGTTGAAAAAGCATCGGTCAAGAAATACACGTTTTGTTATGACTAATTACCCACAGACCATTAAATGTAGGTAAGATTGTCTTAGGTTAAATAGTATATGGGTATATAACTGGTCATTAAAATACATTCCAATCACATTTTGCAGTAACAGTAGATGTACGTCAATGTAAATTTTCGATATTATTTCATTCTAGAATAACAACTCAATAAGATGGCTAATAACTCAATACCTCAAACTCAACCACAACCACAACCACAACCAAAAGTTATGTTTGTTTTTAACTCCTGGGACAAACATCGATGTGGTCTTCCAGGATTTCACAGACATCTTGTCAGGGAATTCTGTCGAAGAAAAGGGGAAGCACTGAAAGTTTACTCCACTGTTGTTGATACGAATATCAGTGAAGATCAGATGAAAGATGCACGTGATGCTGGCGTCACTCTGATGAAGGCAACAAGGAAGGAACTCATCAAACCTTCAGAAGACCCACCAGATATTAAATGGCTACTGAATCATGAAAGTTACTACCCCGAACTATCTCAACTCAAGAACGTCCAATATGTAGTAGGATACGCGCCAAAGACGGCTAGAGCAGCTCTTGAAATCCAACAGAGATTATTTCCTAATGCACAGCTATACTTCATCAACCACTTACGGCCAGATGATCCATACTTGATATCTATTGTGTCCAAGGATGAATTAGAAAAGGAAATGTTTGATATGGCAGACAAAGCTCATGGATTGGTGTCTATTGGTCCAAGTATGAAGAATTTCTTTGATAATTCATACAGAGCATTAACCAGTGAACAACATCAGTTGGAGGTTAATCACATTGAAGTCCTACCAACACCAAGTCATTGCTTCTTTCAACAAAACCTACAGTTACAGCAGGATCTACAAGAACATACACTTCTGACATACGGTGACACTGATACAATTGACTTTGTCCCAAAATATGAAGACATCCCTGCAGCAGTTGGTGAAGTAATGACAGCACGCAAAAAAATTAACCTGGAGCCACCTAGATGGACCCTTCTAGGAGAATCTAAAGACCAAGATAACTTACTAAAGACGTTGAAAGAAAAGATGAACTCGCCTTCAACAACGCCAACACTGTATCATAATTATTCGACAGGTAAACTTATGAGACATCTAAGTCAAAGTCATCTCTGTCTACCGACACCACATTATCAGGAGTATGGTTTTTGTGGATTAGAGGCAATGGCAGCTGGACTTCCCTTCAGAATACCAGACGACAGTCAGATTGGAGCCTTTGTGAGCCGGTACTTCGAAGATTATTGTGACGACTGCCTAACCAAATCAAACAAGTGGACTGAAGGCATACAATCGATATTGGGGTACACTATTGCAGCATTTAAACTCGCCAAGAACCAACAGAAAACATTTCTTGAGAGTAAAGATGTGTCTGACGGTCATCGCAAATTTGCAGCAATGTTTCCTGATAGAGATGGAAAGTGTGACAAATGTAATACGTCCTCAGGTAATTTGATATATCATTTCAGGTGATGTGCACACGTGCACGCAAAGTACATGACTGTAGTAATCACGTACACTAACATACCAAACCTAACCAATATATTGCACACCTTTCATCTCTAAAACAACACGGTACATATTAGATGAAGGAAAGCTAACACATGTAATTTATTTTCACTAACATTTTTTATTTCCATTATAAATTGTCACATACACGGTTACTGCACAAGGGTAAAATGTATATGTATACAGATTTTAATAGAAATGTCACCCATTTAGTTATTTTACCACACTCAAATCCAATATACTTTTTCGTCATCTTTGACTTTTTATACACAGGTCTTAATGTTCGCGTTGCCTTGAAAGAGGCAGCTTATGAAGAACGTGTTAACCAATGTGAGAAGAAGAGTCAAGACCAGAGAGATGACCATGATGTTTCCTATTGGACGACAATGAAGCAAACACTGAAGACAGTCTGGGATAAGTGTACACAATTATTCAACAGTAACTCAGATAAGATAGTAACAGACACGTCTAGTCGTGACTCAATAGATGAAGTCTGTACAAAATGTTGTAAAGATAAAGTATGTGTCTCCGATATGAGAACTGGGTCACTTAACATGACATTAAACTTTCCTCATCTGCCAAGTCTCTACAGGTTTGAAGGATGTTGTAGATCTGGGAGTTTAGTGACGTCATTGGAACCACTACTGATAACTGATGAAATGAGACAATTGGCTGCCGAAGTAGACCTACCACTACAACTACATCTTACCTATGACAATGATGAATTTTATGAAGTAGGGGAGTTCTTTTTGGATCGTAAGTATTAGATTATTTTCAAGCAATCGACATGCAGTCTGGATTATAATTGATCAACAGAATATATTTATTTCATCAATAATGATCATTTAACACTTGGAAATGTTGGATAACATTTTATTTAAATTTTAATCACATACTTCATTTCAATATTAATCTATCTCTACAGGGGATGGTGGTAGTAGAGAGAAAACTGTACTGCATGATGACATAGACGAAGAAAGTGATGAAGAGATTGAGATTGATATCAATGTAAGTTTGTTGCTATTACCGTTTTAGGATGTATGCATACCATCAGAAACAAAATCTACTCGTTTATTTTTACTAAGATCGAATTCTTTTCCGCCTTAGATTGATGAGACGTCTTGTAGCCCTGGACAAGAATTACATTCCCAACATCTTGAAGACATTGTTGGGCACTCCAAAGTCAGCCTTGAAGGTATGTACAATGTAGTTTCCAAGAACATATCAAGGAATTAAACTACTGATAGTCAAAAGTGTGAACGGAAAAGATAAAGTTTATCCGAAGAAGACCAAACACTTTGTCAATGCTAGCATAAGATGAGAATGAACAATAAAGTGAGCTAAGTTTAGTTTATCCCAAAATGTTTAGTTTCAAATGTAGCAGCCTTGTGAACACTGTGATATTAGAATGGCTTTTGTGTATTGACTTACATGGAGGGACATGTCAATCATTTACTTAATGCAAACCCAAATTAATGTAAGTGTCGACTTATTAGAGCCACTTGTGACACATCGGACATAATATTTATTCTACAGAGCAGAAAGTTCTCCAATATAGACTTGACGACGCCTTGGCAGAAAAACGACAATTGGAGGAACGATGTAAACAGTACCTTGAACGGGTTGACAGTGCTGAGAGAGTTGTTGTAAAACAACTTTTTGATATTCACTCACTGAGAGCTGAATTGGAAAAATCGGACATCAAAGCCATGACAGAACTCGAGATGAAGCTGCAAGCAAATCAAACTTTAGTGATCGAACTTGAGACTAAGTTATCAGCTTATCAACATGATTCTGAGGAACACATTGCAAAAGGAGAAATAGGTGAGATTACACACACACACACACACACACTCATAAATATACATACATGTACATGGTTTGAAGAATTAGGGGAAGGTGTATTTGGGAAAACTATAAGCTATTCGACAATGAATGACTGACTCAGACTGACTGACTGACTATCTGACTGACTGACTAACTAACTGATTGACTAACTGACCATATTTGACTGACTGACTGATTGATTGACTGACTATCTGACTGACTGACTAACTAACTGATTGACTAACTGACCATATTTGACTGACTGACTGATTGATTGACTGACTATCTGACTGACTGAAAGCTAACTATAAACAATTATATTAACTATACATAATTGTTATTAAATATATCTTTGTTCATATCATTAGTTTGGATTTTGTTACTTTTTATTAGACTTTAGACATTTACCATATATTTAGTTATATTTGGTTTTCTTTTCTTTTCCTTTCTTTTATCGTCAATAATCTCACAGGAATGATTATGTGTAACAAATAAATAAACTATAATATAAAACCTATACATAAATACATAAATGTACAATTTATTAAGGTTACCTCTCACCAATGATTTTCTACAAAATTGTTTTATATATCAGGTGACATCTTGGTTGGTGATGAAGGGATGAAAGAAGTTGAAACTCTAGTACACAGCAAACAACATACACCACCAGAGAAGGAAGGGCTATCTCAACCAATCTCAACTAGTGGTATGGAGTATCCAGATATTGGGAAAGGAGAAATATTGACAGGTATGAATGAAATTGGTTATTTATCACTGACATTTCAAATCATGAGTAATAATGAAAATCCAAACAATTCCTATAAAATACATATTTCTATATTTCTAACAATTATGGTAGTTAAAATGTATGCATTTAATTCATAGCTAAGAGAATAACAAAGAACCATAGAGAGATATCACACATATAGTTTTAAATATAACAGCAATCTGTGTTATTTTAAATTGAACTAAATACTTAACATATATTGTATACTTGAATGTAGGTGAATCCTCAGTGACTGACAAACCAGTTAAAGCTGACAAAGAGATGTCTGATGAACCCAGAGAATCAGAAAGTCAAGTGGTTAGACCAAAAATGCCAACATCTGTCAAATCAGCAGCAAAAGGCAAGTTTTAGATTACTTAATACATATTATGCAAGAAGAGATTATTCAACAAGTACTTGTAACTTTCAGTCATTATGTAAAATGGTAAAGAACGATTTTACAGATTGATAAAATGTTGCTTTGATTTTTGTCACTCAGGAGTTTCTTGCTAATTTGTACTTTCTTGGGTGGAGTTTGGGATATAGAGGGGGGAGTGCTTTCTTTATATTTTAGAGGGTCTGTTTACAGAGAGGTTTATTTCCATGAATAGGTAAATATGTAAAATGGTAAAGAACGATTTTACTTATAGATCTTTGCATCCAAGTCGCTCAGCGGTTTCATGTTGATTTCTTCTCTCTTGGGGTGGAGTGGGGTAGACTTCCATATATTTTAGAGGGTGTGTTTACAGAACAAATAATTGGAATATTTATGTGTATTTTATATTCACTTACATTTAGAAAAGTCAGATGAAATCAAGACTGGAAAGGAAAGACAATCCATGACAGGGAAGCATGGAGAAGGAGAAAGTACTGTACTAGGACAAGCAGTAATAACAATAATACCAAAAGAAAGTAAGTGTAGAATGGTTATCTTTCTATGTTCAATATATATATCAGAAAACATGGATTTATTTAAGTAGCTAAAATATCATATGTATTAACATTGGTTTATTTTGAATTACATTTTATATCTTGGAAAATACTATGTACTGATGTGTGTGGAATAGTGAGATTTTAAGAATTCATCATTTGATGAATGTATAGTTATTATTTCATTATAATAATTCATGGAATTGTTAATACAAATATGAACAGAAAAACAAATAAATGTGTGTTTATTTTCTATTACTTACAGAGCCTAGTATACTTCAGCGATCAAGGCAACGATTAGGTCTCCAGAGTAAGTATACAGAATAGATATATTATTAACTTCATACAATGACATGTCACATGACAATCAATACAATGTTAACTTTTCATGTTGGCTAGTCAATCTGTTTGACTGGAGTCATCGTGGTCGAATCGACGACATCAGACTATGACAAGAGAACCTGTTACAAACAGGTAAAGTAAACACATGAATTAAATTAATAACACTTGTGGTGACATTGCATGGTGGAACAGCAGAGTCTTGTATTACATTTCATGGTTTGATAACGGTTTTATGATCCCTTTGCATATACATGAATTGCTAGGGGAACTTCAAATTTGTTTGTGAACATGAACTATTGTGTAAAGAGGCCATACAACTATTCTTATCGAATGATGGAATGTAATAATTGTCTCTCCGTATGTTGTGCCAAGTGTTATAATCTATGGTCTGATGTCAGTGATTGTAGAGTGGCTGACTTGGAATCTGTAGGTTACAGATTCGAGCCCCATCACTGCCATTTGTTTTTGAATGGGTGAAGCCATTGGGCAAGGTTTGAAACACGATTATGCCTCACTCCTCAGTCAACGTAGCAGTATAAATTGAGCACCTGATAGGATAGAGGTTGCAATGTGAAGGCTTTAATTCTCTAGAGTTCCCTAGAGAGACTTCAATGGACTGTCTGCACCCAAGAGAGTTTAGGAAGATTTGCCACTGTGCCATTATAGATCCGTGTCAGGGGTAATAATATTAAAAACGCTTTGAGCACAGAGTGAGAAAGTGCTATACATTGTATAAACGTCAACATTATCAGTATTAAAAAGTCCATTCTTAACAGGAGTTTTGATTTGTTTCAAATAACTGTAATGTCCATATCAACTCAAAGGTTCTCCTTCAGTTATCACATGGTCTCATCTTTTAATTTAATTCTATAATGACTAAAACTGTGTTCCAATTCTCCCATACTTGAAAACCATTCCAATGACATCTTACCAGGGAGTATACTCTTGGTAAGGTGTGTGGTTCAATAAGGTTTGTCTAATTTAAATATTAAATAAATAAAAATTATGAGTATAAACAATAGATGATAACAAAATAGTATCTCGATGCCGCACATTTTGATTATCGTGGAAATATTTACTTTTTTTTCATTGTGCAAACTTTGCTACGTGATTCTGTTTTCTACAGCATGTTAGTCACTCAAAAGTAAATACTGGTTTGAAATCAGGGTAGTTTAATAGTAAAATATCTTTTCAACATTAATCATGTGTCCATGACTAATTATGTGTAGTATGTGGTAGTTTTGACAAATACAACCATTGTGTAGTATGTGGTAGTTTTGACAAATACAACCATTGTGTAGTATGTGGTAGTTTTAACAAATACAACCATTGTGTAGTATGTGGTAGTTTTGACAAATACAACCACTATGTAGTATGTAGTAGTTTTAACAAATACAACCACTGTGTAGTATGTGGTAGTTTTGACAAATACAACCATTGTGTAGTATGTGGTAGTTTTAACAAATACAACCACTGTGTAGTATGTAGTAGTTTTAACAAATACAACCATTGTGTAGTATGTGGTAGTTTTAACAAATACAACCACTGTGTAGTATGTGGTAATTTTAACAAATACAACCACTGTGTAGTATGTGGTAGTTTTAACAAATACAACCACTGTGTAGTATGTGGTAGTTTTAACAAATACAACCACTGTGTAGTATGTAGTAGTTTTAACAAATACAACCATTGTGTAGTATGTGGTAGTTTTAACAAATACAACCATTGTGTAGTATGTGGTAGTTTTGACAAATACAACCACACTGTGTAGTATGTAGTAATTTTAACAAATACAACCACTGTGTAGTATGTGGTAATTTTAACAAATACAACCACTGTGTAGTATGTGGTAGTTTTGACAAATACAACCACACTGTGTAGTATGTAGTAATTTTAACAAATACAACCACTGTGTAGTATGTGGTAGTTTTGACAAATACAACCATTGTGTAGTATGTGGTAATTTTAACAAATACAACCACTGTGTAGTATGTGGTAGTTTTGACAAATACAACCACTGTGTAGTATGTAGTAATTTTAACAAATACAACCACTGTGTAGTATGTGGTAGATTTGACAAATACAACCAATGTGTAGTATATTGTAATTTTGACAAATATAACCACTGTGTAGTATGTACGGTAGTAGTTTTAACAAATACAACCACTGTGTAGTACACTAGTAGAAAAAATAGTACAGTTTACGACACTTTCCGTACTATAGTTCAGATTGAGTTCAATTCTGTACTTTTATGCTGATGAGGTGGACGTTTCTGTACTTTCCCATTAGCGCCTGTCTAATCGGATTATACTCGATCTGAAAAATAGTTCAGATTGCGAGTCGGAAGTGATTTGAATACATTTGCATTTAGTTCAGAATATATTCATGAGTTCACCCCCATAACCGGGCAGTAAACAAATGAATATTCAAATATATCTCGCCTGCATGTGATTCAAGGCGTGTACACTAATTGTTTGACCCACAGAAAACTAACAGTAACACTATTTAGTTAGTTAGTTGTCTGTGTTTGACCACATGAAGGCGGAGGGGGAGGGTGCAAAAGAAAAGGGTTACACACATGTACAGTGTATGATATGATGAGAGCTACATTTAATGTACATGTACATACGAACTGACATGTATACGTACATGTACAACTACGCTAGCATGTAAACGTTAGCAAAAACTCTTACTACTACCTCAGACCACTAAAATACTAGAGTGGTCTGAGCTACTACTACTTGCAAAAAGTATTTACAAGCATTTCCATGTAGGTCAATGAAATATCACCTATGTGGGTTATACTTCAATAGTCGGTCAAACAGCGTAAAGGTCTACATTCTACAATGACAGACATGATTGTTCAACTCGGTGCGATCTAAGATGAATTCACGGTGTATATTTGGTTACGTCGCCTTTGAATTGATGATGACGACTCGTCCGACCTAGACTGTTCTGGTCCAGTTTCAAGTGAAAGTCAGAATTATCACGGTGCCATTGATTATACTAACTGTGATGAAACTCGCCCACTCTAGTCTCTATGACTTCATTAGCCCCAAAATGCAAGAACTTAATAATGGTATTGTAAATCGAAGTTCATGCATGCTCTGACTGTCGCCTGTTTTTTGTTTTCTTACATTTTATACAATTTTGAATTGTTAGCTTTGTATTTCCTGCATTAATGTTGAAAACTGGTCTTTTTACTGTGCGTCTTCAATGCGCAGGTAAAATAGTGTGTTAATCTAGCATCGTGAGTACGCGCTCGCTTATGGTTTCGCATACCTTGGACTGCCTGTCATTCAGTATTGTTTTAGCCTATTTATTTCTAAAGAAAAATGGTCTGTAAAGGGACTGCTTTAGTTGTCACAGTGCCTTTGTGGATTTATAAATCGATTTATGACAAGTGAGTCTACCTATTTTTTTTCCGACCCACTCAGTCAAGGAGTGCGATACACCAATCACCGTGTATTTAGCTTTGTATACAGTGTATGGATAATAGCAAGTTTCGGGACTGAAAAATCATAAATTGTTTGTTAGACTTATTTTTTATTCAATGTAATCTGGGTTGATTGGGAATTTTCAGATATCAGGATTTAAACCTCGGATTTCAACTCAGAAAGGCTATATTTTTTGCCTCAGTCTGAATTATATTAGTAGAACTCTCACCAACGTTCCCAATGTGAAGTGATCTGAAAGTTGGTGAGAGGTCCTCACGTTGGATTGCAGCACTGCATGTTCTTGCCGAGAAGATAAAGAGGTGTAGTAATTATGGTTTAAAACTGACTTTTACAAACGCCAGTCGTGTAGGGTCTATGATTTTTTATGTTGTGGATGAATGCGGCACTTTGATCTGAACCTCAGACCACTATAATAGGAACAGACTAGAATCGCTTTTTGTTTTAGGTGTAAATGGGGCTCTAAACCCATCTTCTCTGTCGTGCATGGTTACCCTTCAAACCTGCTTCAAGCCGAACGTTGTGCAAAACGATACTTCGTGTCTTTACGGTTTTTTTTTGCAATTGTGTTTTAGTGGCCTGAGTCTGAACAAGTGTTCATACAGTACAGCAAAGTCCCACCAACAAAATCCATAGCAATAGATGCAGGAAAACCTCAGTATGGGCGACGGTGAAATCATGGTGTTAATTCTAAAACTTTTGAAAGCAAGAACATATGTTTGTGCAACTTTTGTATTAAAAGCATACCATTCCAATTCAAGGACAACGATTTTGTTCAGAAATGGTGGTAGGACTATAATCCTTCCTACCTCCTTCCTTCCTACCTCCATAGTTCAAAACCGCTGATCGTAACTGCATGGTACAGCGCATCTACATTTATTTCTGAGTTCCGGAGGGCATTATTTGATAAGTACCCCATTCGTCCCTGTATTAGATCTTGTATAGTCATAACATTACAAAGATATGTGATTGTTGTGATCATTTCATTTGCTCATTATGTATTCAAGTGTAGTCAAATTTTCTTAGGTGTATGAGCAACTTTACTTCACCAATAAATTCTACTTTCTCACGAGTATTGTAAAATAACATGGCTATAATATGATACTACACAGCACGTTTTAGACGTATTTGCATATCAATGTCATCTTCAAATTTTCTTGAAGAATTCTTCATCCAGATACTCTAACATACCTGCACACCAAATGTCAGCCCATTCAATCGATTAGTTTTGCGGCTGTCATTCATTTTTACTTTGAATTCTTTTATTTACAAAACAAATGACAGTTTTTGACCCCAAAAATGACCAAAAACAGAAAATTGAAAATATCTTGCTGTCATAAACAAATATGAATAGACTTCTCGATAAAATTCCATTTACTCATTGGGAACATCGAACGTACAATGTCAAAAAGTCGCACTGGCGCAAAGTATCATGGGAAAACTTTCTTTGGCACACCTCACTTAGGAAATATAGCCGCAACAAAAAAGTTAATACTGGGATCATGTCTTTTTAAATTTAGCCTTTACCTTATAGAATAGAAGTATCAAAAGTGTATGCACTAACAAGTATCTGTGGTTTGTGCAAACATGCCAAATCGCTGATGATTGTTAAACAACAAAACTTTGCATACCATTGTCATTAATAATTCTACGTTTTACTTCTGAATCAGTTCTAAACACTTACGATTGAAATGATCGTCAACGATACGCTGATTTGTAGTTGAGGGTAATTAAAAATATTTTACAATGACGATTTCGACCATTAGCCGATGGAGGTGACCCCAACCAAACCTGTCACAAGATGTAAACTTGCACACTTTTTGTGTGTCAATATGTCTGTTCTGGTCAGTCTGTTTTGGGAATTTATGGTACACTCACTGTCGCAGTTTTCAGCCAGGGTCACGTTATTCGACGATTACTATTTGGATAAACACTGCAAAAAAGTAACACCCGTCATTGTTGCTTAGACATTTTCCTAGGGTCTTTTTCAACATGATTTATAGTAAGAAGTAACTTTGTTGATGGTGTAGTCACTGAATTTATAACCCTACATCGATGACTTAGTAATTGAACACGCAAATGAATTATCATGAACACTGATCTACAACCGATCCGACCCTGGGATTCGATCACAATTCATGGCGTCGCTTGCCAGTCTATGTCTATGTCTTGGTCACGCAAACGTGAACACTCTGATATCTGAAACACTTCTTTGCTCCAGATACGCACCTTTTTTTCATGGAAAATGTCATATAGTTTGAAGTAAGCTGGGAGAAAATATTAATGAGATATTTGTAGATTTAAATAAGAGTGAAATGATAGTCAAGTGATTTTGAACCATCTCCGTGTATTTTGCTTTAGCGAAAACACTGACAACTACTAGTATGTGATCGCCCGGTCGTCAAATTGCAAAGAACAATGAAGAACAGCTGAACACCTTCCTGTGGTCATCTGTTCCTTTCCGTACCGACTCTCAATTGTTTTGCTGCGTTTACTTGTATATCTTTAATAACAATAGTTTTTTAACTAACACCAATGTTCTTCCACTTTCTTTGCTTTCAAAATCAGTCACTTACTGTTGTAGCCAGTCAAAGACAGCCATCCTCAACTGGAAACACACCATGACAACAAAGATATACCAGAAAGTCATGACGTTTTGAATCATATCATTCGGCCCCCAACCCTGTTTTTGACAATTAAAAAATGCTCTACTACCCATCACAGCCAGTATCAATCAGACTTTTTCCATATATTATATTCCACCCTAACTTAACCCATATGACCGCCCCATTTATAACTCGTATGTCCGGACATGAACATGATTGGCTTTTCGCTGACCAAGGGGTATGATACCATATGTGGAAGTGGGGGATAAGCTTATCAAATATGACCGTAGTTCCATGTAAATTAAAACTTATAGTTATGCTTATAGTCGTTACGTTTTCAGTTTATTGTGGTACCCGCTTGATGCTTTCTCTGAAGATGCCGACGGGATCAGTCTAAAATTCAGTTCTGGTGTATAAACTACAATGTATCACACATATCATGACTCTCACTATCCAATCCATCGGCTATACACTGGAGAACACAAGGACTATACTGACTGTTTTCTATCCAGCACGAAATAAATTGAGAATACGTGGAACTTATATGTACATGAACAGTAGCTCCGACAACTCTGACAAGTCTCTATATACCCCACCAGGCCTCTTTGCTGGAGTTCGCGGAGCGTGTGTTGTCAGTGCTAATCTCGTCTAGTTCCTATCACCGTGTTCCTAAACAGTATCGTTACCATTTACACCTCCACTCACTAAACTTGGTTTAGTCATAGAAAATAGAGAGGACCCTCTCTATTGTCTATGGTTTAGTTAGATACCAATTGGCATCTGGACTAGAGCTAATCACGAGTCCATCACAACGTGCATGCATCATTTTCTGATGTCCGCATTTGATTTGGACATTGAAGTAAATGATTTTACATTTCTGAGTCTCATTCGGTATTTTTCCACTGTTCTATATGTGGTAGCTACTACTTTTGGCACAATAAAAAAAAAGATGTTACGAAGACGAAAAAAAATATAATCGAGATGCACGATAAACATTTTTGGAAAAAAAGTCACATAAATGACTGCAGTATCCATATTTTTAATTGGCATGATTGAAGACTTTAAAAAATGAATGATGATAAAAGTGAGATTTTGCCTCAGTGATGGTTTTTCTATACAAGCGATAACATCACGATACCGGGTACTTCACAAACATTATCTCACTGACTTCAAAACCATAGTGACTAAATCGTTTCGTACAATTAGACGGCATGATGTTTTTTACGTCTCGCACAAGCATATACAATGGTACACTTTACCAAATTGTAATAGACCATGTAAATATTACATTGACCGATGCAGATCTTGCTCGCGCAGGTTGGGTAGATTTATATGCTACGTTATGCCTTAGGCCTAAAAAATAACTGTTTGGTTTCTGTTACCCGACCCACCTAGTTTTTCACTGCCGACCCTTAACTTTTTTTTACGTGTTCTTGAAAAACTAACAAAATCGCAACAATTGTGAAGTCTCACGAGACATAGTGGATGCAGAAACTGACATCAACTTAAAAAGACAATATAAAACTGTTCCTCCAATCTGTAATGGTTGTACATCTAATGGAAAGAAGCCAATAACACAGAGATCATTTGGAAAAAATGGAAAACCAGAATTAGACACTCGCACATGAATAAAAATAAATCTACCTACCCCACCTATTTATTTATTTTGCCTAATCGGAACAACACAATTTTTTTAATAGGCCTATTTCCTAACTCAAGCTTAAATTATTGGACCCTTGTGAACCAAAAATGTGCGAAAATACAACGCCAAAATAGTAACGCTTTGCACGGTTTTCACACTGAGCAATACGATTAGATCATAGACAGTGAAGTTCTCCAGTGTCTCTGGTTAGACCGACAACAATGAAACCGTTAGCGGGATCTCAGAGTCATACTCATTCACATACAATTTTTATGGCTGTTCACGTTGGTTAGCAACATCTCTGTCTTTGAGTTTGAATGAAATCGCTGCCATTCCCTACAGGAAACTGTTCTATGGAATTACATGCCAGGAGCGCATTCAATATCATAGAATGTTTTGTTGATCTTTTTTTTTCTTTTTTTCTTTTTTTTTTTGGGGGGGGGTCGACAACTTTTACCAAGACAACCATTATATTAATCATTATAGTAACTACCTAGCATGGCTAATAGCCATACTGAGGTAGAACTGTAGATTGCTAAAATGTTATGGGTTGCTGGTTGTACACAACCTCAGCATATGCCACTTGACTTTCAGGCATTAATAGGTGGCAGAAATAGTCCGCACCAGGGCCGCTCTGTAGTCCGCATAAAAGGGTGACTAAGCCCAGACAATATTGTCCAGACCAGATTTGGAGGTGTGAACGCATTTAAAGCTGACTCGGTTCTAAATCTTGGTGCATATTCATGAGGTCGACACCTAGAAAATGAACCATGTGTACATTTCTTTTGTCTTTTGTTAGTTAATTTATGCGGGTAAACTGTGTCTTCACTAACATTTTCCACTAAAAGTTTCAAAATTGTCTTGTTTTTTGAAGGACTACTATAATAATATTTCACCGCCCTTGCTTTATTGTCATATCAGGAAAGTCAAGAACTTGACAAAAGCTATTCAAAACAAAGTAATCAAAGTTGTAAAACCAAAATGGTGCCGTGGAGAGTTGTGTCTGGTCATGTTCTGATCATGGAAGTATAACCCACGGTCTGATCTAGTAGCAGTATATCAACGACGAATCTACATTACAAACAAACAAACAAACAACACACACACACACACACGGTGATATTAAAAAGCACGCAACACAAAGGTTGGTTCACATCCCTCGCATCAGTACCGGTACCCATTCTACTGAGTTATAAATATAAATCACATTCTCAGCTACAACATTGAACTTGTATGATACAAAAATCTTCAGAATGTGCGGGCCATATTTTCACTACCGGCATTGGCAGTCACCATCACTGCCTTTAAAAAAAATTAATACAGATAAATGGAAGCAAAAACAATCCTCTTGACGGTAGTTTAGTAGTCAGTTATGAATTATGTAACGTTAAATAACGCTATTCAAATATTTCCCTCTATGCCTCCCATATACCGATAGTAAATCTTCAAACATCCATACAGACATGCGGACTTTGCTCCCTACTAGATACATCCATGTTTTACGTTACTTTCGTATTGCAAATTTAGCTGATGATGTCATGTCAAAGCCACGTGGTCTAAAAACCTGAATCTCCGTACATACATTTCGATATGAAATTATTTATCCGTGATGTTTAGAATTTTGGTCGGTCAATATAGTTTCAATGACCAAGTGTGACCCCCACTGATGTCTAAAGTACTAATATCAGTACCTGACCGGCCATGGCCATGGCCTTGTTTTTGTTTTTGATTTTCTTCAATATTCAAATCTACGTAATGTCTGGTTTGTTAGGCCATAAATTCCAAGCATATTTACCATGATATCACAAATATAGACCAGTTACAGAAAGTAATAAGTGTCAGCAAAATACTGTAATATCGACACTGTTTCACGGATTTTAGGGACGCTGGTGCTTGGATTATTTTACGGTTGACATTACCTAGCCAGTAATATAAGGAGTAGTACATGGGTATTTTATCCCTGGACTCTCTGTCTGTTTATATCGAAATGGAATAAGCTGAAACAGTTCTTCTTTGAGCAGGAAATATGTTGTGATTATGGATATTATATATATACATGTATATAATTGCCAACACATCGGCAACGAGAGTAATGACATTGACTATACGTAATATGTAAAGATGTAGTGTAAAATTGGAATACGGTCGTCAGGAACTAGATTAGGGTAGGGGGAGGCTCAGGAGAAAAATTGTTGTCACGGGAAAAAAACGAATTGGGACGTGCGTGAAAATTCGGATTGTCTGAAAGGGGCCCGGAGTCACGTACAAATATTTTGCTCATGAGTTGAACCAAATTTAACTCCAGGAGCAGACGTTTAACAAGCGTATTTTTAAAAGGGTGACTGGCAGAGAATGTGTGTCTCTTGAAGGGTAGACAATATACTCGCGATAGACTATGGGTTTCAGGCCACTGTGTCAGACGTGGTCTTGGAGGAGTCAGTACAATTCCTCCAAGAGTGGTAAGAGGCCAAGCCTGAAATAGACGGGTTTGCAAGTAGAAGTTTACATGCCTTGTCTGTGGTTTACATTGTGCACGCAAAACATCCCACAAAACCGGCCATAACTAAAGCGGCATATCAGTAAATATGAAAAACGTGATCTTGGTAATTTGGATACCAGTTCTGAAAATATTCTCCGGGAAAATAGGTTAAAATGAACATCAAGATAGCTGCCTATTTCCCATTGTTTATAAATCGTCAAGAGGTTAAGCTATCCACTCAGATGAACCACTCTTTGTCACTTTATAATCTGGCATTATACATGGGATAATTTCCAAAATGTACATGTTTTATCGTTTCATTTTGGACTTTATAGAAGTTGATGACTAAAATTACCTTACCCTCGATGAAAGTTATGAATGCGACTAGGTTTTACCATAGACAGGGTGGAGGGTCTATGGTTTTACCTACTAGAATTAGTTGCGACAAGATTGTAAATGCACATGGGCGAGTTTTGCCAGATTGCTTTATTTCAAGTGATTTGAAAATTGTGAATGGCGGACTTGGCCGTGGTCCATCGAATTGTCGAGTACTACCGTGGTGGCACTAGTCGTTCCTCACTGGAACGGCAAGTGCCACCTTATGGCGATATTTATTGTCTTTGAACCTTTCTCAACAAATAAATCACACATAACTCCCCAAACGCTTCCATTCTAGAAATCCGGTGCCGACCCTAAACCTTTTTAATAAAGAAGAAAAATCAGTAAAATCGAGAAAATTGTGAGTGAAGTCTTGCCAGAAATGGTCATCAACTTAAAAAAGACAATAAAAAAACGCGGTTCTTCCAATCTGGAATGCAGAGCAGATGTCTTTGAAATAGAATTATTTAGTTTGGTTTAAAATTTAGTTGAAGTGGGCACAAAACTTGATTTGGTTCTGACTGTTCTGAATTTAGGGACACGAAATCGTCTCCCTGATGGCAGGAGTTCAAAGTGTTTGGGACATAATGTGGCCTTTGTCATTTACCATTTTCCCAGCTTTGTTTTGTACACGAGATGTAAACATTTCATTCAAATTAGTCTACTTTTCACTCAATACTTTACTAAACACATTTACAATTTTGTTCAAGACACTCTTGTAGCTAGTCCCTAGACTACCAAACCAGCACAAAAAAGAAAATGTTAAACCGACTCAAAACTCCGATAGAATGTCTGTAATACCTTGGCATTTACAAAATTTTAGGCCCCTCAATTGTTGTAGACAGTAAACTCTAGATTGACATTTCTTGTTAATGAAATCTGTGTTGGCCTTAACATTTGATTTATTATCCAAGACTGTTCCTATATATATATATATATATATATATATATTTAGTCACCTGTTCAACTTTAACATTGTCAATAAAAAGGTCGGGCACTACTTTAGGGTTCTTCCTAAAGTCGACCTTTCGTCCAAGTAGTTTTCTTTACACCAAGTAACAAACCTATCAACTTCATCGAAATAAGTACGGTCAGAATTTGACAGGTCAACTAATGCAGAGTTATCAGAATATTTGATAAGTGGATTTGTATCGGTACCTGATGAGCAGTCATTTGTGTAAAGTGTAAATAGTTTGTGTGAGAGTATCGTGCTCTGTGAGGCACCCCTAAATGTTGAATGGAAGGCTGAACTTAATTTTTGGTAGCGAACAAACTGGGAAAGGTTGACAAGAAAATCCATTATCCAGAGGATGAGTTTGGGGTTAACGTTTAAATAACTAAGTTTATGAGCCATCATGTTTGGTTGACTTCTGTTAACGACTGATGAAAAATCAATAACCAATAGTCTTACAAATGAACTTGGTTTTTCAAGATGTGTATACGCATCGTGAAGTAATGTGAGAGTTGCATTATCAGTACCTCTATTACTTTAATATGTAAATTGGTATGGGTCAAGGTGTGAATGTTTTTGTGGGTTTTGACAAAGTAAAATACGCTCGAAGCATTTCATCACAATGGAAGTCAGTGCTACAGGACGATGCCTTGGAAGTTTTTAGGGACCGGACAGATGGTAGATGTTTTCCAAATGGTTGATATCGTATGATCATTGTACGACCAATTGAACAATCTACTGGAAACACTAGCTAACTGCGATGCATAGACATTCAGTAACCTACCACATATGTTATCAGGACCCATAGCTTTCCTTATATTTAGTTTCTTAAAAATAGACAACTCGTTTATCACTGATTTCAAATTAACTCTTCTTTTCTTCTTATTTACTCTCAAGATCTAACCCGATGTTATCTATTTCCTTTCCAAAATCGTGAATATCAAAGCGACAGTACATTACAACTTCGCCTCGCCACCACCCTGTGTTGCTTGGCAAGGTGGTAAATAAAACAAGTTTGCCTTTGGGATTATATTAACTGGGATTGTCGACACTGAATAATCCGGTCAATCATGGCACTGCGCTCATTGTATGTCACGGCGTACAAGTATAAACGACGTTCATACTTCCATGACCATAGTTTCTGCGACCTGTCATTTGTTTGACCATAGACACTCCACCTTTGTGGAGGGTCCATGGTTTGATGGGATGCGTTAATTCTGGCAAACTTGTTTGGCAAATCGATCTGACGCAATATAGCTTGTGACCGTGGCATGCATAGCTTGGGTCAAAATCTATAACACCATTAAAGTATAAATAATGTTTAAACTTCCACGATAACACATACCTTTGAGAAATTATACTGACAGTATAATTACTCCAAGCACAGACTATTCTCGTGTCAAACTCCGACACGAACTTGTTTTTCCTTGAAGAGTATATCTCGTGAGACCTATGGAAATTATCAAAATCTATATTGTAGTTGAAAAGAGCAAGAATGAAAAGAGGGGAAATTTAAGGGACATCATTTCTATATACACGTGTATTGTGCAAAGAACCCGATATCTTTGACCGCGTTGCCGTCAACCGAGCAATGGTAATATATATATATATATATATATATATATATATATATATATATATATATATATATATATATATAAGAGGTAAGTCATAAACTGAAGGAAAAGTGCTCAATACTGAGAAGTAGAGCTGTATTTACACAAAGTACACAAGTTATGGTACGGAGGCCGTTACGATCTTCAGACGACTAAATAACGGAAATTCAAGTGATAGAATTCGATGCGCGTTGTTGAGTGACATGGTGGAATGATAGAATGTATTTGTTTTCGTGGACGATTTAGTGGACGATCTAGTGGAATTAATCTCTAAAAAAAAAAACATGAATCATGGTCTGAGTACTTCACAAATGTATTCAATGCTCAAGTCCAAAGTGATGAAAGTTTCTCGATTTCCATGATCTTATCAGATCCACCTTGATAGACATAAATTCAGGCATTAATGGTGAGATTAATATCCGACTGTAGTCTCTTGGACAAGGTAATTACTTTGATAGTCTAGTTCCTATACTGTATCATTACCATTTATACCTCCACTCAAAGTATAGTCAGAGTCGTTACTCTAGAAGTCTTGAAATGCATGAGATGCAATTTAAAATTCATTTACAGCCACCCACACAGTCATTAACATCATGTCTTTGTTAATAAATCACAAAACTCTAACCAATAACACAGTCTCTCATAAAGTTAGTGTTTATTGGGACAGTAATGTTCAAATGTGGTATATTTGTCAGCCCATGATGCTACTTATATACTGTTTACATCACCAAAACATTTAGGTTTCACTGATTGGGTGAACAACTTTTTGTGCTATTTGAGGGGCTTTTGGCTAGACGTGGTTTAGTTAGAAACCATATTGGCATCCAGACTATTACTTTGAAGGAGATCATTGAAGAACAATAAAAATAAAACTCAAGGTGTGGATATGGGATCAGTGTGGCATTCTACATAGACATTCTCCAACAATTCTTGTAGACATGTTATGTAACCATTTTTTCTTCACGAAAGGCATGTTCCCACAGGAATCAATGGGGTAGGGGTTTCTAACATTGTCTTTTGAAAGTAAATTACATGTATGTCAAAACTAAAATTATTGTATTTACTAAGAGATGAAATTCTTAAGAAAATTGAAAAGTGGTTATTGGTGGTCATAAACTCGACGTTGTTCGCTTTTTATGAATATCTAGGCGTGATTATGTCAAGCAGTGGTCTATGGTATTTAGCGCTTGCAGCTCAAGCGAGTAAAGCAACGATTGCGGTCATGAGTCAACTTGCAAAACTTGGGGACCTCCTAGTCAAAACTAAATTTAAAAGTTTTTGACTGTAAACTATTACCGATATTAAATTATACAGTGGAGATTTTGGGTTTTAATAGGTCTACTGAAACTGAACGTGTTCAAAGTAAATTTCAGTGTTATATTTTGAGTCGTATATAAACATATATGTAGTCTTTGAGTATGGGAGCTACAAAAATGCTTGACAAGTGTTCATTACGGGAAGTAGGCTGAAATGTTTTGAGATTGCTGAACGAGAGCTGCAAAACTTTAACCTCAGACCACTTCTCCTCAGCCCTGGTTCAAGTTCTTAGGTCATAGTGGTGTAAACTACATCTCAGACCACAATGTAGTGACCTGAGACTACATGTACATGTAGGCCCTACCTACTGGTATATTATGTAACTGCACTTGACGCCAGTGTGGTTTCTAACTAAACTGTGTTATTGAAAGAACCGATGTGACGTCATCTGTTTTCTTTGTACCTGACACAATCCTAGCTGCTGTATTTTGGGCATGTTCAAGAGGGACAATGTTTTTAGCTGGCAGCCCATACAGAAGGGCCATTCAGTAGTCAGGTATCGATGATATAAGTGCATGACCAAGGTTCTGACAAACTCCGTTTGTAAGATACTGGCGTATGCGACCATAGACAGTGGAGGGGCCCCCTCCACTGTCAATGATGCGACCTATTGTTCGGGGGTGAAAAAAAACTGATCTACATGTCAACGAGATGTGCTTCTTGAGGTTATAACGGTCATCAATTGTTACACAAATGGTACATGCTGAATCCACTAACTGCACAGAAGACGATCCCATGTTGATGTGGTTCATGAGACGAGGAAGCCTGTTGAACTGAGACGTGATAAGGAGGACCTCGGTTTTGCCATCATTAAACTAGCTTATTTTGGGTCGTTTAATATCATGTGCAACAGTTTCCATAGACAGTGGAGGGGCCCCCTCCACTGTCAATGATGCGACCTATTGTTCGGGGGTGAAAAAGAACTGATCTACATGTCAACGAGATGTGCTTCTTGAGGTTATAACGGTCATCAATTGTTACACAAATGGTACATGCTGAATCCACTAACTGCACAGAAGACGATCCCATGTTGATGTGGTTCATGAGACGAGGAAGCCTGTTGAACTGAGACGTGATAAGGAGGACCTCGGTTTTGCCATCATTAAACTAGCTTATTTTGGGTCGTTTAATATCATGTGCAACAGTTTCCATCTTAGTTACTGTAGTTGACGTATGTGATTGGGGAAATATATTGGTAAATCTGGTTGTCGTCTGCATGTTGTTGCATATTGAGATTTTGATGTCGGATTAGCTTTCCAAGTGGTGATGTGTATAGACAGCATACGCGTGTAAGAGTGGACCAAGCACAGGGTTTTGTGACACTCCACACTGCAAATGTTTGGTTTCTGATATGCCTTGTACAGAAATGGACTGTTGTATATCTTTGAGGTATAAAGACTCTAGTCGAATGCCTGTAATACCGAGCTCGGAATAAACTTGAAATTATGCTGGAGTCAGAATTTACGGGGGGGCATGAACAAAATTGAGGTTCAAAGGGAGGGGGGCATGACAATTGTGATGGTCTGAAAGGGCCCCCGAATATTCTGCTCATGATTTGAACCAAAATTAAACCTCAGGAGCAGTTGTTTACCAAGTAAATTTACATTTGTATAAGTGTATGCCTCTCTCTCTCTCTCTCTCTCTCTCTCTCTCTCTCTCTCTCTCTCTCTCTCTCTCTCTCTCTCTCTCTCTCTCTCTCTCTCTCTCTCTCTCTCTCTCTCTCTCTCTCGTCGCCGTATGTCTCCTTCTCTCTTGCTCTATCTCTCTGTGTGGAGACTTTGTTGAACATTCAAACCACAGGAGCAATCGTTTACCTTGTACTTTGCAAAATTGTTCACTTCATTTACCTACCACACATTTAATTATTAGGCAGCCAATGGCCAAACGAATGTGTGTGTCTGCCAAAATATCTATGTATTAGTTAAAGCGTAGGTAATACAATTGTAAAATAATTTAATGAGAGTACAATTTGGGTATTGAAGACAATTTTCAAGTACTTTATGGCTTCCAATAATGTGTATGGTTTGAAATATTATGCCGCTAAATGGCCTCCTACATGTCCTTATTTTTCAAACAATTGCCTACTGTGGGAGGGGGACACACCCTCCCCACTAGTTATCGAAGGGGGGTGCCGTTTCTGTCAAGACATAGGATTCAAAAAGAAAACTCTGCTGGTTAAGTTTTTCCAAGTACAGGTTACAGCCCAATGAGCCCACATCCATTTGTAAAGAAATCTCTATGTCTGATATGTATGGACACTGAAGTTGATTTCCACTGTTAGCTTACAGTGTGTCATATAGTGTACCATACTGTACTTCTCTGACGTGTATGGGGAGGGGGTAATGTATAATTGCATATTAAAATATGTGCAGCCGGGGGGGGGGGGTATGGACGTCGCCATCTTTCAAGCGCTAAATTACCTGTTAATCGAGATTTGTTTCAAAACATTAGCATGGTTGATAATATATGTGAAAGGGGTAAACTAAGAATGGTTTCTGGGATCGCCTAAGTCAACACGACATATATTGTGGATGGTCTGAGATATTCGATTACGATTCACATCGTCCGATTTCCAATCGTCCCAATATCCATATTAACATTCTTTATCGTTTCAAAATCACAAAAATGCATATGTCGTGGTGGGGTGAGTACCGACTCTAGTTTGGTCTCCGCTCTCTCTCTCTCTCTCTCTCTCTCTCTCTCTCTCTCTCTCTCTCTCTCTCTCTCTCTCTCTCTCTCTCTCTCTCTCTCTCTCTCTCTCCTCTCTCTCTCCCGTCTCCCCCGTCTCCCCCTCTCTCTCGTCTCCGTATCGAAACTTATTCAGTCATAAAATCATCAGGTTTCTGACAATTTCCAATACCTGTTACAAGAAAGACTGCAGTACAAGAATATTTGGTTAGCTACATGTATTACATCTGATGCCTTATACGTGACACGCACGATAATTGTCCAGTTTGCATCAGAGGGTGTGCCTCGCCTTCTGTACATGTGCCGTACGTCTGGCTTGTCTGTCAGTGTCACATTTTGCTTCCCCTCTTCAGTTTTCTCAGATGTTTTAAGAATTTAAACATAGTCAGTGTCTGATCGACAAAAATTCTTTCCACTGAAGTTTAGAAAACATTTAGTGCAACTCTACGTAAACGTCATGTTGATGCATCATACATCATCATGAGACGTCACATTGACCTCACACTTCGCTTCGCGCTTCCTTCAACGTCCGGTCGTTATGAAACTAGTTCGAAGGCTTTCGCTAGCGATAGCGTGGCCAGTCTTGTTTTACTGCGTAATCGTCTAATGTTTTCCAAATAATTATGAATTAATTTATCTTTTTGTTTACACTTTGGGTATTTTACTTGCTATTAGAACTCCCGGGCAACTCATATTTAATTTTCCAACCTTAGAATTTGTTCAATGATCGTCAGGTTTGAGTACTTTCCTAAGCCGGTCCCACAACTGTTATACTTATAAGTTATAGCTGGGCGTTGTGACCGGTAACCGGCTATTATCTACATCACTGCCTACTAGGTACGTCAAAAACACACCGTTCGCACATGTGAGCCTGATTTTAGGCAAAATATCGGGCTATTAGAGTGCATACAGGCCCTTTTGTTCGCTTGTATTGTTTGCATTTGGTATTTGGCATTTCGCACGTTGTTTATTTGCACCATTCACAGTGTCTTATCATGCTTTGTGTAACTTGTAAGCCTAATCGACAACTGGGCCAACGGTTTTTACTAGACAAATTTGAAACAAATTTTGCGTCAGTTTGATGGTAAACCTGCTATATTGACTACCAAACTTAGTTAACCCCAGTTATTTTTACTCATGTTGCATCACCATATATTTAGAAAGAGTATATATGAAATATGAGAGCCATGTGAAACTTCTTCAGTGCAAAATGGGATGAAGATATGAGGGCAAAGTCAGTGCTCCTTATAGTCTCGCTGCCAGACTCGAGACTATCGTCCCTAATCTGTTTACCGAGCGGCGCAGCCGCGAGAATAGAGGGGGACTGGTCCCGCTCTTCTCGCGGCTGCGCCGCTCGGTAAACAGATTAGGGACGATAGTCTCGAGTCTGGCAGCGAGACTATGCTCCTTACAGCAGTTTGTTTTTCCCGCATATGCATACATTACCCATAATCCTTTTAAGTATTCTGCAGATATCTGTGCAATGTGCACTCATGACTCATGAAAATCTGGAATGCACTGATCGAAGCCAATTGTACAGTTATACTATAAAAACAGGAGTTATGAGTATAATTGAAATAAAACAAGAGAATAAGAGATGAGGGCCCTCAGAATCGTCACGTAGAGTGATATAACAGTTACATGGATGCCGGGCATGTACCCATAGGTACGGGCCCGGGGGGGGGGGTTCTGCATGCCGAACGTCATTAAGTATTTCCTTTACTTTGGTGCTCATGATCGTAATTTGGATGATGCCCAAGATATTTGAGGCGTGAATACCTGTTGTTCTTCTAAAGGCTTGTTTATTACTGTGAAGATCACACCCTAACACTTAATTGTTCTATAAACGACACATGGACAAGAATACTATTCCCATAGAGGTTAGTCTAGTTAATTCCTGATGGACCGTATTTCGTTCAGCGTTACGTTGTACATAACACGGTCAGTCAGAAACTATAGACGACATGGACGACATGGATGCCATATAATATTCCCAATAGTCACTCAATTTTACTTAGCTAGAAATAATGTCCACAGACTCAAATCTGTCAGCACGTCTCTACTGTGAGTTTGTTGACGCTATTGGCCGGTCAGGTTTGTTAAGAAGCTCCATACACTAGCAATATTTGTGGCCCAATTTTAAACTATTATTGGAAACGATTGTCATGTCATCTAAATCTGTATTACTATGCATCAAACGCGTAGAAATGTGAAACACGTTTAGTGGTGGCGGTATGTAGTGCATAATGAAAAGGCGTACTACGAACATTTATTTCAAAATGAGCCCTGTGATATTACAATCTACGTACGTCCTAACCATGTAGTTCATATCATAAGCCTGCTTATATACATACATATGTATCGAATACACTAGCTACACGTATAGCGTTTATGTACGTATTGATTGCAAGCACGGTAGATTTGAATATTCATTTGTTTACTGCCCGGTTATGGGGGTGAACTCATGAATATATTCTGAACTAAATGCAAATGTATTCAAATCACTTCCGACTCGCAATCTGAACTATTTTTCAGATCGAGTATAATCCGATTAGACAGGCGCTAATGGGAAAGTACAGAAACGTCCACCTCATCAGCATAAAAGTACAGAATTGAACTCAATCTGAACTATAGTACGGAAAGTGTCGTAAACTGTACTATTTTTTCTACTAGTGGTATGTGGTAGTTTTGACAAATACATCCACTGTGTAGTATGTGGTAGTTTTAACAAATACAACCACTGTGTAGTATGTGGTAGTTTTGACAAATATAACCACTGTGTAGTATGTGGTAGTTTTGACAAATACAACCACTGTGTAGTATGTAGTATTTTTAACAAATACAACCACTGTGTAGTATGTGGTAGTTTTGACAAATACAACCACTGTGTAGTATGTGGTAGTTTTAACAAATACAACCACTGTGTAGTATGTAGTAGTTTTAACAAATACAACCACTGTGTAGTATGTGGTAGTTTTAACAAATACAGTCAACCACTGTGTAGTATGTGGTAGTTTTAACAAATACAACCACTGTGTAGTATGTGATAGTTTTAATAAATACAACCACTGTGTAGTATGTAGTAGTTTTAACAAATACAACCACTGTGTAGTATGTGGTAGTTTTAACAAATACAACCACTGTGTAGTATGTGGTAGTTTTAACAAATACAACCACTATGTAGTATGTGGTAGTTTTAACTAACACAACCACTGTGTAGTATGTAGTAGTTTTAACAAATACAACCACTGTGTAGTAGTTTTGACAAATACAACCACTGTGTAGTATGTAGTAGTTTTGACAAATACAACCACTATGTAGTATGTAGTAGTTTTAACAAATACAACCACTGTGTAGTATGTGGTAGTTTTAACAAATACAACCACTGTGTAGTATGTAGTAGTTTTGACAAATACAACCACTGTGTAGTATGTAGTAGTTTTAACAAATACAACCACTGTGTAGTATGTGGTAGTTTTGACAAATACAACCACCGTGTAGTATGTGGTAGTTGTAACAAATACAACCACTGTGTAGTATGTAGTAGTTTTGTTCAATACAACCACTGTGTGGTATGTAGTAGTTTTGACAAATACAACCACTGTGTAGTATGTAGTAGTTTTGACAAATACAACCACCATGTAGTATGTGGTATTTTTGACAAATACAACCACTGTGTAGTATGTGGTAGTTGTAACAAATACAACCACTGTGTAGTATGTAGTAATTTTGACAAATACAACCACTATGTAGTATGTGGTATTTTTGACAAGTACAACCACTGTGTAGTATATGGTAGTTGTAACAAATACAACCACTGTGTAGTATGTAGTAGTTTTGACAAATACAACCACTGTGTAGTATGTAGTAGTTTTGACAAATACAACCACTGTGTAGTATGTAGTAGTTTTGACAAATACAACCACTGTGTAGTATGTGGTAGTTTTGTTCAATACAACCACTGTGCAGTATGTTTTAGTTGTAACAAATACATCCACTGTGTAGTATGTAGTAGTTTTGACAACTACATCCACTGTGTAGTATGTGGTAGTTTTGTTCAATACAACCACTATGCAGTATGTGGTAGTTGTAACAAATACAACCACTGTGTAGTATGTAGTAGTTTTGACAAATACAACCATTGTGTAGTATGTGGTAGTTTTGACAAATACAACCACTGTGTAGTATGTAGTAGTTTTGACAAATACAACCACTGTGTAGTATGTGGTAGTTTTAACAAATACAACCACTGTGTAGTATGTGGTAGTTTTAACAAATACAACCACTATGTAGTATGTGGTAGTTTTGTTCAATACAACCACTGTGCAGTATGTGGTAATTTTGACAAATACAACCACTGTGTAGTATCTAGTAGTTTTGACACATACAACCACTGTGTAGTATGTGGTAGTTTTGACAAATACAACAACTGTGTAGTATGTAGTAGTTTTGACAAATACAACCACTTCGTAGTATGTGGTAGTTTTGACAAATACAACCACTGTGTAGTATGTGGTAGTTTTAACAAATACAACCATTGTGTAGTATGTAGTAGTTTTGACAAATACAACCACTGTGTAGTGTGTGGTAGTTTTAACAAATACAACCATTGTGTAGTATGTAGTAGTTTTAACAAATACAACCACTTCGTAGTATGTAGTAGTTTTGACAAATACAACCACTGTGTAGTATGTAGTAGTTTTGACAAATACAACCACTGTGTAGTATGTGGTAGTTTTAACAAATAACTAAAGGTAATAATAATAAGGTCTCAGTTTTGTTGAGTAAATGAAACAGTTGTCACACAAGGTGTCAGTCTGGGATTTGTACAGAGCAAATGAAAAAGTTGTCACACAAGGTGTCAGTCTGGGATTTGTACAGAGCAAATGAAAAAGTTGTCACACAAGGTACAAGTCTGGTGTGTACACAGTAAATGAAACAGTTGTCACACAAGGTGTCAATCTGGTGTGTACAGAGCAAATGAAACAGTTGTCACACAAGGTGTCAGTCTGGTGTGTACAGAGCAAATGAAACAGTTGTCACACAAGGTGTCAGTCTGGTGTGTACAGAGTAAATGAAACAGTTGTCACACAAGGTGTCAGTCTGGTGTGTACACAGTAAATGAAACAGTTGTCACACAAGGTGTCAGTCTGGTGTGTACAGAGTAAATGAAACAGTTGTCACACAATGTGTCAGTCTGGGATTTGTACAGAGCAAATGAAAAAGTTGTCACACAAGGTACAAGTCTGGTGTGTACACAGTAAATGAAACAGTTGTCACACAAGGTGTCAATCTGGTGTGTACAGAGCAAATGAAACAGTTGTCACACAAGGTGTCAGTCTGGTGTGTACAGAGCAAATGAAACAGTTGTCACACAAGGTGTCAGTCTGGTGTGTACAGAGTAAATGAAACAGTTGTCACACAAGGTGTCAGTCTGGTGTGTACACAGTAAATGAAACAGTTGTCACACAAGGTGTCAGTCTGGTGTGTACAGAGTAAATGAAACAGTTGTCACACAATGTGTCAGTCTGGTGTGTACACAGTAAATGAAACAGTTGTCACACACAGTGTCAGGACTGTCTGGTGTGTACAGAGCAAATGACACAGTTGTCACACAAGGTGTTAGTTTGGGGTTTGTACAGAGTAAGTGAAACAGTTGTCACACAAGGTGTCAGTCTGGTGTGTACACAGTAAATGAAACAGTTGTCACACAAGGTGTCAGTCTGGTGTGTACACAGTAAGTGAAACACTTGTCACACAAGGTGGCAGTCTGGTGTGTACACAGTAAATGAAACAGTTGTCACACAAGGTGTCAGTCTGGTGTGTACAGAGTAAATGAAACAGTTGTCACACAAGGTGTCAGTCTGGTGTGCACACAGTAAATGAAACAGTTGTCACACACAGTGTCAGGACTGTCTGGTGTGTACAGAGCAAATGACACAGTTGTCACACAAGGTGTTAGTTTGGGGTTTGTACAGAGTAAGTGAAACACTTGTCACACAAGGTGTCAGTCTGGTGTGTACACAGTAAATGGAACAGTTGTCACACAAGGTGTCAGTCTGGGATTTGTACAGAGCAAATGAAAAAGTTGTAACACAAGGTACAAATCTGGTGTGTACACAGTAAATGAAACAGTTGTCACACAAGGTATCAGTCTGGGATTTGTACAGAGTAAATGAAAAAGTTGTCACACAAGGTGTCAGTCTGGTGTGTACACAGTAAATGAAACAGTTGTCACACAAGTTGTCAGTCTGGTGTGTACAGAGTAAATGAAACAGTTGTCACACAAGGTGTCAGTCTGGTGTGTACACAGTAAATGAAACACGTGTTCATGTGTTCTAGAGTGCAAGCATGTTCACCGTGCTCTACACATTTATCTAACGCTGATCAGTGACTAATTATACTTACACTCAGACTTATACCTGACCTGTCACTCTGAATGAATGTCAGTGTGACTAATTTGCCTGTTTATAGGGCTATTCTCTTGAAGCAATGGTATATTCTGAGCGTATCAAGTGAATCTAACATGCAGACATAGTGAATAGAAAAATGTTGACAGATGCATGCACCGAGTAAATGTCACTGAGTAAATGTGAACGGGTGATTCAAAACACCCATGTAAAAGTTAGTAATACTAGGGAGCATCAATTAAATCTACTAGGATAACCAACATATAATGGAGTTAAAGTAGACTATAAAGTAAGAACATGGAAAGATTTGTTGAAAATTTACATTAAGGTGTCTGATTATAATAAATGAATGTTCTCTGAACGGTGCCGTAAAACAGGCCGGGGTTTGCGACAATGCACTTTATTTCTGAGTGTTCTGCATAATGTATAATCAATCACCCAGCACAAATCATGGTTGTAATAGAGACTCTATAAAGATTAGGGACCATTCTTTGTCATCAGCTGGGGTGGTGGGTAGGGATTAGTGGAGAGTAGGGGGTCACCCTATTTTTGAAACAGAAAGTAAAAGTGTCGTCCTGTTGGTAAATTTTGAATAGAGGGGTCTATGATTGTGTTTTGTGTTTTGATACAAGTCCTAGAGTGATTCTAAAATACATAACTGCCTAAACTCTGTGTAGTATATTATCACTACTGTAGTAGTCCTGTATTTATGACTAGGGTAGGGTTACTAATTTACCAGTGATATCACTACTGTAGTAGTCCAGTATTTATGACTAGGGTAGGGTTACTAATTTACCAGTGATATCACTACTGTAGTAGTCCTTTGTTTATGACTAGGGTATGGTTACTAATTTACCAGTGATATCACTACTATAGTAGTCCTGTATTTATCACCAGGGTAGGATTACTAATTTACCAGTGATATCACTACTGTAGTAGTCCTGTATTTATGACTAGGGTAGGGTTACTAATTTACCAGTGATATCACTACTGTAGTAGTCCTGTATTTATGACTAGGGTATGGTTACTAATTTACCAGTGATATCACTACTGTAGTATATATAGTCCTGTATTTATCACCAGGGTATGGTTACTAATTTACCAGTGATATCACTACTATAGTAGTCCTGTATTTATGACTAGGGTAGGGTTACTAATTTACCAGTGATATCACTACTGTAGTAGACCTATGTTTATGACTAGGGTAGGGTTACTAATTTACCAGTGATATCACTACTGTAGTAGTCCTGTGTTTATGACTAGGGTAGGGTTACTAATTTACCAGTGATATCACTACTGTAGTAGTCCTGTGTTTATGACTAGGGTAGGGTTACTAATTTACCAGTGATATCACTACTGTAGTAGTCCTGTATTTATCACCAGGGTAGGGTTACTAATTTACCAGTGATATCACTACTATAGTAGTCCTGTATTTATGACTAGGGTAGGGTTACTAATCTACCAGTGATATCACTACTGTAGTAGTCCTGTATTTATGACTAGGGTAGGGTTACTAATTTACCAGCGATATCACTACTGTAGAAGTCCTGTATTTATGACTAGGGTAGGGTTACTAATTTACCAGTAATATCACTACTATAGTAGTCCTGTATTTATCACCAGGGTAGGGGTACTAATTTACCAGTGATATCACTACTATAGTAGTCCTGTGTTTATGACTAGGGTAGGGTTACTAATTTACCAGTGATATCACTACTGTAGTAGTCCTGTATTTATGACTAGGGTAGGGTTACTAATCTACCAGTGATATCACTACTGTAGTAGTCCTGTATTTATGACTAGGGTAGGGTTACTAATTTACCAGTGATATCACTACTATAGTAGTCCTGTATTTATCACCAGGGTAGGATTACTAATTTACCAGTGATATCACTACTGTAGTAGTCCTGTATTTATGACTAGGGTAGGGTTACTAATTTACCACTGATATCACTACTGTAGTAGTCCTGTATTTATGACTAGGGTAGGGTTACTAATTTACCAGTGACATCACTACTGTAGTAGTCCTGTATTTATGACTAGGGTAGGATTACTAATTTACCAGTGATATCACTACTGTAGTAGTTCTGTATTTATGACTAGGGTAGGATTACTAATTTACCAGTGATATCACTACTGTAGTAGTTCTGTATTTATGACAAGGGTAGGATTACTAATTTACCAGTGATATCACTACTGTAGTAGTTCTGTATTTATGACTAGGGTAGGATTACTAATTTACCAGTGATATCACTACTGTAGTAGTTCTGTATTTATGACAAGGGTAGGATTACTAATTTACCAGTGATATCACTACTGTAGTAGTCCTGTATTTATCACCAGGGTAGGATTACTAATTTACCAGTGATATCACTACTGTAGTAGTCCTGTATTTATGACTAGGGTAGAGTTACTAATTTACCAGTGATATCACTACTGTAGTAGTCCTGTATTTATGACTAGGGTAGGGTTACTAATTTACCAGTGATATCACTACTGTAGTAGTCCTGTATTTATGACTAGGGTAGGATTACTAATTTACCAGTGATATCACTACTATAGTAGTCCTGTGTTTATGACTAGGGTGTAGTTACTAATTTACCAGTGATATCACTACTATAGTAGTCCTGTATTTATGACTAGGGTAGGATTACTAATTTACCAGTGATATCACTACTGTAGTAGTCCTGTATTTATGACTAGGGTAGGGTTACTAATTTACCAGTGATATCACTACTGTAGTAGTTCTGTATTTATGACTAGGGTGTGGTTACTAATTTACCAGTGATATCACTACTTTAGTAGTCCTGTATTTATGACTAGGGTAGGATTACTAATTTACCAGTGATATCACTACTGTAGTAGTCCTGTGTTTATGACTAGGGTAGGGTTACTAATTTACCAGTGATATCACTACTGTAGTAGTCCTGTGTTTATGACTAGGGTAGGGTTACTAATTTACCAGTGATATCACTACTGTAGTAGTCCTGTGTTTATGACTAGGGTAGGGTTACTAATTTACCAGTGATATCACTACTGTAGTAGTCCTATGTTTATGACTAGGGTAGGGTTACTAATTTACCAGTGATATCACTACTGTAGTAGTCCTGTATTTATGACTAGGGTAGGATTACTAATTTACCAGTGATATCACTACTGTAGTAGTCCTGTATTTATCACCAGGGTAGGGGTACTAATTTACCAGTGATATCACTACTATAGTAGTCCTGTGTTTATGACTAGGGTAGGGTTACTAATTTACCAGTGATATCACTACTGTAGTAGTCCTGTATTTATGACTAGGGTATGGTTACTAATTTACCAGTGATATCACTACTGTAGTATATATAGTCCTGTATTTATCACCAGGGTATGGTTACTAATTTACCAGTGATATCACTACTATAGTAGTCCTGTATTTATGACTAGGGTAGGGTTACTAATTTACCAGTGATATCACTACTGTAGTAGTCCTGTGTTTATGACTAGGGTAGGGTTACTAATTTACCAGTGATATCACTACTGTAGTAATCCTGTGTTTATGACTAGGGTAGGGTTACTAATTTACCAGTGATATCACTACTGTAGTAGTCCTGTATTTATCACCAGGGTAGGGTTACTAATTTACCAGTGATATCACTACTATAGTAGTCCTGTATTTATGACTAGGGTAGGGGTACTAATCTACCAGTGATATCACTACTGTAGTAGTCCTGTATTTATGACTAGGGTAGGGTTACTAATTTACCAGCGATATCACTACTGTAGAAGTCCTGTATTTATGAGTAGGGTAGGGTTACTAATTTACCAGTAATATCACTACTATAGTAGTCCTGTATTTATCACCAGGGTAGGGGTACTAATTTACCAGTGATATCACTACTATAGTAGTCCTGTGTTTATGACTAGGGTAGGGTTACTAATTTACCAGTGATATCACTACTGTAGTAGTCCTGTATTTATGACTAGGGTAGGGTTACTAATCTACCAGTGATATCACTACTGTAGTAGTCCTGTATTTATGACTAGGGTAGGGTTACTAATTTACCAGTGATATCACTACTATAGTAGTCCTGTATTTATCACCAGGGTAGGATTACTAATTTACCAGTGATATCACTACTGTAGTAGTCCTGTATTTATGACTAGGGTAGGGTTACTAATTTACCAGTGATATCACTACTGTAGTAGTCCTGTATTTATGACTAGGGTAGGGTTACTAATTTACCAGTGACATCACTACTGTAGTAGTCCTGTATTTATGACTAGGGTAGGATTACTAATTTACCAGTGATATCACTACTATAGTAGTCCTGTATTTATGACTAGGGTAGGGTTACTAATATACCAGTGATATCAATACTGTAGTAGTCCTGTATGTATGACTAGGGTAGGGTTACTAATTTACCAGTCATATTACTACTGTAGTAGACCTGTATTTATGACTAGGGTAGGGTTACTAATTTACCAGTGATATCACTACTGTAGTAGTCCTGTATTTATGACAAGGGTAGGGTTACTAATTTACCAGTGATATCACTACTGTAGTAGTCCTGTATTTATGACTAGGGTAGGATTACTAATTTACCAGTGATATCACTACTGTAGTAGTCCTGTATTTATGACTAGGGTAGGGTTAGTAATTTACCAGTGATATCACTACTATAGTAGTCCTGTATTTATTACTAGGGTAGGGTTACTAATTTACCAGTGATATTACTACTGTAGTAGTCCTGTGTTTATGACTAGGGTAGGGTTACTAATTTACCAGTGATATCACTACTGTCGTAGTCCTGTGTTTATGACTAGGGTAGGGTTACTAATTTACCAGTGATATCACTACTGTAGTAGTCCTGTATTTATAACTAGGGTAGGATTACTAATTTACCAGTGATATCACTAATGTAGTAGTCCTGTGTTTATGACTAGGGTAGGGTTACTAATTTACCAGTGATATCACTACTATAGTAGACCTGTATTTATCACCAGGGTAGGATTACTAATTTACCAGTGATATCACTACTATAGTAGTCCTGTATTTATAACTAGGGTAGGATTACTAATTTACCAGTGATATCACTACTATAGTAGTCCCGTATTTATCACCAGGGTAGGATTACTAATTTACCAGTGATATCACTACTGTAGTAGTCCTGTGTTTATGACTAGGGTAGGGTTACTAATTTACCAATGATATCACTACTGTAGTAGTCCTGTGTTTATGACTAGGGTAGGGTTACTAATTTACCAGTGATATCACTACTGTAGTAGTCCTGTATTTATCACCAGGGTAGGGTTACTAATTTACCAGTGATATCACTACTGTAGTAGTCCTGTATGTATGACTAGGGTAGGGTTCTAATTTACCAGTGATATCACTACTGTAGTAGTCCTGTATGTATGACTAGGGTAGGGTTACTAATTTACCAGTGATATTACTACTGTAGTAGTCCTGTATTTATGACTAGGGTAGGAGTACTAATCTACCAGTGATATCACTACTGCAGTAGTCCTGTATTTATGACTAGGGTAGGGTTACTAATTTACCAGTGATATTACTACTGTAGTAGTCCTGTATATTTATGACTAGGGTAGGGTTACTAATTTACCAGTGATATCACTACTATAGTAGACCTGTATTTATCACCAGGGTAGGATTACTAATTTACCAGTGATATCACTACTATAGTAGTCCTGTATTTATAACTAGGGTAGGATTACTAATTTACCAGTGATATCACTACTATAGTAGTCCCGTATTTATCACCAGGGTAGGATTACTAATTTACCAGTGATATCACTACTGTAGTAGTCCTGTGTTTATGACTAGGGTAGGGTTACTAATTTACCAATGATATCACTACTGTAGTAGTCCTGTGTTTATGACTAGGGTAGGGTTACTAATTTACCAGTGATATCACTACTGTAGTAGTCCTGTATTTATCACCAGGGTAGTGTTACTAATTTACCAGTGATATCACTACTGTAGTAGTCCTGTATGTATGACTAGGGTAGGGTTCTAATTTACCAGTGATATCACTACTGTAGTAGTCCTGTATGTATGACTAGGGTAGGGTTACTAATTTACCAGTGATATTACTACTGTAGTAGTCCTGTATTTATGACTAGGGTAGGAGTACTAATCTACCAGTGATATCACTACTGCAGTAGTCCTGTATTTATGACTAGGGTAGGGTTACTAATTTACCAGTGATATTACTACTGTAGTAGTCCTGTATATTTATGACTAGGGTAGGGTTACTAATTTACCAGTGATATCACTACTGTAGTAGTCCTGTATTTATGACAAGGATAGGGTTACTAATTTACCAGTGATATTACTACTGTAGTAGTCCTGTATTTATGACTAGGGTAGGATTACTAATTTACCAGTGATATCACTACTGTAGTAGTCCTGTATTTATAACTAGGGTAGGATTACTAATTTACCAGTGATATCACTACTGTAGTAGTCCTGTATTTATAACTAGGGTAGGATTACTAATTTACCAGTGATATCACTACTATAGTAGTCCTGTATTTATAACTAGGGTAGGGTTACTAATTTACCAGTGATATCACTACTATAGTAGTCCTGTATTTATAACTAGGGTAGGGTTACTAATTTACCAGTGATATCACTACTGTAGTAGTCCTGTATTTATAACTAGGGTAGGATTACTAATTTACCAGTGATATCACTACTGTAGTAGTCCTGTGTTTATGACTAGGGTAGGGTTACTAATTTACCAGTGATATCACTACTGTAGTAGTCCTGTGTTTTTGACTAGGGTAGGGTTACTAATTTACCAGTGATATCACTACTGTAGTAGTCCTGTATTTATCACCAGGGTAGGGTTACTAATTTACCAGTGATATCACTACTGTAGTAGTCCTGTATGTATGACTAGGGTAGGGTTACTAATTTACCAGTGATATCACTACTGTCGTAGTCCTGTGTTTATGACTAGGGTAGGATTACTAATTTACCAGTGATATCACTACTGTAGTAGTCCTGTATGTATGACTAGGGTAGGGTTACTAATTTACCAGTGATATTACTACTGTAGTAGTCCTGTATTTATGACTAGGGTAGGATTACTAATCTACCAGTGATATCACTACTGTAGTAGTCCTGTATTTATGACTAGGGTAGGGTTACTAATTTACCAGTGATATCACTACTGTACATGTAGTAGTCCTGTATTTATGACAAGGGTAGGGTTACTAATTTACCAGTGATATTACTACTGTAGTAGTCCTGTATTTATGACTAGGGTAGGATTACTAATTTACCAGTGATATCACTACTGTAGTAGTCCTGTATTTATGACTAGGGTAGGGTTAGTAATTTACCAGTGATATTACTACTGTAGTAGTCCTGTGTTTATGACAAGGGTAGGGTTACTAATTTACCAGTGATATTACTACTGTAGTAGTCCTGTTTTTATGACAATGGTAGGGTTACTAATTTACCAGTGATATTACTACTGTAGTAGTCCTGTTTTTATGACTAGGGTAGGGTTACTAATTTACCAGTGATATCACTACTGTCGTAGTCCTGTGTTTATGACTAGGGTAGGGTTACTAATTTACCAGTGATATCACTACTGTCATAGTCCTGTGTTTATGACTAGGGTAGGGTCACTAATTTACCAGTGATATCACTACTGTTGTAGTCCTGTATTTATAACTAGGGTAGGATTACTAATTTACCAGTGATATCACTAATGTACATGTAGTAGTCCTGTGTTTATGACTAGGGTAGGGTTACTAATTTACCAGTGATATCACTACTATAGTAGACCTGTATTTATCACCAGGGAAGGATTACTAATTTACCAGTGATATCACTACTATAGTAGTCCTGTATTTATAACTAGGGTAGGATTACTAATTTACCAGTGATATCACTACTATAGTAGTCCCGTATTTATCACCAGGGTAGGATTACTAATTTACCAGTGATATCACTACTGTAGTAGTCCTGTATTTATAACTAGGGTAGGATTACTAATTTACCAGTGATATCACTACTGTAGTAGTCCTGTGTTTATGACTAGGGTAGGGTTACTAATTTACTAGTGATATCACTACTGTAGTAGTCCTGTGTTTATGACTAGGGTAGGGTTACTAATTTACCAGTGATATCACTACTGTAGTAGTCCTGTGTTTTTGACTAGGGTAGGGTTACTAATTTACCAGTGATATCACTACTGTAGTAGTCCTGTATTTATCACCAGGGTAGGGTTACTAATTTACCAGTGATATCACTACTGTAGTAGTCCTGTATGTATGACTAGGGTAGGGTTACTAATTTACCAGTGATATCACTACTGTCGTAGTCCTGTGTTTATGACTAGGGTAGGATTACTAATTTACCAGTGATATCACTACTGTAGTAGTCCTGTATGTATGACTAGGGTAGGGTTACTAATTTACCAGTGATATTACTACTGTAGTAGTCCTGTATTTATGACTAGGGTAGGATTACTAATCTACCAGTGATATCACTACTGTAGTAGTCCTGTATTTATGACTAGGGTAGGGTTACTAATTTACCAGTGATATCACTACTGTAGTAGTCCTGTATTTATGACAAGGGTAGGGTTACTAATTTACCAGTGATATTACTACTGTAGTAGTCCTGTATTTATGACTAGGGTAGGATTACTAATTTACCAGTGATATCACTACTGTAGTAGTCCTGTATTTATGACTAGGGTAGGGTTAGTAATTTACCAGTGATATTACTACTGTAGTAGTCCTGTGTTTATGACAAGGGTAGGGTTACTAATTTACCAGTGATATTACTACTGTAGTAGTCCTGTTTTTATGACAATGGTAGGGTTACTAATTTACCAGTGATATTACTACTGTAGTAGTCCTGTTTTTATGACTAGGGTAGGGTTACTAATTTACCAGTGATATCACTACTGTCGTAGTCCTGTGTTTATGACTAGGGTAGGGTTACTAATTTACCAGTGATATCACTACTGTCGTAGTCCTGTGTTTATGACTAGGGTAGGGTTACTAATTTACCAGTGATATCACTACTGTTGTAGTCCTGTATTTATAACTAGGGTAGGATTACTAATTTACCAGTGATATCACTAATGTAGTAGTCCTGTGTTTATGACTAGGGTAGGGTTACTAATTTACCAGTGATATCACTACTATAGTAGACCTGTATTTATCACCAGGGAAGGATTACTAATTTACCAGTGATATCACTACTATAGTAGTCCTGTATTTATAACTAGGGTAGGATTACTAATTTACCAGTGATATCACTACTATAGTAGTCCCGTATTTATCACCAGGGTAGGATTACTAATTTACCAGTGATATCACTACTGTAGTAGTCCTGTATTTATAACTAGGGTAGGATTACTAATTTACCAGTGATATCACTACTGTAGTAGTCCTGTGTTTATGACTATGGTAGGGTTACTAATTTACTAGTGATATCACTACCGTAACTGTAGTAGTCCTGTGTTTATGACTAGGGTAGGGTTACTAATTTACCAGTGATATCACTACTGTAGTAGTCCTGTATTTATGACTAGGGTAGGGTTACTAATTTACCAGTGATATCACTACTATAGTAGTCCTGTATTTATTACTAGGGTAGGGTTACTAATTTACCAGTGATATTACTACTGTAGTAGTCCTGTGTTTATGACAAGGGTAGGGTTACTAATTTACCAGTGATATTACTACTGTAGTAGTCCTGTTTTTATGACAAGGGTAGGGTTACTAATTTACCAGTCATATTACTACTGTAGTAGTCCTGTGTTTATGACTAGGGTAGGGTTACTAATTTACCAGTGATATCACTACTGTCGTAGTCCTGTGTTTATGACTAGGGTAGGGTTACTAATTTACCAGTGATATCACTACTGTAGTAGTCCTGTATTTATGACAAGGGTAGGGTTACTAATTTACCAGTGATATTACTACTGTAGTAGTCCTGTATTTATGACTAGGGTAGGATTACTAATTTACCAGTGATATCACTACTGTAGTAGTCCTGTATTTATGACTAGGGTAGGGTTAGTAATTTACCAGTGATATTACTACTGTAGTAGTCCTGTGTTTATGACAAGGGTAGGGTTACTAATTTACCAGTGATATTACTACTGTAGTAGTCCTGTTTTTATGACAATGGTAGGGTTACTAATTTACCAGTGATATTACTACTGTAGTAGTCCTGTTTTTATGACTAGGGTAGGGTTACTAATTTACCAGTGATATCACTACTGTCGTAGTCCTGTGTTTATGACTAGGGTAGGGTTACTAATTTACTAGTGATATCACTACTGTAGTAGTCCTGTGTTTATGACTAGGGTAGGGTTACTAATTTACCAGTGATATCACTACTGTAGTAGTCCTGTATTTATCACCAGGGTAGGGTTACTAATTTACCAGTGATATCACTACTGTAGTAGTCCTGTATTTATGACTAGGGTAGGATTACTAATTTACCAGTGATATCACTACTATAGTAGTCCTGTATTTATGACTAGGGTGTAGTTACTAATTTACCAGTGATATCACTACTATAGTAGTCCTGTATTTATGACTAGGGTAGGATTACTAATTTACCAGTGATATCACTACTGTAGTAGTCCTGTATTTATGACTAGGGTAGGGTTACTAATTTACCAGTGATATCACTACTGTAGTAGTTCTGTATTTATGACTAGGGTGTGGTTACTAATTTACCAGTGATATCACTACTTTAGTAGTCCTGTATTTATGACTAGGGTAGGATTACTAATTTACCAGTGATATCACTACTGTAGTAGTCCTGTGTTTATGACTAGGGTAGGGTTACTAATTTACCAGTGATATCACTACTGTAGTAGTCCTGTGTTTATGACTAGGGTAGGGTTACTAATTTACCAGTGATATCACTACTGTAGTAGTCCTGTGTTTATGACTAGGGTAGGGTTACTAATTTACCAGTGATATCACTACTGTAGTAGTCCTATGTTTATGACTAGGGTAGGGTTACTAATTTACCAGTGATATCACTACTGTAGTAGTCCTGTATTTATGACTAGGGTAGGATTACTAATTTACCAGTGATATCACTACTGTAGTAGTCCTGTATTTATCACCAGGGTAGGGGTACTAATTTACCAGTGATATCACTACTATAGTAGTCCTGTGTTTATGACTAGGGTAGGGTTACTAATTTACCAGTGATATCACTACTGTAGTAGTCCTGTATTTATGACTAGGGTATGGTTACTAATTTACCAGTGATATCACTACTGTAGTATATATAGTCCTGTATTTATCACCAGGGTATGGTTACTAATTTACCAGTGATATCACTACTATAGTAGTCCTGTATTTATGACTAGGGTAGGGTTACTAATTTACCAGTGATATCACTACTGTAGTAGACCTATGTTTATGACTAGGGTAGGGTTACTAATTTACCAGTGATATCACTACTGTAGTAGTCCTGTGTTTATGACTAGGGTAGGGTTACTAATTTACCAGTGATATCACTACTGTAGTAATCCTGTGTTTATGACTAGGGTAGGGTTACTAATTTACCAGTGATATCACTACTGTAGTAGTCCTGTATTTATCACCAGGGTAGGGTTACTAATTTACCAGTGATATCACTACTATAGTAGTCCTGTATTTATGACTAGGGTAGGGGTACTAATCTACCAGTGATATCACTACTGTAGTAGTCCTGTATTTATGACTAGGGTAGGGTTACTAATTTACCAGCGATATCACTACTGTAGAAGTCCTGTATTTATGAGTAGGGTAGGGTTACTAATTTACCAGTAATATCACTACTATAGTAGTCCTGTATTTATCACCAGGGTAGGGGTACTAATTTACCAGTGATATCACTACTATAGTAGTCCTGTGTTTATGACTAGGGTAGGGTTACTAATTTACCAGTGATATCACTACTGTAGTAGTCCTGTATTTATGACTAGGGTAGGGTTACTAATCTACCAGTGATATCACTACTGTAGTAGTCCTGTATTTATGACTAGGGTAGGGTTACTAATTTACCAGTGATATCACTACTATAGTAGTCCTGTATTTATCACCAGGGTAGGATTACTAATTTACCAGTGATATCACTACTGTAGTAGTCCTGTATTTATGACTAGGGTAGGGTTACTAATTTACCAGTGATATCACTACTGTAGTAGTCCTGTATTTATGACTAGGGTAGGGTTACTAATTTACCAGTGACATCACTACTGTAGTAGTCCTGTATTTATGACTAGGGTAGGATTACTAATTTACCAGTGATATCACTACTATAGTAGTCCTGTATTTATGACTAGGGTAGGGTTACTAATATACCAGTGATATCAATACTGTAGTAGTCCTGTATGTATGACTAGGGTAGGGTTACTAATTTACCAGTCATATTACTACTGTAGTAGACCTGTATTTATGACTAGGGTAGGGTTACTAATTTACCAGTGATATCACTACTGTAGTAGTCCTGTATTTATGACAAGGGTAGGGTTACTAATTTACCAGTGATATCACTACTGTAGTAGTCCTGTATTTATGACTAGGGTAGGATTACTAATTTACCAGTGATATCACTACTGTAGTAGTCCTGTATTTATGACTAGGGTAGGGTTAGTAATTTACCAGTGATATCACTACTATAGTAGTCCTGTATTTATTACTAGGGTAGGGTTACTAATTTACCAGTGATATTACTACTGTAGTAGTCCTGTGTTTATGACTAGGGTAGGGTTACTAATTTACCAGTGATATCACTACTGTCGTAGTCCTGTGTTTATGACTAGGGTAGGGTTACTAATTTACCAGTGATATCACTACTGTAGTAGTCCTGTATTTATAACTAGGGTAGGATTACTAATTTACCAGTGATATCACTAATGTAGTAGTCCTGTGTTTATGACTAGGGTAGGGTTACTAATTTACCAGTGATATCACTACTATAGTAGACCTGTATTTATCACCAGGGTAGGATTACTAATTTACCAGTGATATCACTACTATAGTAGTCCTGTATTTATAACTAGGGTAGGATTACTAATTTACCAGTGATATCACTACTATAGTAGTCCCGTATTTATCACCAGGGTAGGATTACTAATTTACCAGTGATATCACTACTGTAGTAGTCCTGTGTTTATGACTAGGGTAGGGTTACTAATTTACCAATGATATCACTACTGTAGTAGTCCTGTGTTTATGACTAGGGTAGGGTTGCTAATTTACCAGTGATATCACTACTGTAGTAGTCCTGTATTTATCACCAGGGTAGGGTTACTAATTTACCAGTGATATCACTACTGTAGTAGTCCTGTATGTATGACTAGGGTAGGGTTACTAATTTACCAGTGATATCACTACTGTAGTAGTCCTGTATGTATGACTAGGGTAGGGTTACTAATTTACCAGTGATATTACTACTGTAGTAGTCCTGTATTTATGACTAGGGTAGGAGTACTAATCTACCAGTGATATCACTACTGCAGTAGTCCTGTATTTATGACTAGGGTAGGGTTACTAATTTACCAGTGATATTACTACTGTAGTAGTCCTGTATTTATGACTAGGGTAGGGTTACTAATTTACCAGTGATATCACTACTGTAGTAGTCCTGTATTTATGACAAGGATAGGGTTACTAATTTACCAGTGATATTACTACTGTAGTAGTCCTGTATTTATGACTAGGGTAGGATTACTAATTTACCAGTGATATCACTACTGTAGTAGTCCTGTATTTATAACTAGGGTAGGATTACTAATTTACCAGTGATATCACTACTGTAGTAGTCCTGTATTTATACCTAGGGTAGGATTACTAATTTACCAGTGATATCACTACTATAGTAGTCCTGTATTTATAACTAGGGTAGGGTTACTAATTTACCAGTGATATCACTACTATAGTAGTCCTGTATTTATAACTAGGGTAGGGTTACTAATTTACCAGTGATATCACTACTGTAGTAGTCCTGTATTTATAACTAGGGTAGGATTACTAATTTACCAGTGATATCACTACTGTAGTAGTCCTGTGTTTATGACTAGGGTAGGGTTACTAATTTACCAGTGATATTACTACTGTAGTAGTCCTGTGTTTTTGACTAGGGTAGGGTTACTAATTTACCAGTGATATCACTACTGTAGTAGTCCTGTATTTATCACCAGGGTAGGGTTACTAATTTACCAGTGATATCACTACTGTAGTAGTCCTGTATGTATGACTAGGGTAGGGTTACTAATTTACCAGTGATATCACTACTGTAGTAGTCCTGTGTTTATGACTAGGGTAGGGTTACTAATTTACCAGTGATATCACTACTGTCGTAGTCCTGTGTTTATGACTAGGGTAGGGTTACTAATTTACCAGTGATATCACTACTGTAGTAGTCCTGTATTTATAACTAGGGTAGGATTACTAATTTACCAGTGATATCACTAATGTAGTAGTCCTGTGTTTATGACTAGGGTAGGGTTACTAATTTACCAGTGATATCACTACTATAGTAGACCTGTATTTATCACCAGGGTAGGATTACTAATTTACCAGTGATATCACTACTATAGTAGTCCTGTATTTATAACTAGGGTAGGATTACTAATTTACCAGTGATATCACTACTATAGTAGTCCCGTATTTATCACCAGGGTAGGATTACTAATTTACCAGTGATATCACTACTGTAGTAGTCCTGTGTTTATGACTAGGGTAGGGTTACTAATTTACCAATGATATCACTACTGTAGTAGTCCTGTGTTTATGACTAGGGTAGGGTTACTAATTTACCAGTGATATCACTACTGTAGTAGTCCTGTATTTATCACCAGGGTAGGGTTACTAATTTACCAGTGATATCACTACTGTAGTAGTCCTGTATGTATGACTAGGGTAGGGTTACTAATTTACCAGTGATATCACTACTGTAGTAGTCCTGTATGTATGACTAGGGTAGGGTTACTAATTTACCAGTGATATTACTACTGTAGTAGTCCTGTATTTATGACTAGGGTAGGAGTACTAATCTACCAGTGATATCACTACTGCAGTAGTCCTGTATTTATGACTAGGGTAGGGTTACTAATTTACCAGTGATATTACTACTGTAGTAGTCCTGTATTTATGACTAGGGTAGGGTTACTAATTTACCAGTGATATCACTACTGTAGTAGTCCTGTATTTATGACAAGGATAGGGTTACTAATTTACCAGTGATATTACTACTGTAGTAGTCCTGTATTTATGACTAGGGTAGGATTACTAATTTACCAGTGATATCACTACTGTAGTAGTCCTGTATTTATAACTAGGGTAGGATTACTAATTTACCAGTGATATCACTACTGTAGTAGTCCTGTATTTATAACTAGGGTAGGATTACTAATTTACCAGTGATATCACTACTATAGTAGTCCTGTATTTATAACTAGGGTAGGGTTACTAATTTACCAGTGATATCACTACTATAGTAGTCCTGTATTTATAACTAGGGTAGGGTTACTAATTTACCAGTGATATCACTACTGTAGTAGTCCTGTATTTATAACTAGGGTAGGATTACTAATTTACCAGTGATATCACTACTGTAGTAGTCCTGTGTTTATGACTAGGGTAGGGTTACTAATTTACCAGTGATATCACTACTGTAGTAGTCCTGTGTTTTTGACTAGGGTAGGGTTACTAATTTACCAGTGATATCACTACTGTAGTAGTCCTGTATTTATCACCAGGGTAGGGTTACTAATTTACCAGTGATATCACTACTGTAGTAGTCCTGTATGTATGACTAGGGTAGGGTTACTAATTTACCAGTGATATCACTACTGTCGTAGTCCTGTGTTTATGACTAGGGTAGGATTACTAATTTACCAGTGATATCACTACTGTAGTAGTCCTGTATGTATGACTAGGGTAGGGTTACTAATTTACCAGTGATATTACTACTGTAGTAGTCCTGTATTTATGACTAGGGTAGGATTACTAATCTACCAGTGATATCACTACTGTAGTAGTCCTGTATTTATGACTAGGGTAGGGTTACTAATTTACCAGTGATATCACTACTGTACATGTAGTAGTCCTGTATTTATGACAAGGGTAGGGTTACTAATTTACCAGTGATATTACTACTGTAGTAGTCCTGTATTTATGACTAGGGTAGGGTTACTAATTTACCAGTGATATCACTACTGTAGTAGTCCTGTATTTATCACCAGGGTAGGGTTACTAATTTACCAGTGATATCACTACTGTAGTAGTCCTGTATGTATGACTAGGGTAGGGTTACTAATTTACCAGTGATATCACTACTGTAGTAGTCCTGTATGTATGACTAGGGTAGGGTTACTAATTTACCAGTGATATTACTACTGTAGTAGTCCTGTATTTATGACTAGGGTAGGAGTACTAATCTACCAGTGATATCACTACTGCAGTAGTCCTGTATTTATGACTAGGGTAGGGTTACTAATTTACCAGTGATATTACTACTGTAGTAGTCCTGTATTTATGACTAGGGTAGGGTTACTAATTTACCAGTGATATCACTACTGTAGTAGTCCTGTATTTATGACAAGGATAGGGTTACTAATTTACCAGTGATATTACTACTGTAGTAGTCCTGTATTTATGACTAGGGTAGGATTACTAATTTACCAGTGATATCACTACTGTAGTAGTCCTGTATTTATAACTAGGGTAGGATTACTAATTTACCAGTGATATCACTACTGTAGTAGTCCTGTATTTATAACTAGGGTAGGATTACTAATTTACCAGTGATATCACTACTATAGTAGTCCTGTATTTATAACTAGGGTAGGGTTACTAATTTACCAGTGATATCACTACTATAGTAGTCCTGTATTTATAACTAGGGTAGGGTTACTAATTTACCAGTGATATCACTACTGTAGTAGTCCTGTATTTATAACTAGGGTAGGATTACTAATTTACCAGTGATATCACTACTGTAGTAGTCCTGTGTTTATGACTAGGGTAGGGTTACTAATTTACCAGTGATATCACTACTGTAGTAGTCCTGTGTTTTTGACTAGGGTAGGGTTACTAATTTACCAGTGATATCACTACTGTAGTAGTCCTGTATTTATCACCAGGGTAGGGTTACTAATTTACCAGTGATATCACTACTGTAGTAGTCCTGTATGTATGACTAGGGTAGGGTTACTAATTTACCAGTGATATCACTACTGTCGTAGTCCTGTGTTTATGACTAGGGTAGGATTACTAATTTACCAGTGATATCACTACTGTAGTAGTCCTGTATGTATGACTAGGGTAGGGTTACTAATTTACCAGTGATATTACTACTGTAGTAGTCCTGTATTTATGACTAGGGTAGGATTACTAATCTACCAGTGATATCACTACTGTAGTAGTCCTGTATTTATGACTAGGGTAGGGTTACTAATTTACCAGTGATATCACTACTGTACATGTAGTAGTCCTGTATTTATGACAAGGGTAGGGTTACTAATTTACCAGTGATATTACTACTGTAGTAGTCCTGTATTTATGACTAGGGTAGGATTACTAATTTACCAGTGATATCACTACTGTAGTAGTCCTGTATTTATGACTAGGGTAGGGTTAGTAATTTACCAGTGATATTACTACTGTAGTAGTCCTGTGTTTATGACAAGGGTAGGGTTACTAATTTACCAGTGATATTACTACTGTAGTAGTCCTGTTTTTATGACAATGGTAGGGTTACTAATTTACCAGTGATATTACTACTGTAGTAGTCCTGTTTATATGACTAGGGTAGGGTTACTAATTTACCAGTGATATCACTACTGTCGTAGTCCTGTGTTTATGACTAGGGTAGGGTTACTAATTTACCAGTGATATCACTACTGTCATAGTCCTGTGTTTATGACTAGGGTAGGGTTACTAATTTACCAGTGATATCACTACTGTTGTAGTCCTGTATTTATAACTAGGGTAGGATTACTAATTTACCAGTGATATCACTAATGTACATGTAGTAGTCCTGTGTTTATGACTAGGGTAGGGTTACTAATTTACCAGTGATATCACTACTATAGCAGACCTGTATTTATCACCAGGGAAGGATTACTAATTTACCAGTGATATCACTACTATAGTAGTCCTGTATTTATAACTAGGGTAGGATTACTAATTTACCAGTGATATCACTACTATAGTAGTCCCGTATTTATCACCAGGGTAGGATTACTAATTTACCAGTGATATCACTACTGTAGTAGTCCTGTATTTATAACTAGGGTAGGATTACTAATTTACCAGTGATATCACTACTGTAGTAGTCCTGTGTTTATGACTAGGGTAGGGTTACTAATTTACTAGTGATATCACTACTGTAGTAGTCCTGTGTTTATGACTAGGGTAGGGTTACTAATTTACCAGTGATATCACTACTGTAGTAGTCCTGTGTTTTTGACTAGGGTAGGGTTACTAATTTACCAGTGATATCACTACTGTAGTAGTCCTGTATTTATCACCAGGGTAGGGTTACTAATTTACCAGTGATATCACTACTGTAGTAGTCCTGTATTTATAACTAGGGTAGGATTACTAATTTACCAGTGATATCACTAATGTAGTAGTCCTGTGTTTATGACTAGGGTAGGGTTACTAATTTACCAGTGATATCACTACTATAGTAGACCTGTATTTATCACCAGGGTAGGATTACTAATTTACCAGTGATATCACTACTATAGTAGTCCTGTATTTATAACTAGGGTAGGATTACTAATTTACCAGTGATATCACTACTATAGTAGTCCCGTATTTATCACCAGGGTAGGATTACTAATTTACCAGTGATATCACTACTGTAGTAGTCCTGTGTTTATGACTAGGGTAGGGTTACTAATTTACCAATGATATCACTACTGTAGTAGTCCTGTGTTTATGACTAGGGTAGGGTTACTAATTTACCAGTGATATCACTACTGTAGTAGTCCTGTATTTATCACCAGGGTAGGGTTACTAATTTACCAGTGATATCACTACTGTAGTAGTCCTGTATGTATGACTAGGGTAGGGTTACTAATTTACCAGTGATATCACTACTGTAGTAGTCCTGTATGTATGACTAGGGTAGGGTTACTAATTTACCAGTGATATTACTACTGTAGTAGTCCTGTATTTATGACTAGGGTAGGAGTACTAATCTACCAGTGATATCACTACTGCAGTAGTCCTGTATTTATGACTAGGGTAGGGTTACTAATTTACCAGTGATATTACTACTGTAGTAGTCCTGTATTTATGACTAGGGTAGGGTTACTAATTTACCAGTGATATCACTACTGTAGTAGTCCTGTATTTATGACAAGGATAGGGTTACTAATTTACCAGTGATATTACTACTGTAGTAGTCCTGTATTTATGACTAGGGTAGGATTACTAATTTACCAGTGATATCACTACTGTAGTAGTCCTGTATTTATAACTAGGGTAGGATTACTAATTTACCAGTGATATCACTACTGTAGTAGTCCTGTATTTATACCTAGGGTAGGATTACTAATTTACCAGTGATATCACTACTATAGTAGTCCTGTATTTATAACTAGGGTAGGGTTACTAATTTACCAGTGATATCACTACTATAGTAGTCCTGTATTTATAACTAGGGTAGGGTTACTAATTTACCAGTGATATCACTACTGTAGTAGTCCTGTATTTATAACTAGGGTAGGATTACTAATTTACCAGTGATATCACTACTGTAGTAGTCCTGTGTTTATGACTAGGGTAGGGTTACTAATTTACCAGTGATATTACTACTGTAGTAGTCCTGTGTTTTTGACTAGGGTAGGGTTACTAATTTACCAGTGATATCACTACTGTAGTAGTCCTGTATTTATCACCAGGGTAGGGTTACTAATTTACCAGTGATATCACTACTGTAGTAGTCCTGTATGTATGACTAGGGTAGGGTTACTAATTTACCAGTGATATCACTACTGTAGTAGTCCTGTGTTTATGACTAGGGTAGGGTTACTAATTTACCAGTGATATCACTACTGTCGTAGTCCTGTGTTTATGACTAGGGTAGGGTTACTAATTTACCAGTGATATCACTACTGTAGTAGTCCTGTATTTATAACTAGGGTAGGATTACTAATTTACCAGTGATATCACTAATGTAGTAGTCCTGTGTTTATGACTAGGGTAGGGTTACTAATTTACCAGTGATATCACTACTATAGTAGACCTGTATTTATCACCAGGGTAGGATTACTAATTTACCAGTGATATCACTACTATAGTAGTCCTGTATTTATAACTAGGGTAGGATTACTAATTTACCAGTGATATCACTACTATAGTAGTCCCGTATTTATCACCAGGGTAGGATTACTAATTTACCAGTGATATCACTACTGTAGTAGTCCTGTGTTTATGACTAGGGTAGGGTTACTAATTTACCAATGATATCACTACTGTAGTAGTCCTGTGTTTATGACTAGGGTAGGGTTACTAATTTACCAGTGATATCACTACTGTAGTAGTCCTGTATTTATCACCAGGGTAGGGTTACTAATTTACCAGTGATATCACTACTGTAGTAGTCCTGTATGTATGACTAGGGTAGGGTTACTAATTTACCAGTGATATCACTACTGTAGTAGTCCTGTATGTATGACTAGGGTAGGGTTACTAATTTACCAGTGATATTACTACTGTAGTAGTCCTGTATTTATGACTAGGGTAGGAGTACTAATCTACCAGTGATATCACTACTGCAGTAGTCCTGTATTTATGACTAGGGTAGGGTTACTAATTTACCAGTGATATTACTACTGTAGTAGTCCTGTATTTATGACTAGGGTAGGGTTACTAATTTACCAGTGATATCACTACTGTAGTAGTCCTGTATTTATGACAAGGATAGGGTTACTAATTTACCAGTGATATTACTACTGTAGTAGTCCTGTATTTATGACTAGGGTAGGATTACTAATTTACCAGTGATATCACTACTGTAGTAGTCCTGTATTTATAACTAGGGTAGGATTACTAATTTACCAGTGATATCACTACTATAGTAGTCCTGTATTTATAACTAGGGTAGGGTTACTAATTTACCAGTGATATCACTACTATAGTAGTCCTGTATTTATAACTAGGGTAGGGTTACTAATTTACCAGTGATATCACTACTGTAGTAGTCCTGTATTTATAACTAGGGTAGGATTACTAATTTACCAGTGATATCACTACTGTAGTAGTCCTGTGTTTATGACTAGGGTAGGGTTACTAATTTACCAGTGATATCACTACTGTAGTAGTCCTGTGTTTTTGACTAGGGTAGGGTTACTAATTTACCAGTGATATCACTACTGTAGTAGTCCTGTATTTATCACCAGGGTAGGGTTACTAATTTACCAGTGATATCACTACTGTAGTAGTCCTGTATGTATGACTAGGGTAGGGTTACTAATTTACCAGTGATATCACTACTGTCGTAGTCCTGTGTTTATGACTAGGGTAGGATTACTAATTTACCAGTGATATCACTACTGTAGTAGTCCTGTATGTATGACTAGGGTAGGGTTACTAATTTACCAGTGATATTACTACTGTAGTAGTCCTGTATTTATGACTAGGGTAGGATTACTAATCTACCAGTGATATCACTACTGTAGTAGTCCTGTGTTTATGACTAGGGTAGGGTTACTAATTTACCAGTGATATCACTACTATAGTAGACCTGTATTTATCACCAGGGTAGGATTACTAATTTACCAGTGATATCACTACTATAGTAGTCCTGTATTTATAACTAGGGTAGGATTACTAATTTACCAGTGATATCACTACTATAGTAGTCCCGTATTTATCACCAGGGTAGGATTACTAATTTACCAGTGATATCACTACTATAGTAGTCCTGTGTTTATGACTAGGGTAGGGTTACTAATTTACCAATGATATCACTACTGTAGTAGTCCTGTGTTTATGACTAGGGTAGGGTTACTAATTTACCAGTGATATCACTACTGTAGTAGTCCTGTATTTATCACCAGGGTAGGGTTACTAATTTACCAGTGATATCACTACTGTAGTAGTCCTGTATGTATGACTAGGGTAGGGTTACTAATTTACCAGTGATATCACTACTGTAGTAGTCCTGTATGTATGACTAGGGTAGGGTTACTAATTTACCAGTGATATTACTACTGTAGTAGTCCTGTATTTATGACTAGGGTAGGAGTACTAATCTACCAGTGATATCACTACTGCAGTAGTCCTGTATTTATGACTAGGGTAGGGTTACTAATTTACCAGTGATATTACTACTGTAGTAGTCCTGTATTTATGACTAGGGTAGGGTTACTAATTTACCAGTGATATCACTACTGTAGTAGTCCTGTATTTATGACAAGGATAGGGTTACTAATTTACCAGTGATATTACTACTGTAGTAGTCCTGTATTTATGACTAGGGTAGGATTACTAATTTACCAGTGATATCACTACTGTAGTAGTCCTGTATTTATAACTAGGGTAGGATTACTAATTTACCAGTGATATCACTACTGTAGTAGTCCTGTATTTATAACTAGGGTAGGATTACTAATTTACCAGTGATATCACTACTATAGTAGTCCTGTATTTATAACTAGGGTAGGGTTACTAATTTACCAGTGATATCACTACTATAGTAGTCCTGTATTTATAACTAGGGTAGGGTTACTAATTTACCAGTGATATCACTACTGTAGTAGTCCTGTATTTATAACTAGGGTAGGATTACTAATTTACCAGTGATATCACTACTGTAGTAGTCCTGTGTTTATGACTAGGGTAGGGTTACTAATTTACCAGTGATATCACTACTGTAGTAGTCCTGTGTTTTTGACTAGGGTAGGGTTACTAATTTACCAGTGATATCACTACTGTAGTAGTCCTGTATTTATCACCAGGGTAGGGTTACTAATTTACCAGTGATATCACTACTGTAGTAGTCCTGTATGTATGACTAGGGTAGGGTTACTAATTTACCAGTGATATCACTACTGTCGTAGTCCTGTGTTTATGACTAGGGTAGGATTACTAATTTACCAGTGATATCACTACTGTAGTAGTCCTGTATGTATGACTAGGGTAGGGTTACTAATTTACCAGTGATATTACTACTGTAGTAGTCCTGTATTTATGACTAGGGTAGGATTACTAATCTACCAGTGATATCACTACTGTAGTAGTCCTGTATTTATGACTAGGGTAGGGTTACTAATTTACCAGTGATATCACTACTGTACATGTAGTAGTCCTGTATTTATGACAAGGGTAGGGTTACTAATTTACCAGTGATATTACTACTGTAGTAGTCCTGTATTTATGACTAGGGTAGGATTACTAATTTACCAGTGATATCACTACTGTAGTAGTCCTGTATTTATGACTAGGGTAGGGTTAGTAATTTACCAGTGATATTACTACTGTAGTAGTCCTGTGTTTATGACAAGGGTAGGGTTACTAATTTACCAGTGATATTACTACTGTAGTAGTCCTGTTTTTATGACAATGGTAGGGTTACTAATTTACCAGTGATATTACTACTGTAGTAGTCCTGTTTTTATGACTAGGGTAGGGTTACTAATTTACCAGTGATATCACTACTGTCGTAGTCCTGTGTTTATGACTAGGGTAGGGTTACTAATTTACCAGTGATATCACTACTGTCATAGTCCTGTGTTTATGACTAGGGTAGGGTTACTAATTTACCAGTGATATCACTACTGTTGTAGTCCTGTATTTATAACTAGGGTAGGATTACTAATTTACCAGTGATATCACTAATGTACATGTAGTAGTCCTGTGTTTATGACTAGGGTAGGGTTACTAATTTACCAGTGATATCACTACTATAGCAGACCTGTATTTATCACCAGGGAAGGATTACTAATTTACCAGTGATATCACTACTATAGTAGTCCTGTATTTATAACTAGGGTAGGATTACTAATTTACCAGTGATATCACTACTATAGTAGTCCCGTATTTATCACCAGGGTAGGATTACTAATTTACCAGTGATATCACTACTGTAGTAGTCCTGTATTTATAACTAGGGTAGGATTACTAATTTACCAGTGATATCACTACTGTAGTAGTCCTGTGTTTATGACTAGGGTAGGGTTACTAATTTACTAGTGATATCACTACTGTAGTAGTCCTGTGTTTATGACTAGGGTAGGGTTACTAATTTACCAGTGATATCACTACTGTAGTAGTCCTGTGTTTTTGACTAGGGTAGGGTTACTAATTTACCAGTGATATCACTACTGTAGTAGTCCTGTATTTATCACCAGGGTAGGGTTACTAATTTACCAGTGATATCACTACTGTAGTAGTCCTGTATGTATGACTAGGGTAGGGTTACTAATTTACCAGTGATATCACTACTGTCGTAGTCCTGTGTTTATGACTAGGGTAGGATTACTAATTTACCAGTGATATCACTACTGTAGTAGTCCTGTATGTATGACTAGGGTAGGGTTACTAATTTACCAGTGATATTACTACTGTAGTAGTCCTGTATTTATGACTAGGGTAGGATTACTAATCTACCAGTGATATCACTACTGTAGTAGTCCTGTATTTATGACTAGGGTAGGGTTACTAATTTACCAGTGATATCACTACTGTAGTAGTCCTGTATTTATGACAAGGGTAGGGTTACTAATTTACCAGTGATATTACTACTGTAGTAGTCCTGTATTTATGACTAGGGTAGGATTACTAATTTACCAGTGATATCACTACTGTAGTAGTCCTGTATTTATGACTAGGGTAGGGTTAGTAATTTACCAGTGATATTACTACTGTAGTAGTCCTGTGTTTATGACAAGGGTAGGGTTACTAATTTACCAGTGATATTACTACTGTTGTAGTCCTGTTTTTATGACAATGGTAGGGTTACTAATTTACCAGTGATATTACTACTGTAGTAGTCCTGTTTTTATGACTAGGGTAGGGTTACTAATTTACCAGTGATATCACTACTGTCGTAGTCCTGTGTTTATGACTAGGGTAGGGTTACTAATTTACCAGTGATATCACTACTGTCGTAGTCCTGTGTTTATGACTAGGGTAGGGTTACTAATTTACCAGTGATATCACTACTGTTGTAGTCCTGTATTTATAACTAGGGTAGGATTACTAATTTACCAGTGATATCACTAATGTAGTAGTCCTGTGTTTATGACTAGGGTAGGGTTACTAATTTACCAGTGATATCACTACTATAGTAGACCTGTATTTATCACCAGGGAAGGATTACTAATTTACCAGTGATATCACTACTATAGTAGTCCTGTATTTATAACTAGGGTAGGATTACTAATTTACCAGTGATATCACTACTATAGTAGTCCCGTATTTATCACCAGGGTAGGATTACTAATTTACCAGTGATATCACTACTGTAGTAGTCCTGTATTTATAACTAGGGTAGGATTACTAATTTACCAGTGATATCACTACTGTAGTAGTCCTGTGTTTATGACTAGGGTAGGGTTACTAATTTACTAGTGATATCACTACCGTAACTGTAGTAGTCCTGTGTTTATGACTAGGGTAGGGTTACTAATTTACCAGTGATATCACTACTGTAGTAGTCCTGTATTTATGACTAGGGTAGGGTTACTAATTTACCAGTGATATCACTACTATAGTAGTCCTGTATTTATTACTAGGGTAGGGTTACTAATTTACCAGTGATATTACTACTGTAGTAGTCCTGTGTTTATGACAAGGGTAGGGTTACTAATTTACCAGTGATATTACTACTGTAGTAGTCCTGTTTTTATGACAAGGGTAGGGTTACTAATTTACCAGTCATATTACTACTGTAGTAGTCCTGTGTTTATGACTAGGGTAGGGTTACTAATTTACCAGTGATATCACTACTGTCGTAGTCCTGTGTTTATGACTAGGGTAGGGTTACTAATTTACCAGTGATATCACTACTGTAGTAGTCCTGTATTTATGACAAGGGTAGGGTTACTAATTTACCAGTGATATTACTACTGTAGTAGTCCTGTATTTATGACTAGGGTAGGATTACTAATTTACCAGTGATATCACTACTGTAGTAGTCCTGTATTTATGACTAGGGTAGGGTTAGTAATTTACCAGTGATATTACTACTGTAGTAGTCCTGTGTTTATGACAAGGGTAGGGTTACTAATTTACCAGTGATATTACTACTGTAGTAGTCCTGTTTTTATGACAATGGTAGGGTTACTAATTTATCAGTGATATTACTACTGTAGTAGTCCTGTTTTTATGACTAGGGTAGGGTTACTAATTTACCAGTGATATCACTACTGTCGTAGTCCTGTGTTTATGACTAGGGTAGGGTTACTAATTTACTAGTGATATCACTACTGTAGTAGTCCTGTGTTTATGACTAGGGTAGGGTTACTAATTTACCAGTGATATCACTACTGTAGTAGTCCCGTATTTATCACCAGGGTAGGGTTACTAATTTACCAGTGATATCACTACTGTAGTAGTCCTGTATGTATGACTAGGGTAGGGTTACTAATTTACCAGTGATATCACTACTGTAGTAGTCCTGTATGTATGACTAGGGTAGGGTTACTAATTTACCAGTGATATTACTACTGTAGTAGTCCTGTATTTATGACTAGGGTAGGATTACTAATCTACCAGTGATATCACTACTGTAGTAGTCCTGTATTTATGACTAGGGTAGGGTTACTAATTTACCAGTGATATCACTACTGTAGTAGTCCTGTATTTATGACAAGGGTAGGGTTACTAATTTACCAGTGATATTACTACTGTAGTAGTCCTGTATTTATGACTAGGGTAGGATTACTAATTTACCAGTGATATCACTACTGTAGTAGTCCTGTATTTATGACTAGGGTAGGGTTAGTAATTTACCAGTGATATCACTACTATAGTAGTCCTGTATTTATTACTAGGGTAGGGTTACTAATTTACCAGTGATATTACTACTGTAGTAGTCCTGTGTTTATGACAAGGGTAGGGTTACTAATTTACCAGTGATATTAGTACTGTAGTAGTCCTGTGTTTATGACAAGGGTATGGTTACTAATTTACCAGTCATATTACTACTGTAGTAGTCCTGTGTTTATGACTAGGGTAGGGTTACTAATTTACCAGTGATATCACTACTGTCGTAGTCCTGTGTTTATGACTAGGGTAGGGTTACTAATTTACCAGTGATATCACTACTGTAGTAGTCCTGTATTTATGACTAGGGTAGGGTTACTAATTTACCAGTGATATCACTACTATAGTAGTCCTGTGTTTATGACAAGGGTAGGGTTACTAATTTACCAGTCATATTACTACTGTAGTAGTCCTGTATTTATGACTAGGGTAGGGTTAGTAATTTACCAGTGATATTACTACTGTAGTAGTCCTGTGTTTATGACAAGGGTAGGGTTACTAATTTACCAGTGATATTACTACTGTAGTAGTCCTGTTTTTATGACAATGGTAGGGTTACTAATTTACCAGTGATATTACTACTGTAGTAGTCCTGTTTTTATGACTAGGGTAGGGTTACTAATTTACCAGTGATATCACTACTGTCGTAGTCCTGTGTTTATGACTAGGGTAGGGTTACTAATTTACCAGTGATATCACTACTGTCGTAGTCCTGTGTTTATGACTAGGGTAGGGTTACTAATTTACCAGTGATATCACTACTGTTGTAGTCCTGTATTTATAACTAGGGTAGGATTACTAATTTACCAGTGATATCACTAATGTAGTAGTCCTGTGTTTATGACTAGGGTAGGGTTACTAATTTACCAGTGATATCACTACTATAGTAGACCTGTATTTATCACCAGGGAAGGATTACTAATTTACCAGTGATATCACTACTGTAGTAGTCCTGTATTTATAACTAGGGTAGGATTACTAATTTACCAGTGATATCACTACTGTCGTAGTCCTGTGTTTATGACTAGGGTAGGGTTACTAATTTACCAGTGATATTACTACTGTAGTAGTCATGTTTTTATGACAAGGGTAGGGTTACTAATTTACCAGTCATATTACTACTGTAGTAGTCCTGTGTTTATGACTAGGGTAGGGTTACTAATTTACCAGTGATATCACTACTGTCGTAGTCCTGTGTTTATGACTAGGGTAGGGTTACTAATTTACCAGTGATATCACTACTGTAGTAGTCCTGTATTTATAACTAGGGTAGGATTACTAATTTACCAGTGATATCACTAATGTAGTAGTCCTGTGTTTATGACTAGGGTAGGGTTACTAATTTACCAGTGATATCACTACTATAGTAGACCTGTATTTATCACCAGGGAAGGATTACTAATTTACCAGTGATATCACTACTATAGTAGTCCTGTATTTATAACTAGGGTAGGATTACTAATTTACCAGTGATATCACTACTATAGTAGTCCCGTATTTATCACCAGGGTAGGATTACTAATTTACCAGTGATATCACTACTGTAGTAGTCCTGTATTTATAACTAGGGTAGGATTACTAATTTACCAGTGATATCACTACTGTAGTAGTCCTGTGTTTATGACTAGGGTAGGGTTACTAATTTACTAGTGATATCACTACTGTAGTAGTCCTGTGTTTATGACTAGGGTAGGGTTACTAATTTACCAGTGATATCACTACTGTAGTAGTCCTGTATTTATCACCAGGGTAGGGTTACTAATTTACCAGTGATATCACTACTGTAGTAGTCCTGTATGTATGACAAGGGTAGGGTTACTAATTTACCAGTGATATCACTACTATAGTAGTCCCGTATTTATCACCAGGGTAGGATTACTAATTTACCAGTGATATCACTACTGTAGTAGTCCTGTATTTATAACTAGGGTAGGATTACTAATTTACCAGTGATATCACTACTGTAGTAGTCCTGTGTTTATGACTAGGGTAGGGTTACTAATTTACTAGTGATATCACTACCGTAACTGTAGTAGTCCTGTGTTTATGACTAGGGTAGGGTTACTAATTTACCAGTGATATCACTACTGTAGTAGTCCTGTATTTATGACTAGGGTAGGGTTACTAATTTACCAGTGATATCACTACTATAGTAGTCCTGTATTTATTACTAGGGTAGGGTTACTAATTTACCAGTGATATTACTACTGTAGTAGTCCTGTGTTTATGACAAGGGTAGGGTTACTAATTTACCAGTGATATTACTACTGTAGTAGTCCTGTTTTTATGACAAGGGTAGGGTTACTAATTTACCAGTCATATTACTACTGTAGTAGTCCTGTGTTTATGACTAGGGTAGGGTTACTAATTTACCAGTGATATCACTACTGTCGTAGTCCTGTGTTTATGACTAGGGTAGGGTTACTAATTTACCAGTGATATCACTACTGTAGTAGTCCTGTATTTATGACAAGGGTAGGGTTACTAATTTACCAGTGATATTACTACTGTAGTAGTCCTGTATTTATGACTAGGGTAGGATTACTAATTTACCAGTGATATCACTACTGTAGTAGTCCTGTATTTATGACTAGGGTAGGGTTAGTAATTTACCAGTGATATTACTACTGTAGTAGTCCTGTGTTTATGACAAGGGTAGGGTTACTAATTTACCAGTGATATTACTACTGTAGTAGTCCTGTTTTTATGACAATGGTAGGGTTACTAATTTATCAGTGATATTACTACTGTAGTAGTCCTGTTTTTATGACTAGGGTAGGGTTACTAATTTACCAGTGATATCACTACTGTCGTAGTCCTGTGTTTATGACTAGGGTAGGGTTACTAATTTACTAGTGATATCACTACTGTAGTAGTCCTGTGTTTATGACTAGGGTAGGGTTACTAATTTACCAGTGATATCACTACTGTAGTAGTCCCGTATTTATCACCAGGGTAGGGTTACTAATTTACCAGTGATATCACTACTGTAGTAGTCCTGTATGTATGACTAGGGTAGGGTTACTAATTTACCAGTGATATCACTACTGTAGTAGTCCTGTATGTATGACTAGGGTAGGGTTACTAATTTACCAGTGATATTACTACTGTAGTAGTCCTGTATTTATGACTAGGGTAGGATTACTAATCTACCAGTGATATCACTACTGTAGTAGTCCTGTATTTATGACTAGGGTAGGGTTACTAATTTACCAGTGATATCACTACTGTAGTAGTCCTGTATTTATGACAAGGGTAGGGTTACTAATTTACCAGTGATATTACTACTGTAGTAGTCCTGTATTTATGACTAGGGTAGGATTACTAATTTACCAGTGATATCACTACTGTAGTAGTCCTGTATTTATGACTAGGGTAGGGTTAGTAATTTACCAGTGATATCACTACTATAGTAGTCCTGTATTTATTACTAGGGTAGGGTTACTAATTTACCAGTGATATTACTACTGTAGTAGTCCTGTGTTTATGACAAGGGTAGGGTTACTAATTTACCAGTGATATTAGTACTGTAGTAGTCCTGTGTTTATGACAAGGGTATGGTTACTAATTTACCAGTCATATTACTACTGTAGTAGTCCTGTGTTTATGACTAGGGTAGGGTTACTAATTTACCAGTGATATCACTACTGTCGTAGTCCTGTGTTTATGACTAGGGTAGGGTTACTAATTTACCAGTGATATCACTACTGTAGTAGTCCTGTATTTATGACTAGGGTAGGGTTACTAATTTACCAGTGATATCACTACTATAGTAGTCCTGTGTTTATGACAAGGGTAGGGTTACTAATTTACCAGTCATATTACTACTGTAGTAGTCCTGTATTTATGACTAGGGTAGGGTTAGTAATTTACCAGTGATATTACTACTGTAGTAGTCCTGTGTTTATGACAAGGGTAGGGTTACTAATTTACCAGTGATATTACTACTGTAGTAGTCCTGTTTTTATGACAATGGTAGGGTTACTAATTTACCAGTGATATTACTACTGTAGTAGTCCTGTTTTTATGACTAGGGTAGGGTTACTAATTTACCAGTGATATCACTACTGTCGTAGTCCTGTGTTTATGACTAGGGTAGGGTTACTAATTTACCAGTGATATCACTACTGTCGTAGTCCTGTGTTTATGACTAGGGTAGGGTTACTAATTTACCAGTGATATCACTACTGTTGTAGTCCTGTATTTATAACTAGGGTAGGATTACTAATTTACCAGTGATATCACTAATGTAGTAGTCCTGTGTTTATGACTAGGGTAGGGTTACTAATTTACCAGTGATATCACTACTATAGTAGACCTGTATTTATCACCAGGGAAGGATTACTAATTTACCAGTGATATCACTACTGTAGTAGTCCTGTATTTATAACTAGGGTAGGATTACTAATTTACCAGTGATATCACTACTGTCGTAGTCCTGTGTTTATGACTAGGGTAGGGTTACTAATTTACCAGTGATATTACTACTGTAGTAGTCATGTTTTTATGACAAGGGTAGGGTTACTAATTTACCAGTCATATTACTACTGTAGTAGTCCTGTGTTTATGACTAGGGTAGGGTTACTAATTTACCAGTGATATCACTACTGTCGTAGTCCTGTGTTTATGACTAGGGTAGGGTTACTAATTTACCAGTGATATCACTACTGTAGTAGTCCTGTATTTATAACTAGGGTAGGATTACTAATTTACCAGTGATATCACTAATGTAGTAGTCCTGTGTTTATGACTAGGGTAGGGTTACTAATTTACCAGTGATATCACTACTATAGTAGACCTGTATTTATCACCAGGGAAGGATTACTAATTTACCAGTGATATCACTACTATAGTAGTCCTGTATTTATAACTAGGGTAGGATTACTAATTTACCAGTGATATCACTACTATAGTAGTCCCGTATTTATCACCAGGGTAGGATTACTAATTTACCAGTGATATCACTACTGTAGTAGTCCTGTATTTATAACTAGGGTAGGATTACTAATTTACCAGTGATATCACTACTGTAGTAGTCCTGTGTTTATGACTAGGGTAGGGTTACTAATTTACTAGTGATATCACTACTGTAGTAGTCCTGTGTTTATGACTAGGGTAGGGTTACTAATTTACCAGTGATATCACTACTGTAGTAGTCCTGTATTTATCACCAGGGTAGGGTTACTAATTTACCAGTGATATCACTACTGTAGTAGTCCTGTATGTATGACAAGGGTAGGGTTACTAATTTACCAGTGATATCACTATTGTAGTAGTCCTGTATGTATGACTAGGGTAGGGTTACTAATTTACCAGTGATATTACTACTGTAGTAGTCCTGTATTTATGACTAGGGTAGGATTACTAATCTACCAGTGATATCACTACTGTAGTAGTCCTGTATTTATGACTAGGGTAGGGTTACTAATTTACCAGTGATATCACTACTGTAGTAGTCCTGTATTTATGACAAGGGTAGGGTTACTAATTTACCAGTGATATTACTACTGTAGTAGTCCTGTATTTATGACTAGGGTAGGATTACTAATTTACCAGTGATATCACTACTGTCGTAGTCCTGTGTTTATGACTAGGGTAGGGTTACTAATTTACCAGTGATATCACTACTGTCGTAGTCCTGTGTTTATGACTAGGGTAGGGTTACTAATTTACCAGTGATATCACTACTGTTGTAGTCCTGTATTTATAACTAGGGTAGGATTACTAATTTACCAGTGATATCACTAATGTAGTAGTCCTGTGTTTATGACTAGGGTAGGGTTACTAATTTACCAGTGATATCACTACTATAGTAGACCTGTATTTATCACCAGGGAAGGATTACTAATTTACCAGTGATATCACTACTGTAGTAGTCCTGTATTTATAACTAGGGTAGGATTACTAATTTACCAGTGATATCACTACTGTCGTAGTCCTGTGTTTATGACTAGGGTAGGGTTACTAATTTACCAGTGATATTACTACTGTAGTAGTCATGTTTTTATGACAAGGGTAGGGTTACTAATTTACCAGTCATATTACTACTGTAGTAGTCCTGTGTTTATGACTAGGGTAGGGTTACTAATTTACCAGTGATATCACTACTGTCGTAGTCCTGTGTTTATGACTAGGGTAGGGTTACTAATTTACCAGTGATATCACTACTGTAGTAGTCCTGTATTTATAACTAGGGTAGGATTACTAATTTACCAGTGATATCACTAATGTAGTAGTCCTGTGTTTATGACTAGGGTAGGGTTACTAATTTACCAGTGATATCACTACTATAGTAGACCTGTATTTATCACCAGGGAAGGATTACTAATTTACCAGTGATATCACTACTATAGTAGTCCTGTATTTATAACTAGGGTAGGATTACTAATTTACCAGTGATATCACTACTATAGTAGTCCCGTATTTATCACCAGGGTAGGATTACTAATTTACCAGTGATATCACTACTGTAGTAGTCCTGTATTTATAACTAGGGTAGGATTACTAATTTACCAGTGATATCACTACTGTAGTAGTCCTGTGTTTATGACTAGGGTAGGGTTACTAATTTACTAGTGATATCACTACTGTAGTAGTCCTGTGTTTATGACTAGGGTAGGGTTACTAATTTACCAGTGATATCACTACTGTAGTAGTCCTGTATTTATCACCAGGGTAGGGTTACTAATTTACCAGTGATATCACTACTGTAGTAGTCCTGTATGTATGACAAGGGTAGGGTTACTAATTTACCAGTGATATCACTATTGTAGTAGTCCTGTATGTATGACTAGGGTAGGGTTACTAATTTACCAGTGATATTACTACTGTAGTAGTCCTGTATTTATGACTAGGGTAGGATTACTAATCTACCAGTGATATCACTACTGTAGTAGTCCTGTATTTATGACTAGGGTAGGGTTACTAATTTACCAGTGATATCACTACTGTAGTAGTCCTGTATTTATGACAAGGGTAGGGTTACTAATTTACCAGTGATATTACTACTGTAGTAGTCCTGTATTTATGACTAGGGTAGGATTACTAATTTACCAGTGATATCACTACTGTAGTAGTCCTGTATTTATGACTAGGGTAGGGTTAGTAATTTACCAGTGATATCACTACTATAGTAGTCCTGTATTTATTACTAGGGTAGGGTTACTAATTTACCAGTGATATTACTACTGTAGTAGTCCTGTGTTTATGACAAGGGTAGGGTTACTAATTTACCAGTGATATTACTACTGTAGTAGTCCTGTGTTTATGACAAGGGTATGGTTACTAATTTACCAGTCATATTACTACTGTAGTAGTCCTGTGTTTATGACTAGGGTTACTAATTTACCAGTGATATCACTACTGTCGTAGTCCTGTGTTTATGACTAGGGTAGGGTTACTAATTTACCAGTGATATCACTACTGTAGTAGTCCTGTATTTATGACTAGGGTAGGGTTACTAATTTACCAGTGATATCACTACTATAGTAGTCCTGTGTTAATATGACAAGGGTAGGGTTACTAATTTACCAGTCATATTACTACTGTAGTAGTCCTGTGTTTATGACTAGGGTAGGGTTACTAATTTACCAGTGATATCACTACTGTCGTAGTCTTGTGTTTATGACTAGGGTAGGGTTACTAATTTACCAGTGATATCACTACTGTAGTAGTCATGTGTTTATGACTAGGGTAGGGTTACTAATTTACCAGTGATATCACTACTATAGTAGTCCTGTGTTTATGACAAGGGTAGGGTTACTAATTTACCAGTGATATCACTACTGTAGTAGTCCTGTGTTTATGACTAGGGTAGGGTTACTAATTTACCAGTGATATCACTACTATAGTAGTCCTGTGTTTATGACTAGGGTAGGGTTACTAATTTACCAGTGATATCACTACTGTAGTAGTCCTGTGTTTATGACTAGGGTAGGGTTACTAATTTACCAGTGATATCACTACTATAGTAGTCCTGTGTTTATGACAAGGGTAGGGTTACTAATTTACCAGTGATATCACTACTGTAGTAGTCCTGTGTTTATGACTAGGGTAGGGTTACTAATTTACCAGTGATATCACTACTATAGTAGTCCTGTGTTTATGACTAGGGTAGGGTTACTAATTTACCAGTCACATTACTACTATATGTTGTAAATGTTTGTAAACAAGTATGTCTTTAGTTGTGACCTGAATGTTTCAATTGATACAGCTCTCCTAATAAGTGTGAATTGGGAGAGAGTTCCTTAACTTAATTAGGACCGGCAAAGGAGAAAGCGCTATCTCCGTACTATAGTAGTTGCAACATGCGGGATGGTAAGTGTAAACTGAGTGCTGGAACGAAAAGCATGCATTGGCTTGTGTATGGGTAACAGGTCAGTGACGTAGGATAGTGATACATGTAGTTTGTTGATGAGCAAGATTTTGTACACAATGTGTACAGGTAACCAATGAAGACAGTCACAATGTTACTGTGTCTATGGTGTATTATCTATAGAATACTATATTTACCCTTGGTCTGTTACTGTGTCTATAGTGTATTGTCTATAGAATACTATGTTTACCCTTGGTCTGTTTTTGTGTCTATAGTGTATTGTCTATAGAATACTATATTTACCCTTGGTCTGTTACTGTGTCTATAGTGTATTGTCTATAGAATACTGTATTTACTTTTGGTCTGTTACTGTGTCTATAGTGTATTGTCTATAGAATACTGTATTTACTTTTGGTCTGTTACTGTGTCTATAGTGTATTGTCTATAGAATTCTATATTTACCCTTGGTCTGTTACTGTGTCTATGGTGTATTGTGTATAGAATACTATATTTACCTTTGGTCTGTTACTGTGTCTATAGTGTATTGTCTATAGAATTCTATATTTACCCTTGGTCTGTTACTGTGTCTATGGTGTATTGTCTATAGAATACTATATTTACCCTTGGTCTGTTACTGTTTCTATGGTGTATTGTCTATAGTATACTATATTTACCTTTGGTCTGTTACTGTGTCTATGGTGTATTATCTATAGAATACTATATTTACCCTTGGTCTGTTACTGTGTCTATGGTTTAACTCTAGTAGCTTGAATGTATAGTGAAACTCTAGTAGCTTTCATTGTTATGGTTGGAACCCAATGAATGTATGGTGAAACTCTAGTAGCTTTCATTGTTATGGTTGGAACCCAATGAATGTATGGTGAAACTCTAGTAGCTTTCATTGTTATGGTTGGAACCCAATGAATGTATAGTGAAACTCTAGTAACTTTCATTGTTATGGTTGGAACACAATGAATGTATGGTGAAACTCTAGTAGCTTTCATTGTTATGGTTGGAACCCATACAGTGCAAATATGGGGAAACTCTGACTGATTTCACCTCAATGTTACCCCTTCAACAAAACATTCAGTCAAATATTGAGATATAAGAGACCTGACAAATAGGATTTGAATTTGAATTAAAATATATATTTTGTATTTTAAGTACAGTCACTCTTAAGTCTCACTTCTACCTTGTAAAATTTAGATTATCATTTTCAATAGTGGTCGTTATCAATATCTATGTTACTTAACAAATTATTTGTATAAAGTTTGATGTATCTCTTAAATTGAAAGTTCATTCATTCTAAGTCTCACTTCTGACTTGTAAAATTTAGATTATTATTATTATCAATGGTGGTTAAGAATATCTACTTAATAAATTGTTTGTATAAAGTTTGATGTAATTCTCTTAAATTTAAAGTACAATCACTCTAACTTCTAAGTCTCACTTCTAACTTGTAAAAGTCACAACTTATTATATCCAGTGGAGGATAGTAATGTCCATTCAGTCAATGTATAGAGCAATATTGATATGCAATAAATGTTGATGTCAAAATCTTATTGTACTTGTCCACTCTATCTGAAACAGAAGAGAAATGAAAAGTTTGAAAAATAAGTTATGAAGTAGGCATCAAAAGTTTGAAAAATAAGTTATGAAGTAGGTATCAAAAGTTTGAAAAATAAGTTATGAAGTAGGCAGACATGATGTTGCATCCGTAATAAAGTTTAAATAATAATAACAAATGATAATAATTTGTAGTTATCCAAATCTCCCTATAGTTTCTCAGTTCAAATCTCAACACTATAGTAATAAGTAATACTTTTGATGTCTTCAAATCTCACTGTAGTTTCTCAGTTCAAATCTCAACACTATAGAAATAAGTAATACTTTTGATGTCTCCAAATCTCCCTGTAGTTTCTCAGCTCAAATATCAACACTATAGAAATAAGTAATACTTTTGATGTCTTCAAATCTCCCTGTAGTTTCTCAGCTCAAATCTCAACACTATAGAAATAAGTAATATTTTTGATGTCTCCAAATCTCCCTGTAGTTTCTCAGCTCAAATATCAACACTATAGAAATAAGTAATATTTTTGATGTCTCCAAATCTCCCTGTAGTTTCTCAGTTCAATTCTCAACACTATAAAAATAAGTAATACTTTTGATGTCTTCAAATCTCCCTGTAGTTTCTCAGTTCAAATATCAACACTATAGAAATAAGTAATACTTTTGATTTCTTCAAATCTCCCTGTAGTTTCTCAGTTCAAATCTCAACACTGTAGAAATAAGTAATACTTTTGATTTCTTCAAATCTCTCCCTGTAGTTTCTCAGTTCTAATCTTTCTCAATACTTATGAAATAGGTGAAGATAGATTTTAGTTTTTAAATCCCCATGTAGTTGGATTTATTGAAGTATTCCTTTCTTAAAGCCATAACTTAAAACACATTCAATATTATATTGTAAATTGAAAGTCAACTTACATATTAATGATCTCTTTGAATAAAAAAAAAAGAAGCTAAATGTCATTGTTGACATGTGATGACATATTTTTAATAGTTAAATGATCTGTGGATAGAATTGTCAAGACTTTCCTAGTCAGTTCATAGTCAATATCCTTGTGTGTAATAAAGGCCTGACAGTGCATAGCATTTTTATACATGTACCAAGTGAATAATCACCCAAGAAGTTTACAAAACACACTCATCTTGTCAGTAGAATATGAGTTATACACACTCTATCCATCAAGTCTGTAGAATACTCACCTTGGCTTTGTGAGTAGAATATGGCTGAGTTATACATCCTATATCCATCAAGTATGTAGAATACTCACCTTGGCTTTATGAGTAGAATATGGCTGAGTTATACATCCTATATCTATCAAATATGTAGAATACTTACCTTGGGATTGTGAGTAGAATATGGCTGAGTTATACACCCTATATCTATCAAATATGTAGAACCACTCACCTTGGGATTGTGAGTAGAATATGGCTGAGTTATACACCCTATATCTATCAAGTATGTAGAATACTCACCTTGGCTTTATGAGTAGAATATGGCTGAGTTATACATCCTATATCCATCAAATATGTAGAATACTGATCACCTTGGGATTGTGAGTAGAATATGGCTGAGTTATACACCTTATATCCATCAAGTATGTAGAACCATGCACTCACCTTGGGATTGTGAGTAGAATATGGCTGAGTTATACACCCTATATCTATCAAGTATGTAGAATACTTACCTTGGCTTTATGAGTAGAATATGGCTGAGTTGCATCCTATATCCGTCAAGTATGAAGAATACTCGATCACCTTGGGATTGTGAATAGAATATGGCATTTATACACCCTACCCATCAAGTATGTAGAATACTCACCTTGGCTTTGTGAGTAGAAGATGGCTGAGTTATACATCCTATATCCATCAAGTATGTAGAATACTGATCACCTTGTCTTTGTGAGTAGAATATGGCATTTATACACCCTATATCCATCAAGTATGTAGAACCACTCACCTTGGGATTGTGAGTGGAATATGGCTGAGTTATACAACCTATATCTATCAAGTATGTAGAACACTCACCTTGGGATTGTGAGTAGAATATGGCTGAGTTATACACACTCTATCCATCAAGTATGTAGAATACTCACCTTGGCTTTATGAGTAGAATATGGCTGAGTTATACATCCTATATCCATCAAGTATGTAGAATACTCACCTTGGCTTTATGAGTAGAATATGGCTGAGTTATACATCCTATATCTATCAAATATGTAGAATACTTACCTTGGGATTGTGAGTAGAATATGGCTGAGTTATACACACTCTATCCATCAAGTATGTAGAATACTCACCTTGGCTTTATGAGTAGAATATGGCTGAGTTATACATCCTATATCTATCAAATATGTAGAATACTTACCTTGGGATTGTGAGTAGAATATGGCTGAGTTATACACCCTATATCTATCAAATATGTAGAACCACTCACCTTGGGATTGTGAGTAGAATATGGCTGAGTTATACACCCTATATCTATCAAGTATGTAGAATACTCACCTTGGCTTTATGAGTAGAATATGGCTGAGTTATACATCCTATATCCATCAAATATGTAGAATACTGATCACCTTGGGATTGTGAGTAGAATATGGCTGAGTTATACACCTTATATCCATCAAGTATGTAGAACCATGCACTCACCTTGGGATTGTGAGTAGAATATGGCTGAGTTATACACCCTATATCTATCAAGTATGTAGAATACTTACCTTGGCTTTATGAGTAGAATATGGCTGAGTTGCATCCTATATCCGTCAAGTATGAAGAATACTCGATCACCTTGGGATTGTGAATAGAATATGGCATTTATACACCCTACCCATCAAGTATGTAGAATACTCACCTTGGCTTTGTGAGTAGAAGATGGCTGAGTTATACATCCTATATCCATCAAGTATGTAGAATACTGATCACCTTGTCTTTGTGAGTAGAATATGGCATTTATACACCCTATATCCATCAAGTATGTAGAACCACTCACCTTGGGATTGTGAGTGGAATATGGCTGAGTTATACAACCTATATCTATCAAGTATGTAGAACACTCACCTTGGCTTTGTGAGTAGAATAATGTTATACACCCTATATCCATCAAGTATGTAGAATACTCACCTTGGGATTGTGAGTAGAATATGGCTGAGTTATACACCCTATATCCATCAAGTATGTAGAATACTTACCTTGGCTTTGTGAGTAGAATATGGCTGAGTTATACACCCTATATCCATCAAGTATGTAGAACCACGCACCTTGTCTTTGTGAGTAGAAGATGGCTGAGTTATACACCCTATATCCATCAAGTATGTAGAATACTCACCTTGGGATTGTGAGTAGAATATATTGGCTGAGTTATACACCCTATATCCATCAAGTATATAGAACAATAACCTTGGCTTTGTGAGTAGAATATGGCTGAGTTATACACCCTATATCCATCAAGTATGTAGAACACTCACCTTGGCTTTGTGAGTAGAATATTGCTGAGTTATACATCCTATATCCATCAAGTATGTAGAATACTCACCTTGGCTTTGTGAGTAGAATATGGCTGAGTTATACACCCTATATCAGACTATCAAGTATGTAGAACACTCACCTTGGCTTTGTGAGTGGACCATATGGCTGTCGAGTTATACACGCTATATCCATCAAGTATGTAGAATACTCACCTTGGGATTGTGTAGGTCCTGTCTAATCTGGATTTGAACCCATGACTTCTCAACTTGTAGCCTTGAGTTTTAACTACTTTGACATAGAGATTTGGTTTAGTTGTTTTTTTAACCATAGGACACATCTTCTGTTTTTACTTTTCCGTCATTTAATTGTTTCTTTTTCAATCTTGTTGACAGTTACGTTTCATCTCCCAATTAAGTTCCACCTTGATGTTTCCACTTACATCTGGTAAATAAAAATCAGAATGATTGCAACACTTCAAAGGTCTGGAAATGGAACAATAGAAAGTTTGATGTCCACAATAACAGTGATTAATGGTACTTACAGAATCCTAAACACCCCCTCCCCCCTCCCCCCTAATATACATATGTAGTTCATGATGCAATAAACCAGCTTGAATAATACAACCAACCATAATACCTCCCCTTCTATGTTTACCATGGCAACATTTAATATATTCTGTATTTAAATCTGAAGTAGTAATAGTAAATATTATGTAAATATTAATTTCATGATAGTGATGTGATGACAACAATAATTCTTTGAAAGAAGAAGACATGAAATCTTTACTTCTGAATCAGAATTTCATATTGTAATATTGCTATGGAAACAGCAACCAACAAAGAAAGTCTTGTATATTTCCCATCAGTCCTTCAATTTGCCAAAATAAAGTGACAATATTCTAACTAGTTGATCAAATGGGAGTGAAAATATAACAAAATAAATTTAAACTCTTACTAATCACATATACAAATCTCTGAAATGGACTGTAGTATTGCCAACCTATATATCTGACCTAATTCACATGAAACCAACTCCAAGGACACTTAAATCATCTATCAAATGATTACTACATTCACCCAAGTACTAGCTAGTGTCATATGGTGGGTGGGCATTAATTCTCATATACTGCACCCCATGTGAATGAATATCATGCTGTCATTAGAAATACAACAAAAACCAGCTAACACCTTCAAACAGAAGTTACACACATATTTATTCTCAAGAGCATTTGAACTGTACAGCTCCTCTGAATTCTACATTGTAGGGGAAACAAGTACTTTATAAATCACTGATTGATTGATTGATTGATTGATTGATTGATTGATTGATTGATTGATTGATTGATTGATTGATTGATTGATTGATTGATTGATTGATTGATAAAAGATAAATGTACATATTCTACAGATGTATTTTTGCAATACAATTTACAAAGTCATATTTTCATGCAACATTTAATTACATCCTGAAATATTGATAATTTATAGAAATGTGTTACTATGGTTACAAAATAAGTTGTATTTCCAGCACAGATATAAAGTGATAATATTTATAAAATGTCATTCTCTTTAAAAACAAAATGTAAACTTTCCAATTTGTATAAAAAAAAAATAGTTAACATGTATAACACCAACAGTGATAATGATTCTGATTTAGCATATGGTTGCTATGGTAACAAACAATTTCACCATAAATGCCTAAAATTAAAACACAAAAAATATGGACGTAAAAACTAAAACTATTTTGAAATATTATTTGTGTAATTTTGATTACAAAGTGTAAATGTATACAATTTGCAATAAAAACAAGATTTAGTGTAATAATAAACACAAAATGAATTTTTCATGTTACCATGGAAATAGAAATTTAAATAACAAGCTTTTAATTAACTGTTTCCATGGTAACTAAAAAGACAAATTACAAATTAACACAATAACAAAAAAACCATCCATTTACCTAAAGTGTATCTAAAAGGGAGAAGAAAAACAAGTTTATACCATTCCTGTAAAAAGTGTTTCCATGGCAACAAATACTCCCATTTTTCAGAAATCATTTAAAGTCAGGTCATGAAATATTGAGATAAAGATACTCATTGATTGCAGAGAAAGGAAATATAGCGAAACACAGGTTATTGAAATAATTATATATTTGATGTGCAGTTGTTGCCATAGTAACAAGTAATTTTTATTATAAATAATAAAAAAATGAAAGTAGATACACACTTCCAATTTTCAATGTAACAAAAGTTCATGATTGAATTTTTATTTTTTTCATTTCCACAAAATCCACATATGACAGGAATGGTATTTGTAATTATATGTAATATGGCAATTTTATGGTTGCTATGGCAACACCTTTTTCAATAACTTGAGAGTAATCTGACAGCAAAAAAAATCATATAATGGTAAATCTATTAAAATGTAAATCATAATTATAACCAAACAGTATATGCTTAGTACAATTATTAATACAATTATTTAAATTACTCAACAATGCAAAATGGTTTTAATGTTACCATGGAAATATAGGTCTTTGGAAACAATTTGTTCTATAGATTTTCATAAAACAAAAAAATAAGTCATTTCTATAATTCATTTTTGAAAAAAGAATGAATCTAACATAAACCCATCAAAAAATATGGGAAAAAAATTAATTTTGTACCATTTCTTGGAAATACGTTTCCATGGCAACAAGAAGCACCCATTTTATAACCTTTATGTAATTAAGTTACTGAAATGCTGAAATTTATTAATAATAGAGGGTAGGGTATAACTTCAGTAGACATACAGGCCATTATGGAAGTATTTATATTTTTACTTTAAATGGTTGCCATAGCAACAAATAATTTTGAATACAAATAACGTAAATATACAATTAACAGCATACATTCAAGTAACCATGGTGATACAATTTTATATTTGAAATTATTTTTCTAATCTAAAAAAGTGAATAATTCCAGAAAGTTGTATTGTTGTCTTACCTTGATTTAACCTTTGACCTCTTCATAGGTACTGACTGGTCAGTGAAAAGAATTGGCCGGAGAGGTAAAGGTCCTGCAGAGTTCAACAATCCCCGTGGTATGGCCATGACTCCAACTGATTTACTACTGGTCTGTGACTGGAGGAATCAACGAATTCAGATTTTAAACAAAGAATTTCAATGTCTTGATTGTATTACATTTACAGATGAATTTCCACAACCCTTCAAACCATGGGACATAGCAGTATCCTATGACAACCAATATTTCATAAATGATAAAGGTAATAAACAAATTATTGTGACAAATCAAAATAAGAAAATAATCAGAATTATTTGTCAAAATGAAGTTCTATCGGGTATAACTGTCATGGGTAACTTTGTATTAGCTACTGACTGGCATGGAGCTAGACTGATTAAGTTCACAACAATGGGAGACAAGGTTACAGAGGTTAAAGGTCAAGTTCAGAGTAAAGGTCAGTTTAGTTCCCCTCGGTCAGTGGCTGTAACAAGTGACCAGAAGGTTGTTATGTCACATAACAAAGGGATACATTTTTATGATTCAAATCTAAAGTTTATATCTTCATATGATCACAGCTTTAATGCAGCTGGACTGTGTGTTGATAAAAGAAATAATATTTATATTTGTGATTGGGGCAATAATAGAGTTGTTATGGTAACAGAGAATAGAGAGTTTGTAGTTGTACACTCTGACATAGTGAATCCTTACTTCATAGAAATCAGAGACGAAAAGACAACCAAGATTTTTATTACACAGAATGACTATGGCTATTACTATGACTACATCACAGTGTTAACCTTGTAAACATACAACCATCAACCCACCATATTTTGACACAATTTCACATTTTTTTCTAATTTTGACAATTTATTTTCCATAACCATGCACCTATATGGCAGTCGCTATGTATTTTAGACAACATTAAACCAAAATTGAGATAAAATTCAGAAATTTATTGTCAAAATTTTGACAATATTTGTGAAATTGTCCCTTGTAACTGATTGTTATGAACAATTACAACTCTGTGATGACAATTTACCCACCAGAAAATGACATTTGTGTGTGTGAAATAATTATGAAATCTTACCTGTACATTCTGTAATTTATGTAGAATTATCCCATGTAAATATTTGATGTAAATTTAGTGATTAAATATTTTTAACAATTTAAAATCAAAATTCATATCCAAATTACAATGTCAACACAATGCCGCCATGTTATCAAATGACAACTCTACGCCACACTTGACTTAGAGGGCGCTGTTTGAGTTTGAGCTAATATGTGATGCGGTTGAAAGAATCCGCTTTGAAGAAAGTAGTGCAAACTAATACCATCTGATTGTGATGTGTCATTTAATATTACTGCATTTATTTTATGCAGAGAGGGATTATTTATTTTTTATAGATGTACTGCTTTGTAAACTTGGAGTTTTGTAAGGACGTTCACGTCTGCGATGTACGGAATAATTGTTTCTATTTTGAACTATTGGTGGCGCTATAACGATTTTGCTGTAAATAGAGTTAAAGCGTCCTTGATCAAGGTTTTCAAAAGAGTAGTGAAACAATCTACACAGACAAGTAACAAAATTGATTATAATTACTTGAAATGTGATTTACGTAGAATCTTTTGTAAAGTTTTTAAAACTTTTATGATAAAAAGAAGAGAATGTAAAAACAGTTACATATTTATTCAAGTCAAAAACTAGGTATATATTGAGACCTATTTTAGTGTGTGGTTAACATCTGTTATCTTTTATTACAAACTGTATTTAAACTGTCAATATTTTCATCCCTTTTCATTTTTACGTACAACAGGAATTGATTTATTTTGGTTATGTTTTATGTAAAATGTGAATTTAAAGCAACATCTTCTGATTTATAACTATTGTCAGCAAATAAAAAGAAATATGTAAATGAATTAATATCTTTATTTTTATATGGAAATATAATTATCACAATAAAATATTTTATGATAAAAAAAAATAATTCTTTGTTGTGTGTGTGTATGTATGTATGTATGTATGTATGTATGTATGTATGTATGTATGTATGTATGTATGTATGTATGTATGTATGTATGTGAAAATATTGTTGTATGTGTGCGGTGCATGCGTGTATCCCTGTGCCAATGACTGTGGTTTTAGTGATCCATTTTATCAGTCAAACCAAACTATCTCAATTCCAAGTCTGTAAACAAGGCCCACATTGAGCAACATGATGACGTCAAAAGTTGGCATTATTACTAAATCCAAATGTTAATTTCACCAGAGAACAAATCCACAAAGAAAGGGAGTAGCTGATCGAACGCATAATATACAAATATTGTGTGTGTGTTTGGGGAAGGGGGGGGGGGGGTTGGCGCAAAACTTACCACAGTAATATAGCCTAGACTTGCGAAATGTCGTTGTTGGCGCTATTATCGTTTGTAACAAGTGTATTCAATGAAACATTCTGTCTATAACAACCTGACAAATCCATTCCTTGTGATTAGATATTTGCACAGTGTCTAATCTGTGTTTTGTACTGATCAGTTTTGACACACTTTGACCAGCTTCAGAATGTTAACATTATGTACAGTGTATGTGTTTGGACTGTAGACCAGAGACGTGCACGTGGGGGGGGGGGGGGGGATTTTTCTATTGGGCTGACAAAAAGTCACTGACCCCCCCCCCCCTCCCTTGTAAAAACAAAAAGGGCTGATCCCTTTTTTCTAAAACATAATGCTACACTCCCCCCCCCCCCATCTATAAATTGACTATAACATTGGTATAGTGGCATTACTATTGCAGTTAGTAAAGTCACTTTTTCTATGTTAGAGAACTTAGGTCCTCATACCTACTGTGCCGACAACTCAGTGTTGTGTCAGGTGTCTGATACATGACTGGTGCCCTCAACGATGACCAAGGACTGCTACAAAAAAGCTAAGTTCGTCTTGACTTAGACCCTCCTGGTCTTGACTACGTCCAATTGTCATAAAGACAAAAGATTTGTACAGTTTGGCCACAAGGAGTGCTGTTCCAAAGCAGCTGGTTTGCCCCAGTCTATCTACTCTGATTGTCATAAAGACAAAAGATTTGTACAGTTTGGCCACAAGGAGTGCTGTTCCAAAGCAGCTGGTTTGCCCCAGTCTATCTACTCTGATTGTCATAAAGACAAAAGATTTGTGCAGTTTGGCCACTAGGAGTGCTGTTCAGAAGAAGTTAGTTTGCCCCTCAATATATAGTCTAATGTCAGAAAGACGAAAGATCTCACCGTTTGGCAACTAGGAGTGCTATTACGAAGCAACTTTTTAACAGAAAGTGAGGGCCATGACAATCTAATTTTCAAATCAGCATTTACCAGTACCTGTCATTCTCAGCTAGCTAGTCCAAACAGTTTTGTTTCTCTTGTCGGATTCTCACATTTTAGGAATTAACAAATGTTTAGTAGATTTACAGTTTGCTGTCTGCATTGTGTAGTGAATTGTAATGTGATTGTCAGTTCGAAAAGTTCAACCTTGACCTTTTTTCCTCAGCTTAGGTGGCACTCTTTCTCTTTCATTTTCCAAACTCTTATGTGGTCTTGTATCATACGTCGTTAGAAATTGGTTCTTCATGTGCTATGTACTCATATATAAAATAAGAGAATTGACTATCATGGATATGTGACACCCGCCTCCCCCTCTCCAAGTGACTAAGGGACGATCGCTCAATGTAGTACAAGTTCAATAAACGAACATGATTTGTTTAGGATAAAAACCCCTCCTCTCCCCTAATAAAAGAACGATCGCAAGTGCAACATCACATGTTTATATATTATGTACACCATGATGAAAACTGTAGCGGTCAAACCACTACAATCAGTGTAATATAAAAACATGATAGTAAACATGAAGTTTCAACTTATAATTATGAACCTGTTTACTATCGAGAGATGTTGGTAAACACATCAAAATACTACCGTAAACCCAGCACTGCATCTCATATTAGAAGTAATTTTTTTATCAACTTATCAACATCTGAGTAGTAAATACAGAACCTGTTATCAGTAAAGGCATGAAAGTTTTCAAAATTTGGTTAGAAGTGTGAAAGTGAAATTCAGCAATCGCATTGATGCCAGACACCCCTCCACCCCTAAAGAAACAAAGTTTACTTATTTAGCTTGTGTGACACTGTGTGATTGTCCTTAACAACAACAGGTAGTCATAGCAACCTACACCCACACTCAAAATACACTAGTTTTGTTATCTTCGTATTTGGAAATACCTTCTGTTCAGAATGTGTTTGTTTGAAATCAAGAATGTTAGTGTTTCTCCCTATTGTTTGTTTGTGATTGGTTGATGGCAATGGTCTGTCACTTCAAACCATGTAGCTTAACACATACTTCAAGTGGGACTGTAAGTCTCCAGTGAGTATAGACCCAAAATAGACATAAGTATTACAATAACCTGACCCTAAAAGAGCAAACGAAACACTGGTTGCAGCTCTACTCCACAGTATCGGCACTGTCTGGTTGTGTTGTTGCCATGGAGATATTCATTAGACAAAATTAACCTCAATAGAGGCTATCCATGGCTTTGAAACTCTCCTGGGTGAAGAAATCTTGAGATTGGAAGTCACACATAGCATCTAGACTAAGAGCCCTTTTTATGTATTGTTTGTTTCATAGTGAGTATGGGTCGGTCAGTATAAACAAAAGTAAAAAAATAACATCTTCATGTTTCTCTGCCTCTCCTTTTCCTCCTCTCTATCTTCTTTTTATTGAATTCCTGGTATAAAACCCTTTCCCAGCTTCTCTACACAATTGTCATGTTCTCAGCCAAACTTTAAATAATTTTTTAAGTTTATCACTGCTGCCCTGACCGTAGATGACATTGACAGTCCAGACAATTGCTTATTTTTGTCATAGAGGGCGCTGTTCCACAAAGTATTAGAGGCAGGCAAAAATGGAAAAAAAAATATTTTTATGTCAGAGCTGAAAATTTGGGTCGGTTGGATAATGAGAAACAGAAAAAATAGGGTCATCCTTATCCTGGTATACACAATAATATACTTCATTAACACACAAACAACAATAAATAACAACAAATAACAACAAATAACAAATGAAGAGTTCAAATACTTTATTAATAAAACCAAACTTTGCAAATATATACACAATATCATAAAAAATGATTCCTCAAAACCTGGAAACATGAAAAAGTACCACAGGGGGAAAGAATACAATTCTATAGTTATATTTCTTTTTCATTTCATAAACATTGCTTTTAGTGTCAAATTATTGGATGAGCTGTTTTACTTTCAATTTCAACTAAAGTAGTTTTTCTTCCCCTCACTCCTTAGTTTCAATACAAGAATAATTTTATTGTACAATTAGTCGACTGCTCTACATTCTTGTCCAAGATAAAATAATGATCAGCTGAAATATATCTGAATGACAAAGTGAGGCTTTGAACTTTGACACAGCATCATGGCACCACTTTGAACTTTGACCTGTTGGTATAAATAAACATGATTTCATTTTGTGAGTTAGTTGACATGCTTACCTTATTTTGTCTTTACTTAGATGTCTTGTGTGTTTCACCCAGTACCTGAGCACCTAACCTGTGAATCAGTAGCATTCTCACAAGTTAGGGTCTCAGGGAACAGGTAAAGCACTGAAGGATCCTGGGATATCCTGAGAGACACTGGTAAATGGGGTCAAAGGTTAAATCCAAGATGGCGACAACTGTACCAAAACAGTAAAGGTGAGTGTTGTGTAGTGGGAAAACTTTAATTGTCTGACAGAATATAACTTAGATCAAGAAGTGAGTTTTTAAATTACTCTAGGATAAGAATATTTTCAGACTGTTTCAATGAATGAGGCAACCTTTTGTTACAAAACTTGACAGGAAGTGATCTGTTTGTCACTTTTGTGTTCTTTTAAGTTTTAGCCAACAATTCTAAAATGATTCAGTGAGTGTAGACTAGTAATAATATAACTCTGCCATGTATGGACTGTTTTACTAGATTTGAAGAAATATCTTTAAGTTATTAAGTTATTATCTTTATTTAAGTTTATTCTCTTGTATTGGATTTCAAAAATTATTGACAAAAACTTGGCAATGCAATGCTATTTACTAGTCTAAGGGATAATACCTATCTCAAACCCAAGGTTAAACATTTTGTATCCTGGGGTGCGTTTGATTATGTGTCCCCAGGGAGCCTCAGACCAGAGTAACTGACATCACTTGGGCACCTCGGGTCGTGTGAAAATCGAACATATTTTATTGCATTTGGGGTACCCCTGGGAGCCTATAATTAAATCAGTGATTCATGATAAATTTGGTACATCTTTCTAAAATAGTTTAGACAATTTGAAGTGAAAAATTATAATTATTTCCTCACTAAATGTGGAAAGATATCCTCAAAATACGGTATAATTCTTACGGAACTGATAACAATAACCAATCATATGTCGTCCCCATCTTGGGTCAAGTCAGGTCAGGTCAATCCCCAAGCTGTCCCTGCTCCATGAGGACGGTCGACTTGGGACACCCCGAGTTTGACGTCATGTAATAATCGAACGTAACTTGGGGCAACTTTAGGTGCTTCGAGGCACCCTGGGTTGCATAATCGAAAGCACCCATTGCTTCATGTTAGTGCACCCTCTAGTGGCAGGTCCTGGTGTTAGTGTGCCATCTTTTGTACTGTATTCAGAAGACTTACTGTCACTACACTGACCTACCACACTATCATAGCAGGAAGTGTCACAACTTAGCTGATCTATTGTGTTTATTATTAAGTGAACCCAATCCCCTTGTTAGTTATTTAGCAAGTCCATTTTCAGATTCTTGAAATAAGAATTCAAGAAACACTGAATTTTCACATCCTTATTTTCTGTGAAAAAATTAGACATCAGTGACAAGGCACAAACCTATCCTACACATCACTATGACAACTATCACTATGACAACAAATATGTAAATTAGTCAATTAATCAATGTGTGACTGCTTGTCGAGTACATTTGTTTGACATTTAGACAAAATATCAAACTATATTAAAATGAAAAAAAACAACAACATATATTTACTTGATATTTATTTCCAATGGCAATCATCTCCTTCTACCACAGGTTTTTGTTCAATATTTGTAATTAAAAACACCCTACATGGACACATTGTTGTATTGACCTAGTGTGACAATACACTATTACAACATCACAGAGTTCCATCATTTATGGTGCTACAGAGAGAAAACATTTACTTTTGAGGAATGGACAGAGAAACATCAGTTCTTTGATTTTTGTCTAAAATTGAAATGTGGTGTGTGAAACAATTACTGATATAGCCGAATTTTGTAGTCTCACAAATTAGGCGGGAAAGTGAAATGACACACAATTCACAGAATTGACAGTGTGATCAAATGTGAATTTTTTTATCAGAATTACTTCTTTCACTTTAGTCTAAAATTAAAATGTGGTGTGCGAAAAAATTACTGAAAATCTGAAACTCTCTACATGTGATTTTAGTGGAAATGTGATAGACAGATGAAAATGACTAAAAAAGATATATTTACCAATATGACTTCATAATACATCAACTGACAGTGTTATCACCTACAGGTAACCATACATGACCATCAAACTCCACAAGGAACTAAATCAGCGATAAAAACCCGACAAAAAATGCTGATCTGTGTAAGGTACTGAAAACATAGTGATGTCTAGCCAGACAAAATGTCTACTGTCTACAACCAAACTAATTGTCTACCACCTACACATGTACTAAACTCTATTTGGTAAATTTTCCATTTCTAATACTCACCTACACGTGCCAAGCTACCCACACAACTACACTAAAAAAAGACAACAGCTGATTGGCCCATAGAAGATTGATTATTCCATTATAATGATGGTCAACCAATCAGCATACAGCTACCATATACAGTGTATAAAACAGTCAATAAATTCATTCAGTTTTTAAATAATTTAGGTGTGGCATATTTCTCATGTAAATACCCACTAAAGATGTGATGCTACTGCATTGGAAATATTGAATGGATTCAGTTGTGAAACTAACAAGAAGGATGGTACAAACAACTTGCCTTGACAGATTACCCGTTTAGGAACTGACAAATGTGACCTTTAACCTTTTTAAATAGCAGACTACACATTAACAAAATATAAGTAACCCATTATTATGAAATATTGTATAAATTTAGACAAATTTTGTGAGTAAAATTAAGGAAGAATTGTTATAATCTTGACAAACCTACAAAGGAGATCAACTACATGCTAACAATGTATAGATTCAACACACACAAAAATTTATTCAAATTTATTTCGGCGGGAAAGTGTCTATTACATTCTAAAACTGACACAGAACCTAAAGAGTGGCTATTATTAATATCATACACTACATATTTCCTTTCAAGGAATTTTTTTTTCAATTTTGAAATTCATCAGATTTCCTTTATCAAGTTCTATGTGATATGTGTCTTAATGAAAATGAATTTTGTTATTAAAAGTACAAGATTCTTCCTCAAAATGAATTTTGTTATTTATAGTACAATATTCTCCCTCAAAATGCAATAACCACTTTCTAAACCTGTGTAGTAATGAGTAATACTTACACTTTCAAGTGCTGAGTAATTTATCAGTGACTTTACTCCTTTTACTTGCCCACACATACTGCATATAGTGATCGAGGTGTTAGTGTCTGTCAGACCAGTATTTAGAACTGAGCTAGTAGATTGTTAACGTTGCGAACACATACTGGTGAGGTGTTAGTGTCAGCCTAGTGTTAGCAATGAGCTCGTCTGGTGTTAACATAGGACTGGTGTAGACATTAACCCTTCAAGTTGATAACACATACTGGTGAGGTGTTAGTGTCAGCCTAGTGTTAGCAATGAGCTCGTCTGGTGTTAACATAGGACTGGTGTAGACATTAACCCTTCAAGTTGATAACACATACTGGTGAGGTGTTAGTGTCAGCCTAGTGTTAGCAATGAGCTCGTCTGGTGTTAACATAGGACTGGTGTAGACATTAACCCTTCCAGTTGCTAACACATACTGGTGAGGTGTTTGAGTGCCAGCCCAGAGTTAGCACTGAGCTAGTCTGGTGTTAACATAGGACTGGTGTAGACATTAACCCTTCCAGTTGCTAACACATACTGGTGAGGTGTTTGAGTGCCAGCCCAGAGTTAGCACTGAGCTAGTCTGGTGTTAACATAGGATTGGTGTAGACATTAACCCTTCCAGTTACTAACACATACTGGTGAGGCGTTAGTGCCAGCCTGGTGTTAGTAGTAGTACTGAGCTACCCTGGTGCAGGCATTAACCCTACCAGTTGCTAACATACCTGCGAGATGTCAGTGTGAGCTCAGTTTTAGCCCGGTGTTAACATAGGGCTGATACTGACATTAACCCTTCAAGTTCAAGTGAAGTGAAGTGATGTGTTTGTAATTGAGCTAGCTAGGTTTATAGTCATACAAGCAAAGTCATTCTTGAACTGTTCACTTTAAAAGCCAAACCACCTTTCATTCCCAATACAATAAATAAAACAAAAACAATCTTCAGCAACAAAATATTGAAATATACATGTACATCAGGTGATATAAATCAGAGTAAATAAAATAGGCAATCTGGTTTTTACAAAATGGATGTCACATTGTACAAAACCATGTTATCAAATGATTAATTTCTAGAGAGATATTTAGGCCAACTGAGTAGATGATTTACTGGTAAATATTGGTTGATACGATCACAAATCAATTATTTCTATAAAATAGAGAAAAGTGATCAAGGAAAGTACATGACAGTGTACAATAAATTATAGCAATGCTGTATTACAGGTTTTTATTTTAAATAGAATTCTAAATACTGGGAAATAAATCAAGGCCTATTGTTCTTGTAGGCGGAAAAATATATAAACTCTAGCTGTGATCAACACAATTCCCTGTCGTACTAAAATTAGGCCTAAAAAATAACTGTTTGGTTCCAGTTACCTGACCCCACCTAGTTTTTCACTGCCAACCCATAAACCTTTTTTTACGTATTCAAGAAAAAAATAATAAAATTGCTAAAACTGTGAAGTCTCACGAGAAATAGTGGATGCGGAAACTGACATCAACTTATAAAGACAAAAGAAAACTGTTCTTCAAATCTGTATTGGGATGTACCTCTGATAGGATGAAATGAATAACATAGAGACCATTTGGAAAACAATGGAAAACCTGAACTACACGTTCATGAACTAGACACTCAGTCATTATAAAAATATGTAATAAAAATAAAGCTAAAAAATCTATCTACCCCACCTATTTTAAAATTAAGTGTAATCGGAACTACATACTGTTTTTATTTGGCCTTATGGCTGATGTTACAGGCTACTTAGTTGGAGCTTAGTGTACAATTTATCTGATAGAGATCAAAAAAGTTAAGCCACATCAGATACTTGAAAGCATCTTCTCTACCAGCTATTATTTGACAGACCAAAATTGCAACCATTTAAACAGCTATCACTTCATCATAGTTACACAAATGTATATATTTATCATAGTTACACAAATAAATTTGTATATATTTCACATCACAAATTATTCATATTTCATATAAGCATCACAGTCAGAGTTCATTTATACAAGTAGTCATTTGTACATACCATATTAAAAATAATAGTTTTATCGTCAATCCGTAGCAACTGATATAGTAGTTTTTCATTTGACCAGTATGACCATATGTCTGTCTGTCTGTCTGTCTGTCTGTCTGTATATATCCCTGTGTTCCTCACTCTGGATCAGTTTTAATGAACTTACTACACGTCTTCTTAATGGGAGTGAAATAAAGAGGAAAGGTTTTGGTGGACATACACGCATATTAACAAGTAAATTTTATAATTAATGATTTTGGTAATTAGGCAATATCTACAGAATATATGCTTTGATTTTCAAATAACTTTGTACTTATATTGAAATTCACCATGCACATGAGTCCTACAATGCTTGGTTTAAATCTTGTTCAAATTTAGAATTTGCATAATTAATGATGTTTGCAAAGTAGGCCTTATGTTACCACTTCAGTATCACTTGGGCTGGTTAGAATGGGTTGAAGTAGAAATTGATGAGATTTGTTTATAAAATCCTGTCACAATAACACTATTGCCCTATACTATGTACACTGCCATCATTTGTCCTAAGCTTCCCTTTCATGGAATGAAATAAAGATTATCACTTTCCTGGATAGGTGGTAGTAGTTCTTTGATCACCTCTCAATTACAACAAATTAAATATCTCTCATTGTAAAAATCGACCAACTAACGACAGTAAAATAACCCTTTGACTGTTAAATTGTGAACGAAAAGATCGTTGGTATAAATTATGTTCAGTATAATTCAACCTATGTTGTATACCATGAAATCACTAAACAATGATGTAGTAGCTTGGTGTTTGACCGTTAACACAGGGAAGACAAACTACATAATATTTTATAGCAAACGTAAAATGGTTACCAAACATGATGCACTTATCTTCAATGACCAACTTCTAAATGAGGTCGGCAAAGCTTCCTTTGTCGGTATTATCATTGACAGACATTTATTATGGAAAGATCACATTGAATATGTAACCAACAGTGTTAGGAAGAAATCGGGAATGTTTAAATTGAGAAATGTTGTTCCCCAATATATTTTACTGTTACTTTACAGAGCCTTTCTCCAGTCCAATATAATGTATGGTTTAGAAGTTTGGGGCAGTACATTTTCATCGTATCTACAGCCAATTCTGTATATCCAGAAAATGTGTGTGCGATGTATGACTTACTCTGGGTTCAGAGACTCGTCTTCTCCTTTATTTAAAAAGCTGGGTCTTCTTAATATTTATAAACTTCATAAACTTGGTGTAGGAAATTTTATTTTTGATTTGTATAATAAGAATTTTCCCTATGATTTCAGATATTATTTCCAGGTGATCGATCATAGCCGAGACACATGTTTTAAACTTCGGCGAAAATTGGCAATTCCGAAAATACGCACAGCTGCCGGTCAATTTTCCATCAGGTTTTCAGGAACAAAATTGTTGTGGAACAGTTTGCCAACAGAAATGAAATGTCTCACATCAAAACATCTGTTCAGGAAAGCTTTTAAAGAGTATCTACTTGACGAAATTTAAATTAGTGAATATAATACATATTCTTGCATTGTTAGCTCGTTTTTGATATTTTCTCCCATTATATTTTTTCTTCTAGTTTTGTGTAGCCCTTATCGTTATTGATGCATATGAACCCTGAGGTGGAGCCAAACTTAATTAGCGAAAAGCTATTTTTTTACTCCAAATTGCCAATTTGTTTATTTATTTCCTGTCATTTTGTAATTGTAACTTACTTTAAATTGCCAATAAAATGAATGAATGAATGAATGAATGAATGAATGAATGAATGAATGAATGAATGAATGAATGAATGAATGAATGAATGAAAAAGATATCCTAAAACAAAAGTCAAGAATCGAGTCCTGGACCCACCATGCCATACAAAAAGGCTATGACGAGATTTACAGATGCTGTCATTTTCCACGATGCTTTATAGGAATGGTTAACTTGCTTTTAATATTTAATATGCTTATAGGAATGACTGACGTGCTTTTATTATTCAAGTTGTACTTGATTACAAGATTTACTGGGGGAGTTGTATTGGTTTTCATCTTCGTCATACACTATAGAGTGAATTAACTGATAATCCTCCTGATGTAACCTGACTACCACCACCTCTGGTTCAGTAAAGAAATGTTAACGTTATTCAGAGTGTGGTGTATCTTCATGCGTTGCAGTCCACTCTGTCCTGTTGAACATACATATTTGTAAATTAAATAGTTTCTAGTTAGTATCCAGGCATTATATACATGTTGTGGGGTAAAGTGTATATATATTAGCTCATTCACGTCAAATTTTGCAAAGCATGATATACACACGAAGGTTGTTCTTATTTTTATGTCACCATGGTTACGAATAATAATAAGGCTCAGAACTTGTAGTTGACCTATCTTTATTCTCCACGTATATACACACAAAAGTTACACTTGTGGAGCCGTACTGGCCACGTCTGTAATTTTCTAATACTTACAATAAATACTATGAGATACACAAATCAGATGACTACATAAATAACAGTAAAAGTAAAGGTACAGGTATAAATGATAAATAACTGGAGACTGAGATAAAGTGTGTGTAAGATAAGCTGCATTCATTGTTACCTCTTCCTTCTAAAATACGCCACATCCATCATTTTATGAGGAAATTCAATTTCAAAATAAAAAGTTTGGTGTTGTATGTACTATGTATGTATGTATGTATGTATGTATGTATGTATGTATGTATGTATGTATGTATATGTATGTATGTATTTATTTATTTATTCATGCACGCATGGATGGATGGATGCAACACTCAACCTCAATTTGTTCATCCAACGCCATTAACAGTTATGGCTGTATGTCTCGCCTATCGGCTCGGAGGGATACGGCCGACATGAGGGGGATCATTCGTCCTTGTAGACGTAGCACTCATTCGGAATACCGGGAGATTATATCTATTTATTTATAACATGTCAGTACGTATCGCATATTTAACGGTTGATATATGTACGCCATCAACGACCCTTATAACTATATCTTTTGTTTTTTATCGAAATGCATTTATCACCATGGAAACAATTTTCAATTACGGGTTGGCCTTTAAAATACCATTTTAGTTAACGTCTCTTTATTACTTTGAAAATTCAAGATGTATGTGTTATCTAGTTGTGACCAAAGATTGTTATATGTTGAATGGTAATAATTAATGTGCCAAGCTGTCATTGGATAGCTATTGACCTTTTACTTGAGTACGTACACACTGTGATTAGTTGGTGTAATCACGTGATAGTGTTCGTACCTGTAGAATCGAATGATTTCACAGTGTACAGGTGATACACCACTCACTTGGCTACACAACGTCTACACCGTCCAGTTCCTTTCATGATTCGAGTTTATCGGTCTGTGGAATTGTTGATACAACGTCACAACTCGAAGACATTGACGTCACACTATTCAGGTAGGTCACTGTCGTCTTCATTCCTGTCTATAAAATATTGTATATTCAGTGTGTAAATTGTAAAGTTAGATTTTGTTATTTACGTTAGTCCAAAATGTTGAAGTACAAGTAGGTCTAACATATTGATACTTCTATCGTTAATAAGTTGTAATACTGCTATCCTAACATTAAATATTTATATTGATAGTTCAGCTAATTCAGTTAAGTTCCACTGACTACAAAACATTAATTTTATCGGCACCATCCGATCCACAAACCACAAACATGGAAGTTCGTTGTCTGTGCTAAAACTGTACAGTGCTTAGGCTGTCATGGTGGGTCTCTCTATAGAGGGTTACAGTATAGCGAAGGATACTCAGATAATAAAACACTGTGGCAATCTGTCGCAACGATAACAACAACGGAATAATGCCAACTTGTCCCAAAGTTAATTTTTGAAAAACATACTATAACAACCTTAATAAACATTTGCTAACAAAGATAACGGCTCTTCAGTTCGATGCGTAAAGGTGTAAGTTAGCAAGGCCTTGAACAGCAGTTGTCTTGGTAACGTAGTCAAGAGAGGCAAACCCTCCATTAGGTGGGCGAATCGTTGTAATTAGTAAAAACAAATTTATTCAAAAACTTGACAAAAATTGAAATTACCATGTCTCATTTCCAATTAATTAATAATTTGACAAATTTGGCAGATTTGAATGCAATCTTTTAAGTTACGTTCAACTTCAATTCAACAAAGTGCAGTTCTGCAATTGTTAACATGGGACGATCTAGTCAGGGCACCCAGACTTTTGCAAAAAAAATGCCCAGCTTGAAGTACAATTTTTGGCAGTATATTTAAGTAGAGTAACATCTGGGCCTTCAGTAAAATGATTTTGCCCCTGTGGGTTCTCTTGTAAAAACTCACAGGAGACGGTTTCAATGGTAACGTTGACATTATTTTCAAGGATGCTAAAACATTAAAAACGTCATATCTCGCGACCCAGGAATGATATAATCATGAATAAAGTATGTGTACATATATTGAGTGGACAGGCAACTCAATCATTACATAACCTTTTCGATTCAAGCTCGGCGTCATAGTCAAAATTCATTTTTGGACGTTTATCGAAACATTCATTGAAACTTTCAAGTATGTCTTCTATCATATATGATTGGTAAAGCTACAAGTTGGTCAGAAAATAACAAAACATATAATCTTTCCGAAAAATGTGAAAATACTATATATGAAATTGCTTTGTGGCAACAATCTGTTACCAAGACAACTGCTGTCAATGTCCCTATTTACACCAAAGTATATATACTCGTCTGAAAGTGCTATTGATATGATGTAAGTGTTTGTATATAGGGTTTTGGGGACATGTAATTCACTGATTACATGATCTTTTCGATCCAATGTCAACATTATTTTAATTTTTGTAATTGATATTAGGTATAGACGTGAAACTATTCTTTGTAGTTTGCAGAGGCAAAGCACACGTTGTATGTGTGATCTTTCGTGTTTATTATTTTTCAATTTGCCTCATTATTCGGAAGCAAAATAAAAGAAATCAGAACTTGCAAAACTGAATATCAAAGTACTTGGGCATCTTCCGTATGGGAAGGTTATAATAAAATGTGGCTTTGTCTGTCTATCTATCTATCTGTCTGTCTGTCTGTCTGTCTGTCTGTCTGTCTGAATGTCTACTTGCCTGTCTGTCCGTTTGTCTGTCTATATCAGTGCGTTTTCCATACTGCATCAATTCTAATGACGGTATTACACATCTCCCTCATGGAAGTGGAACGAAATGAAAAAAAATGGCGAACATCGCAAAGTATATTAACGAGGCATGTGCACAATGAATTATTCCCAGTAATTAGAAACTATCTATTGAATAATCGTGCTGTCAATTTTGCCCATATATTAAAGATGATGCACATGTGGGTGTTTTTCCTCTTAACAAAATTAACGTTTTTCCACAAACTATGCAATATTATGATTATATACTCTTTATAGTCTGATTTAAATTATTGCTTTATTTCTAAATATGATATAACCTGAATGTGTCAAACAGTAACCACAGGATAGAAGACGAAAACTCAATTTTTATTCTCGCGGTTTTTCACATTTCTTATATTATTTTTCCTATATTTCAAATAAAAGTTTTAAATATTGTTTATAAATACAGTTTTTTCCTACCATTATCATTGTCTAGTTTACCAACTTTGCATTAATTAGCAAATTGCTAATCATAGAACAAACTCAGGGGCTAATTGCCGTGCCAATTAACACATTACGCAGTGAGTGTCAACATTGACATCATATTATCCAGGTATGTCACTGTCGTCTTATTTCCTGGCTATAAAATATTGTATATTCCGTGTGTAAATTGTAAAGTTAACTTTTGTTATTTATGTTAGTCCAAGTTGTTGAAGTACAAGTAGGTCTAACATATTGATACTTGTATCGTTAATAATTTCTTATACTGCTATCCTAACATTAAATATTCATATCGATAGGTCAGCTAATTCAGTTCGGTTACTCTGACTACAAAACATTAATTTTATCACCACCATCCTGACAACAGTGGAAAATATTGTATTAAAATTAGGAGAGTAAACTGATACTGTAGTTGATAGCTGAGTTTAAATGTATGGCTGGTCAGGGGGCGATGCTTTAGCTTGAAGTATTAAACATGTCACTTGACAACAAGACGTGTTTTACGTACAGTCAGGAAATATAAGAACACAGGTGTAAAAAAGGTATATTACAAACCACCACTTCTAAATGAGGTGAAGTTCATTGGTAAGTTTTATCAAATGAATATTGAACGATTGATATTCAAAAAGGGGATTATCAAAGATTATCAAAAGTGAATAACCGAACCCATCAAAACATTCTGGGGGAATATAAAATCGCTTTGAAAGAATAATCTGAATGTCAAATTCACTATTTCACGTTCGGTACATGGTTTGTAGTTTCACTGCAATGTCTTAAAAGTATTTCAATACGACACTCCTGTAGTATTATCGTAGTGTCCAAGTTTCTGATTGGATTAGCCGTGATGTACAGGATTAAATACAATCTGTTAAAAGAATAATTAAATAAATTAAAAGTAGCTGAAGTACTAGAAGAACTGTAAAGCTGTAGTCGTTGACTTGAAATTATATCAGTCTCATAATTATTACGATGGCATTTCTGTGTTGACTCTAGTACTCAGTAATCTACCATGTCGATAATCATGCATCGAAGACACGTACTTATTCCAATACGGTAAATATCGTACATGTAGATGTCTTTGAAAAGTTTGGACGACAACTACAACCAGATGTTGAACTTCATAAAGTAAAAATCTGTTACACATTTTTACATTTTTGAAATTCAGAGTTTCTATATGTGGTGTGTATTTTCTGACAAGCATAGACTCGACATCTGTCGACAACCCTTTCGTCATTTATTTATGAAGGTGCAAACGTGTCACTCCGTACAAACTGCACTTGATGACGATACCACGAAACTAAACTAATCTCTAAATTAATTATTATTTCCAAAATACATATGTGTTTTACACAACACATGATTACTCAATGTTGTGAAGTGACTGTGCTATAAAACTTATAACATATAGTGTCTAATCCTCCACCTGCAGTAAGTAAATGATTGGTTTGACCATCGACAGTTGACGACAAATATCGTTACAATTATTTTAGAAACATTAAGCTAACATTAATAATTATATGATTTTACACCCATGTCAAATGGAGGGATGAATATATGAATATATTAACTGTACACTAATAATGTTCAAAGGAAGTAAATATATGGAGTGTAGCTGTATAGTGAGGGGTACGATGGACAACGTACTAAACGACGTCAGTTGGCAATATTTGATTAAAATGAAAACTTATATGATAACGGATGCAATGTGTTGTCATTAACTTAGTACTTAAGTAAACAGTCCCTGTTCATATTGAAATTTGTACTGGACTTAGATTTTTTAACTGGGTGCAGTTACACAGACCACAACTTCTCAATATTCCCCGGGTAGCCAAAGTAGGAATAATATCATTCTGGCGAGAGAGAATTCGTTTGAAATTATTTGAGAGATTTTACTTCTCAGGATGGTGATTATTTTCAAGTGACTGATATTAACTGGCCCTGGGTGAACAGAACGAAAACCCACATATTCTCAGACAACTGAGTACGTAGTGTAGTAGTATACACAACTGTTAAGGTTCGACGTAGATACCACGATTTATCGTTAACATTGCACCGTACTGTCACGGGTTATCTCCTTAAAGAGTTAAACTGTAACTAAGTATAGATAAAACTAACAATTTGCCGCGACGAAGTAGGATAAGAACATAGATAAAGAATACTCGATATAATACAACCCACATATTACTTGTTGATTTCAGCAAATTCTTATCAGTACTGCTCGCCAACAAAACTATTTGCCTCAGCAACTTAGTTGACCTGTCATTAGTTCGATGTGCGGTGGTTTAATTCGTATTTAGACAATGTTGAAACTTGGCAGGGGTGCTGACTTGCTCGCCTAGTGTAGTCACGAGAGGCAAATCCTTCCTTGGGTGAGTAGATGAGGTGTTTAAAAAGACCACCCTGCCTTCTCGAAAATTGACATGCACTGAACTAAAAATGAATCGATTAACAAATCAACAAAAAATATGAATTTATATCACGTTATCAAAACGTTATGCTGAATATGAAGTACAGTCGTTCAAGTTTCGTCTCCATGGTTCCTAAAATTGCAATTATATAAAACTACAGTGTATACACAATATGATCATTTTTGTTGAAACTACTATAGGAAACTAATTCTTACAGTCTTTATTTCCAACAAAGTGTAATATTAAATATAGAATGCAGAGGTCTTCATTAGATTCATCACAGTGAAAGACAGGAATATTATATAAAAATATTATATTAAAAAATATTGCGTTCCTTGTAAATAAAAAAAATATCTGTATACATTTATAAGTACTAGGAATAGCTACAAACACAAAAGTAACAATTTGTCTGATAAAGATATGACACAAAATTGTTCTGCTAATAGTGTTGTGTTTAAGTATAAAGTATATCAGATTTCAGGAAATGTACTAAAAGTGGGAGTGAGATCTAATAGGCATGGGATGATAAAGGTGAAATGAAACAAAGATAATATGAAAGGAATTTATAGGTGTGAAAATGACAGAAAATGAGTCAAAGAGATTCTATGTAACTTGGCAACGATATGGTATTATGATAGTTAACATAAAGAAGTTTAAAGTTTATTTATTTCCGAAAATACAACAAGAAAATGTTACAATGCTAGTAAGATCTTTTGTCTGACCAGACGATGAAACGGGAAAATGTTAGTTTATTTCTTTTACCGAGCCCGACAATGAAATGTAGTTACAGAGATATAATATTTGATATTAAGATATGCTTTTCTCAGAATATTATTATCATTACAAGTTGTTTTGTGGTCACATGCTTCTGTGAATTGAAATACCTAGATGTCTTAAAATGGGGAAAAGTCCTCGGCTATATAAGAACTATTTATTTGATATAATGTTATAAACATTTTATAAAAAACCCTTTCCCCCTACATCCTTGAAAATATCCATCAGGTCGGTAAAACTTAGTACTATACCACCAAACAGTATGGCAAGCAAACGGACAGTTTGACAAAGCCTGTCGACCAGGTCAGGTGAAACGTTACTGGCAGGTAACTAGAATGTTTTGGTCGTGCAAAAAGAACCGTTATAGTACTTTTCTCCTTTACTAATGTTTAGTTCTTTATACTCATTTCTTCAACAGATTACTCTGAACGTTACTGCCATCATACTCGGTCTTCGATTCAAGGTCCTTTCGCCAAGATTCCTTCACCAGGATACTTCTATCAGCCCTCTGATTGCTACTCTACAGTTCCATCAGCCAACCAATCCAATGGTACTCCTAAGTTGGTTCCTTTCATC